>NC_060071.1:114522726-114825756 GCF_922984935.1 Meles meles
TTCCCAGAAATGATCAATTTCAGAGAGGTTTTTGGTTGTTTTTGTTTTTACTTTTTAAAGTAGGCGCTATACCCAGTGTGGAACCCAATGCAGTGATTGAACTCACAATGCTGAGATTAAGAGTTGCATACTTAACTGACTGAGCCACCCAGGTCCCCTCAAAGATAAACTATCTTTTTTTTTTTAAGATTTAATTATTTGATAGAGAGAGAGAGAGAGGGAGAGAGAGCGAGGGTGCACCAGATTTTGGGACGGGGGTAGAGGCAGAGGGAGAGGGAAAAGCAGACTCCTGAGCAGGGAACCCAATGCGGGACTTGCTCCCAGGACCCTAGGATCATGACCTGAGCTGAAGGCAGACGCTTAACTGACTGAGCCATCCAGGCGCCCCTAAAGATAATTTTTTAAATGTACATTCCTCTATATTTATTTCAGGTAGATTTAATTATTACCAAACCAAGGAACAGAGATGGCTGGTGAACCAAACGTTTAACAAATGGAATTACTTAGGCTTGGATTACTGGGAGAATTTTTAAAAAACTTAATTACATAATTAGTCATCAGGAAAACGCTTAGTAAATAATACTTCGTACTTCATAGTCTATAAACTGCGTATCACACCCTCACATCCCTAAGTCAGGAGGCAAACTGTCCCTGGACTTGCAAAGATGACCTAAAACTGATTTTGCAACCATTAGCTTGACATCCATCCATTTTGAGGAAATAAAGACACCAAAGTGAAGCAGCTGAAAAAAGAATTTCTTTGGAAGTTATTTGTGAAAAAAATACTATGACATTTTTTCCGTGTTCCCACTTTACCAAGGATGAGTAGCTCAAACTTAGACCTTGATCTGGTCCCCGGTAGATTATGGATACAGGTTCTACGCCTGGCAAAGTCTAAGAGACTGTGGCTCGCTACCTGCTCAAAGAAAACAAAGAAAAATGGCTGCATTGCATCGTTATTGGCCTGTACATGCAGACTTTGTCAGGGCCAAGGATATGAAGCTTTTTCCTGTGGACCCGATAATGGCATTGGTATGGAACCAGCTTAAGAAGGACTTTTGGCATTTGGATGCCACGGAGAGTTCATAGGGCGAAGAAACTAAAGGCTGGAGGTTAAGGGCTTAGAACAAATCTTTTTTTTTTTTTTAAGATTTTATTTATTTATTTGAAAGACAGAAATTACAAGTAGGCGGAGAGGCAGGCAGAGAGAGAGAGGAGGAAGCAGGCTCCCTACTGAGCAGAGAGCCCTACGCAGGGCTCAATCCCAGGACCCTGGGATCATGACCTGAGCCGAAGGCAGAGGCTTTAACCCACTGAGCCACCCAGGTGCCCCGGGCTTAGAACAAATCTTAAGCAGCTGGCTAAGTACTGCCCATTGTGGCAGAGAATAACTCATCAGCAGATCTCCAGTGAGACACACAACTAACATTTGCTAGATGTGACTTTCTGTCAGAGAAAGCAACATGAAAAAAGTAATGTAGGTCACTTCCAGGCCTGGCCCATATAAATGTCCCATACATACTTCTCCTTCCCACTCCATTGACAAAGCATAGAGATCTTTAGTGAATAGTTCCTACATACTGAATACCTATTCAGAGCTGGGCTCCTTTCATACTCTTATTCCAACATACCTATACCAAATGGTAAGGGATCCAACTCATCAGATCCAGTCTCCTAATTATGACTTTCAGATAGACACGAGAGCAATAGTTGGGTTATTTTCTTCTGCAGATATGACAAAAACCTGGTCATCAGGTTTTGGAGAGTATTAATGATGAGGGGCTGTCAGTCCAATTCTTGATGAAGCCTAGGGCACATTCTAGCCTTAGAAGCAATGGGACCCAAAGTCTTTATCTGGTTGCCTACAAGGCTTCCTTATCAAGAATCCCCATCATCTGAGGTCATACTTCTTAAACTGGGGGACACAACTATGACTATAGTAAACTGGCTATTATAAGTCACGAAACAGTCTAAATCCCTAAGACAGCAATGTTATGATGTAGCAAATAATTCAGAAGAGTATCAAACATGGGCATATTATGAAGTCAAATACAAAAGTCACACGAATTCTTAAAGTAGAAGATTAGAACTCAAAGAAATTTCACTCTTCATGCATATTCAATTAGACTTTAAGCTGCACGAGAATAGGATCTCTTTTACACTCTTTATACCCTTTGTAGTAAGCTAAAAGATGGCCCCCAAAGATATCCAAATCCTAATTCCTATGAATGTTTCCTTACATGACAAAGGGGTTTGTAATTAAGATTTTGAGATGGAGAGATTATTTTAGATTATCGAAGTGGAACCTAAATGTAAGCATAAGTGCCCACATAAGAGAAGGCAGAGGAAGGTTCGACTATAGAAAACAGTATGATTATGGAAAAAGAGATAGCTGTGACATGGTTGGGAAGATGAAGGTAACACAAGCCAAGGAACATATGCAGCCACCAGAAGCTGAAATAGGCAAGGAAATGAGTTCTTCTCCTCAGAGCCTCTAGAAGGAATCATAACTCAGAAGTTGAGCTGAGCTAGCTTTATGCTATCTACATCAGTCTAAGAATACAAACTATGTAACTCTTCTGCATTTACAGGGTACACCGTCCTCAACCCTGGATGAATAGGTGAGGGGGTCATATAGGCTTCAGAGTATGTTGGAGCTTCCAGACTGGGGAACAAATGAAGACTGCAGAGAGTAGAGTGCCTACAGAGGGCATGGAAGTTTGACCCCTTTCTGCATACCTCACTTTGCATGCATCTCTTCCATCTGGCTGTTGGGTCATATGCTTTTTCATAGCCTTTAACAAGCTGATAAATGTCTGTAAGTTGAGCAAGATGCACTGGTGGATGCTCTTCAGGAAGGGCTCATTAGGGGCAGTGCTGGAAGTGATGCCACTGACACCTCACACTGGAAATGCTACTCATCAAGCCAGACAACAGATGATGGAACATTTGGTTCAAAGCGTCCCGGCTTCTCTCAATGGCCTTTCCATTCCTAATGAAATGCTACTTAAATGATTCATGCGGGCTGAAAATTCAGGGAGATGAGAACCTAGCAGATTAAATGGCGGGGCGGGGGTGGGGGGGATCTTTAAAAAGAAAAGAGGTAGTTCACACGTGGTACTAAGCTACATATTACCACTCTTTTATAGACACAGAATATACAAAACTACAGATATAAAATTACCTAACTATCTATGCTATTTAATGCTCGTCGGACCTCACAGGAAAAAACTTGAAAAGCAAAGAAAAATGATTATCATCAATAATTTATATATTACATCCATTCTCCCATTTGATCCTTAAAAGTATAGGAAACAGTCATGTAGTCAGGTCTGGTATTGATTTCAGTTCTGCAGTCGAGGAAGCTGCAGCTCAGAGGACGACTTGCCCAAAGGTTAGGAAATGGTTCCTAGTCCAAGGTCTTCCATTAAATGAGTTTACGTCGATAATATCAATTCACTTATAAGTATGTTGTGTTAACTTCTTTTTTTTTTTTTTTTAAAGATTTTATTCATTTATTTGACAGAGAGGGACCATAAGTAGGCAGAGAGGCAGGCAGAGAGAAAGGAGGAAGCAGGCTACCCGCCAAGCAGAGAGCCCGACGCGGGGCTCGAACCCAGAACCTCGGGATCACGACCTGAGCCGAAGGCAGAGGCCTCAATCCACCGAGCCATCCAGGCGCCCCTGTTGTGTTAACTTCTAAAATAACTTCAAGTTCGGAAAGAAAACAGGAGCAACATTTGACAATTTAAGAGTGTATTTTAATTTTACGTCTTTGGAAACCAAATGCCACACTCAAGAGACAAGCCGAAGACAACATGTGGACGAGTTACTAAGCAGTCTTGTTTCCTCACTTGAGAATGAGAACAGTTAATAGGACCCTTACCCTTTAGGTTGCTATGTGGATTATATATCACACGTAAAGGGTTTTTAAGATAGCTGGTCTCACGGTTTGTATTATATATTACAGGACGTCTCTTCACAAATGAAAATTGGCTTTCTGACTTCGAAAGTTTACGAACTCAGGAGACAAGAAAAATGAGAGTTGCAGGAGAAAAACAAAAACAGGTCCTGGGTACCGTTCCTTGAACACCAGACGAAGGGCACTTCGCGTCTACAGAAATGTATCACAGAGGCGACTCCTCTGTCGCCGGCGACTGCGACCCCAACACCCAACCCGCGGAAGGCCCACAGGGCACGGACAGAGCGGATATGGTGTAGGGGCTCCCATCCCGTCACCAGAAGACCCGGCACGTGGCTCCCTCCTCCCAGCCCCTCCCCACTTCCCTCAGAGGTTCTCGTGCCAGAGAATCAGCGACGACGGCTTTCTAGTCTAAAGCCACACTGTCGCCAACCGTGGAGATAACTGCCCAACCCCCGAACACGTCCAACCCAACCCTATGAGATATACCTCAACTGCAAGCCCACAACGCACGCGGGAGGAAACGCGAGCTCAGCCTGGAGGCGCCACTGACGACCGGAACTCCACCCACTACCCCTCTGATAGGGTAAACTCGCAAAGGAAGATGAAGCACATTGGTCAGCAGTCCAGAGGCGGGGGAAGCGAAAGAGGGCGGGTGGGGAGGGGCGACGAAGTGCCAAGACCCAGTCTCTCTCCGGATTGGACGAAAGCAGGACGTCTGCGCCTGCGTAGACCCAGTTTCCGTAAAGCGCCGCACAGGACCTCCTCTTTTACGGTTCGGTAACGGAAGTTTCAACGACTCATTGGTTGTGACGAAGGTGGTGTCTCCTGGCTGCGTGGCCAATAAAGGGCAAGAATAAAGCGGGTTCCGCCTCTTCCTCGAGCGACTGAGTCCTTCCGTTGTCGTCGGGCAATGTGAGTTCCTTTTTGCTTTAAGACGACGTAATTTCCACTGAGACAAATTAAGGTAGAGAATTATGGTGACCAGGAAGCTTCTACTGCGAGTAAGAAATACTTAATAGTTAGGGCCCTCAGAACCCACGTACCCTCAGAACTTCTAAGTATGACTTCAAAGTTGGAAGGTTAAGAAACCGGTTCTTTAGGCCCCCCTTTTTTTTGCGTGGCTTTGTCATTGGCTGAAACAGCTATCAATTTGAAAGTAGCTCCGCCTGCGTCCCGGGAACTCTGGGATTTGTAGTATCAGACGCTCAAGTTCTGTAGCTTTAAATGCAGTTGTTGTTGCTGAGTTCAGCCTAACACCCACTGACGTTTACTGTGGTTTTGATGTGTTCCGTTGCGCTTTTTATCTTTTCACTGATCAGCACCGTTAAAGCCAGAGGACACTTAGGGAAATTGAAAAGATGTCATGTGTGTCTGTAAAGATAAGTAGTTGAAATACTGTACAAACATTATACCGCTTGTGCTTGGGCACGCTGTGCTAGATGTTCATAAATAGGGTACTAAGATTCTTGGCTTGTAAAAATTTTGCTATTACCATAAAACGGTCTTTTTTCAAATTAGTGTGCATTCGAAAATACTTGAAAAGTTCCCGAAATTTGGTCGTTACATATACTGTTTTGGCGGAGGTAGCAGCTGCTTACATCAATCAAGTGTTGATAGGACAGGAAGCAGAACTGGCTGCTGCCTTAACAGAAGAGCGCTGTAGTTAAAATGTCAAGCGTGACCAATCTCAGGTTACACGCATTGTGTATTACTCAAGATTGTATTATGAAGTCCATTTCCAGCCTTTATGGAAACATCGTGTTCCTTTAAGGCCCGGTTTCCCTACCTTTACTGAATCGTGAGCTTTCACTTCCCTGAGCGCATTTAGTA
Source organism: Meles meles (assembly GCF_922984935.1). Taxonomy (NCBI): domain Eukaryota; kingdom Metazoa; phylum Chordata; class Mammalia; order Carnivora; family Mustelidae; genus Meles; species Meles meles. The sequence continues at coordinate 114,528,482 of NC_060071.1, forward strand.
GTATTTCATCACTTTTGTGTTTGGCAAAAGTAGAAATCAGTCTATAAACTGATTGGTCTTTTCCCTCTCGACAATTGTTTCCCTATTTAATATATAATATAAACTGTTCCATTTGTGTAAGAAAACATATGATTAGAGACATAGTCCTACATTCTGGATTTAAAATTAAGTACATTTTACAGGATTACAGCCAAGCAAAAACTGCTTTTATGACTGATGCTTGGAATTATTGCATTTTTGCTTAAAAAATAAAATAATTTTTATACTTTTTTGTGTCTTTCTAAATGACAAGAGAAGACGTCAGGTTGTTTGTAAATGAGACATGGAAGATATTTCTTTTTATTCTCAATAAATGAAGAGCCAAACTAAGTGTAATCACCATTATTTCCCCTTTCCACATTCCAAATGATGTATTAAGTGAAATCTATGAATACAAAAGTCACCCTGAGGCAAAAATTCAGAATTATCAGTGTTTTGGGTTTTTTTTTAAAGATTTTATTTGTCAGAGAAAGAGCACACAAGCAGGGGGAGCAGCAGGCAGGGGGAGAAGTAGGCTCCCCAGCTTAGCAAGGAACCTGATGTGGGACTGGATTCCAGAACTTTGGGATCACCACCTGAGCTGAAGGCAGGTGCTTAACTGACTTAGCCACCCAGGCATCCCTAGAATTATCAGTTTTAATGCTTTCCATTTTAATGCTATTTTTATAGCGCTAAATGCTATCTTAATAGCATTTTAATGCTACTTTTCCTTTTGCCTCCTAAGTTAAGTCAGTGTCCACATTTGGAATATAAATTAAATTCATATAACCAAGAATGAATAAACATTAAAAACTGCAGGTATCAAGACTGCTACTGTGGTTAGCAGTGTTTAGGAGAGTCAACTGAGTGACTGAATTGTGAGCACATCTGGCTAATCTATATTAACTGTCCTAAGTGCTTACTCTTTTGGAAGCGTTCCACTTAAAGAGGAAAAGCTTAGTTATTTGTTCAGAATTTAAAAAATAGAAATTGAAACAGATACCATTACTTCCTTTTAAGATGTGAACCCTGGAATCATTTTTGTATCGTGTCTGTTGAGAAATAGGTTAAAGAACAGTCTCAAAGTGAGATAAATGCAAGAAGAGTCTTGAGATGCAGGGAGAGAATATTACAACTTCTTTTTGTATTTACTTTTTAATCTCAACATTTTTCTTTCCATTTTTGTGTCTTAAAAAACTGTGCACATGATATGACAGTATAGATTTCTTGAAATCTAGCTATCTGATTTGGAGTGAATGGTAAAAAAATTGTGAGCAAAATAGTCTGTGAGTGTTAAAGAAAAAAATGTTCACTATACTTATTAAAGATAGTGAGACAGACTACTCATGGGCAGCTACTGTGGTGGGCTTTTATAATAGGGGAGAGATATTGAACTCACCTCTGAATACACATGTGGGGATTTATAGCCAATGAGCAGGGTGTGGGGGTCAGTGGATAGAAAATTACTAAGAGGAAATATCAGGGTAAGGGGGATTATTGCTAGACTGAGTCAGCAGTATTCTTATGAGTCAGCAGGTTAGGGTAATCAGACATCACCTGGGGGATAATGAAGAATGAGGAACCCAGTCAGATATGGTCAACCTGACTTAGCATTCTCACTAGAACTGGACACTGCAAGGGAGGACATGGGAGCCCAAAGTCAGGCCTACTCAAAAAGAGAACAAGTATACATGTAGACCTCCAGAGACACTCTCCTATACACACACAGAAATACTTATATTTGCTATTAAAATACAAAGTCCAAATTGTATTTAATACTTAGAAATACTGATGTTCAATCACTATATCAAGGATCAACCAGGGAAACAGTAGAAAAAAATTTATACTATATTAATTTTATTAAATATTTTTAAAGAAAATTTTGCAAGGAACTGACTTGCACAATTTTGGGGGCTGCTTGGGGGTAGGTCTGAAGTCTGTAGAGCAGGCTGTCAGGAAAGGCAAGCTGGAACTTTCAGTCATGAACTGAAGTTGTAGTCCACAGGCAGAACTTCTGGAAAACCTCAGTTCAGCTCTTAAGGCGTTTCACAGGATATCAGGCCCACCCAGATTGCCCTGGATAATCTTTATTTAAATGCCTTCACAGCAACACATAGATGAAGAACTTCAAATCATGAGTTTGAGAGTGGAAGTGTGGGGGGTTGGTGGTCAGGCCTGGAAGTCATTCCAGAAAACCATGTTTGATATAGTGTCATATTTGTGGGAGTGGATTAGTATACGCATACAGAATGCACAAACCAATCCTGTTTTCCACTGTCCAGTAAAATACATCTAAAAGGAACAGCCCTACTTTAACCCGCTGAGCCACCCAGGCACCCCCAAGAACAGCCCTACTTTAAACTTCATTCCAGCCTGCTTCTTTAACTCCCTGCCTCATTTGGCTGGCTTGTCCTTGAGACCTCGGCCTAAGAGCCTACATTTGAAGCCTCTGGCTTCATTCCTAAGCACCATATTCCTCTGTCCAACTCTTGAATCCTGGAGTCCATTGAAGGCTTCCCAATAATATGTAAGACTTATCCCTAGGCAAGCATGCTTTTTAATACGTAAGGGATTCTTCGTGGTAAGCTACCAGATCTGGTGCTTTTGAAAATGCCAAAAAGACTGCTGTTGAAGCCACAGTGGGTGGTGGTGAGGACATCTTGTGACAAGTGCCAGCTGGTTTATACCAGTCTCCATGACAGGCTTTTTTCAGTGGTGGTATTTTACCTCAATTTTAAGATGGACTTTATTATGACTCCTTGTAGTTTAGATTGACGAAAGTTGTAGAAGAAGAAGGGCCAGTACTGAAACAGATAATCATGTTCATCAAAAACAGCACCGACTGCCAGAAAACCTCTTGACAGAGCTGCTTAAAGTGAATTGACTGGTTTAAGCTTTACATTCTCTTCCTGCCACTTGAAAGTTAAAAAGAATGAACAAATAGTAAAATAGCAAGCTAAGTGGTGTTAAGAGTTGAGAAGAGAAAAAGGCCAGAGTATTTGACAAAGTAGTCTTTGGGTCTTTTATTTAATTAAGAATTAGGATTATAGTTTATTTTACCCAGTATGGTTAAGACTGAAACAGCTTGGGATTTTTTTTTTTAAGGTTTTATTTATTTATTTGATAGAGAGACACAGCGAGAGAGGGAACACAAGCAGGGGCAGTGGGAGAGGAAGAAGCAGGCTTCCCACTGAGCAGGGAGCCCGATGTGCGGCTCGATCCCAGGACCCCTGGATCATGACCTGAGCTGAAGGCAGCAGCCCAACCGACTGAGCCACCCAGGCACCCCTCAGCTTGGGATCTTAATAATTGCTATGAAACAAATTCACTTTTTTCTTAAATAAGATACAAAAGTGCCTATTTGCCCATGCATGTGAAGTGATTCAGAGCTTCTGGCAAGGTTAGCTCTAAATGGAAGTAGCTGAAAGAGTTAGTTATTGAATTGCTAAGGTGAATGATGCTACACATTTACATCCTCTTTTCCTCCTCCTTGCATCCAGTTGATATCAATTTTACTTTTCAGGTGACTTACTTTTAAAAACTGTTCAGTTTGAGAAAGTTCCATCACACACAAAAGTAGAAAAAGTGGCATCACAAACCCTCAGGTATATGACCCCATCACCCAGCTTTAACTGATGGCTAAACTTAGTTATATCTAGGCTTGCACCCGCATTCCTGCCACGTCTCCTATCCCAGACATCATTTCATTTGTAAATATCTCTATCTCTAAATGATACAGATTTTTTTTTCTCCAAACATAACCTCAATAGGCAGATATTTTAATAAGGACTGTTACTCGAGACTAGGTGGGTGAGTTTGAGCAAGATATTTAATCTCTCCAAACCTCAAATTATTCATCAGGTGACACTAACTCCCTTTCAGGGCTTTTCTGAAGATTAGCATAACCTCAAAACACCCAGCACAGTGCTTGCCACATTGTAGACATTCAGGAATTGTTCATTCAAGTTCTGACCTTTGGTGGCTTATGCCATTTACTTTGAGAAGCTGTAGAAAAGAAAACAAAAAAGGATGTTTGCTGAGCATTTTAACTGTTGAAAATGATCCTTGAAAAAATTTTTTTTAATTATAACAGGAAGAATGTACAACAGCTAGAAAGTGGAATCAAAGAAGTTTAAATGAGGTAGATCAAAATTATGGGCAAAGTAGAGCCCAATAATAAAGACTTCGTGTGAACTTACGCGAAATACAGACTATTTGATTAATCTTGGGATTTTTTTTTTTCACATGATCTCCAACTGCTATTTGTGACGATATGATAACTATTTGTCTGAACTATAAAAGACATAAAGCCTTCTGTTTTCTTTTGTAGCGTTTCTGGAACTTTTAGCCCCTCATAGTCAAATAGCAGTTGTGTTCTTATTGTCTTCATCTTTTTGGATTTACTTATTGGGTTTACCTGTTTACTTTCTCTCCTCTTCTGTGCTCGCTTCGGCAGCACATATATTCTCTCCTCTTCTGTCCTAGGAAAATATTTAGTAGAAGGTTGGATTTAATTTTCTAAGCATTATATTAAATAAATTTCCTTGCCAGATAATACAGTATCCTCAGTTGTGCCAAACATTATAAAGATAAATCTGATCATGATTGCCAGCATCTTAATATCTAAACAATAACAAAGTCTTGTTTTGTTTCATTTTAAAAATATGTGGTAATGATAAAGGAGATAAAATACAGTCACAGTGAGAGTCAGCAGCTTGAATACGTTTGTAATTAGATGATTACAGATGGTTACCCTCAGGCTGATGAAGTGAAATGTTAGAAGAGAAAAGGCACATTAAATAGATTAAGTCTCAGTTATGAATATATTAATGTAATTAATTAGCATTTTCTCAACCTTTAAAATTTTGAAAATCAATACTTGATAGTTGTTGGTTTTTACTACAAAGTGACTACTTTTTTTAAAGTGACTATTTCTGATAATCATTTCCCACTAAAACTTGTATCATGTGATAATTTTTCCCATAAATTTTCCACATTAAAAAAAAACTACATTTCAAAAAACTTTTTTGACTGCTACTTAGAGCAGCTTGATTGGTGAAAACTGTTTCTTTCAAAAAGCAAAAATCATAATTATGGCAAGCAAAATAAGTCAGAGAAACACAAATGTCTTATGAGTTCATTCATATGTGGAATTTAACAGAACAAACAAGTGAAGGGTTTAGAGAGAGAGGTAACCCAAGAAATAGAGTCTTAACTAAGAGAACAAACTGTTGGTTACCAGAGGAGAGGTGGGTGGGAATGGGGGAAATAGGGGATGGAGATTAAGGAATGAATTTGTGAGGAGCACCAGGTGTTGCATGGAAGTGTTGAAACACTAAATTCTGCACCTGAAATTAATATTACACTGTATGTTACCTAACTGGAATTTAAATAAAGCCCTAAAAAAAAAAGAAAAATAGGGGCACCTGGGTGGCTCAGTGGGTTAAGCCTCTGCCCTCTTCTCAGGTCTTGATCCCAGGGTCCTGGGATCGAGCCCCGCATCAGGCTCTCTGCTCAGAGGAGAAGCCTGCTTCCTCCTCTCTCTCTCTCTCTGCCTGCCTCTCTGCCTACCTGTGATCTCTGTCTGTCAAATAAATAAATAAAATCTTTAAAAAAAGAAAAGAAAAAGAAATTTAAAAAGAAAAAAATAAAAATCATAAATACTAAGTGTAAGTGGGATAAATTATAACCTTTGTGCCCCAGCCCTAGGAGAAATCTCTGGGCGAAGAAAACAATTCTCCCTCTTTTCCATATATTTGCCTTGCTGGCCTATTTGATCAGCTAAGATAAGGAAAAGCAAGAATTTCAAAGTTTAACTGTGTCTTTGAGTAGACAGATGGCAGACTTAGAATAGATGACTCTAACATGAAATGGGCACCACTGTGGTCTTTTCTTATGCACAAGTAGGCCTCTGGGCATGATTAGGAAACTGGAGGTTAAGAAATGAGGAATGGAAACCACTCTGCAAAACAGTATAAATAACTACATCTGTTATAGCTAGGAACTTACATAAAATGTGTTTTATTTAGAAAATGTTTCTCCTTAATATGAAATGATTAATTCATTGAATAAATATCATTGCTCACATACTATATTGGTATATTTTAGGTCCTGAAGATTTAATATTTTAAAAAGTCCCTGCCTTCATATAGCTTCCTTTCTAATTGGCAGACAAATATCTATAATTTATATTAAAAATATATAATGTAATTTTAGCTAATAAGTACTATGTAGGGTGGAATATTCAAATATGGAACTGGTATGGCCAGCTTATGATATTTGGTATGGTTTCACATCCCCTTGTATTCCCTTGTGTTTTCTCTCTTCTTTTTCTGCCTTACTTCCCTTTCCTGCTCACTCCAACTTCCTTGACATTGAACTTCCCAATAAAGTGTTAGTTTATAAGCTTCCCCTCCCCGCTCCCACCCACTCCAAGTGTGAATGTGGGCCAGTTTAGTGGCTGGTGTTAGGCCTTTCATTGCTGGATCCAGGGAAGGTCTGGGAGATGCATCAGGATCTGGGGCAGCAGCTATCTGCTTTCCAACACAGAAGTAAAGTATTTTAATATTATAGCAATTGATGTAGCCATGATAATGTATATCCACTGAAAATCAGACATGGTCTTTGAAGAAAAATAGGGCAGGCTAAGAGGATAGGGTGATAGAATAATGCTGTGTTAACTCTATCCTTTCTGAGTATAGTGTCCTTGGGAGGTATCTGTGTATGCGCATGTGTGCACACACACACACACACACACACACACACACACACACACGTGGATAATTTATGTCTGTTGGATGACCAGAGAGCATGGGAGTTACTCCTTTACCACACAGTGATGGAGAGATTCAGTGGGACAGGAACTAGGAATTCCAAAGCCAACCCTACACTCTTCTGATGAAGCCTCCTTTTTGTTGTTCTGGACTGAATAATTCATATTTTAGGATATTTGTTACAATGCATTATTGTTTCCTATAGATCAAACTGGTGGAATAGAGACAGATACAAATCCTAGTGCAAGACAAAAGCCTTGTGTGGGGGTTGTTTTCTGTGTGTGTCTAAGGGGAGCAGAGTTTGGTGCGCCCGGGTGGCTCAGTGGGTTAAAGCCTCTGCCTTCTGCTCGGGTTGTGATCCCAGGGTCCTGGGATCGAGCCCCACATTGGAATCTCTGCTCAGCAGGGAGCCTGCTTCCCCCGCCCCCCGCCCCTCTCTCTGCCTGCCTCTCTGCCTACTTGTGATCTCTATCTGTCAAATAAATAAATACATAATCTTTAAAAAAGTGGGGGAGCAGAGTTTGCTAAAACGATATTCTAGGAAGCTCAGGAGCACCCTTGTTTCTGAGGTTGATCTCTGCCCACTTAATCACATGTTCTCTGAGGCCTTGAATGAATTGTATCCTCACTTTATTTTCTTTTTTAAAAGATTTTATTTATTTATTTGACAGACAGAGATTACAAGTAGTCAGAGAAGGAGGCAGAGAGAGAGAGGAGGAAGCAGGCTCCCTGCTGAGCAGACAGCCTGATGCAGGGCTGGATCCCAGGACTCTGGGATCATGACCCAAACCGACAGCAGAGGCTTTAACCCACTGAGCCATCCAGGCGCCCCTACTCACTTTATTTTCAACCTTTTCCTCATTTCTGTCTTTTCCTTTTTTCTATGAATGTGTAAGTCTCTTTTGTTCTATAAAACACTTTTCCTGTCACTCTGACTACTCATTGATTTACTCCATTTTGTTTTTTGATTTTTTTTTTTTTGAAGATTTTATCTGTTTGACACGGAGAGAGAGAGATCACAAGTAGGCAGAGAGGCAGGCAAAGAGAGTGGGGGAAGAAGGCTCCCTGCTGAGCAGAGAGCCTGATGATGGGCTTGATCCCAGGACCCTGAGATCATGACCTGAGCCAAAGGCATAGGCATAACCCACTGAGCCACCCAGTCACCCCTCCATTTTTTTAAAATGTTTATTTATTTATTATTTATTTCTAGATTTCATTCATTCATTTGAGAAACAGAGAGAGAGAGTACAAGCAGGGAGACAGAGGGAGAATCAGGCTCCCCGCTGAGCTGGGAGCCCAACATGGGGCTCCATCCCAGGACCTGGAGATCATGACCTGAGCTGAAGACAGACACTTAACCATCTGAGCCACCCAGGAGGTGTCCCTGTTTTTATTTATTTTTTAAAGTAGTCTCTTCACCTAACATGGGATTTGAACTCACAACCCCAAGATCAAGAGTCGCACACTTTACCAGCTGAGCCAGCCAGGCACCCCTGATTTACTCCATTGTCTATAATGCTTTCTATACTGCCTCCATTCCATCTCACCTCACCTTCAGTCAGCTGTGATATAGCTTTACTCTCTGGGCTTCCACAAAAAACCTTTCTCTCACAGGTTACCAATCAATTTCCAAATCCAAGGGCTTTCTGTCTGAGAGGACCTACCTACCATTTGAAAATTTTGACTCCCCATCATGTGAAACAATTCGTCCTTTGGTTATCTTTCATTGCAGTCCCTTTCCCACCTTCTAAGTGTAAATGTCACCAAAATTCTAGGCAGGATTTTCTCCACCTTCTGTGTTCCCTTTCTTACCGGCTGCACTGTCTGGAAAGCCTAAAAAAGCCTAAAGCCACACTAAAAGCCTTAACATAATTTTTTACCTCAACCCTCTTCATCCAATCACACATTGATAGCATCTGGAAGGAAAAACCACACCATTTTCATGCACCCTTGCTTTCTCCACTGCTACTATCCTTAGTCCTTCATTATAGTTTGCTTGGACTTTCAATAGTTTTAAACCAACTTTGCCTCCATTTTCTTCCTCCATCAGCCTCTTCTCTATAAAGTCACCAGTGTTTTATCTTTTAAAAAGACAGAAAAAATCCTTAACTCTCCTACTTAAACCTTCAGTGTACTTTTGGTTTTAAAAAGTAGAGTAATACAAATTTCTCTCTGTTTCCTCCCATTTTTTTCCTTCCTTCCTTCCTTCCTTTTCGTGGTTCCTTCATTCATTCCTTTGTACTTTAAGTAGGCTCCTTGCCCAGCAGGGAGCCAAGTGCGGGGCTTGACCCTGAGATTAAGACCTAAGCAGAGATCAAATATCATTGTCACTTAACAATCTAAGCCACCCATGCGCCCCTCCTTCCATCTTCAAACAAGATTGTTAAAGAATGAAAAAAAGTTATTAATCCTGAAGGACCAAGCAAACAAGAGAGAAGAAAAGAGGTTTTAATCGGGGGCGCCTGGGTGGCTCAGTGGTTTAAGCCGCTGCCTTCGGCTCAGGTCATGATCTCAGGGTCCTGGGATCGAGTCCCACATCGGGCTCTCTGCTCGGCGGGGAGCCTGCTTCCCTCTCACTCTCTCTGCCTGCCTCTCTGCCTACTTGTGATCTCTCTCTGTCAAATAAATACATAAAATCTTAAAAAAAAAAAAAGGTTTTAATCGATTTATAGAAGAGGGAAATTGAATGGAATAGTGATACTTGATTTAGCAGGGTGGAGGAACTAACAGTTTAAGGAACAAAACTCAGACGTGTTAATGAAAAATAAGACAGTTAACTCTGAAGAATCCCTGAGAGACTCAGTACTTATAGATACCAAATCCACAATATGGCATTAGACCTAACACCAAAAGCCTGTCATTGGAATACCAGTTCCCCTTTCCCATTCCATTGATCCTCACCCCTATAAATGAACAGACAGCCAAAGATTCCAGACATTGGAGGAAAACCTCCAACGAAAACCAAATAGGACCTGGAGAAAATAGGACCATGTAGGGAAAACTTTAAAATAATTTTTCTCAGGGCACCTGGGTGGCTCAGTGGGTTAGGCCTTTGCCTTCCGCTCAGGTCATGGTCTCAGGGTCCTGGAATCAAGCCCCACATCGGGGTTTCTGCTGAGTGAGGAGCCTGCTTCCCCTTCTCTATCTGCCTCTTTGCCTACTTGTGATCTCTCTCTCTCTCTGTCAAATAAATAGAATCTTTAAAAAAATTAAAATAATTTTTCTCAGGGCCCCTGGGTGGCTCATTTGATAAAGTCTTCATCTCAGGTCATGCTCCCAGAGTCCTGGGATAGGGCCCCACATGGGACACCCTGCTCAGTGGAGAGCCTGCTTCTCCCTCTTCCTCTGATGCTCCCACTGCTTGTGCTCTTTCACTCTACTATTCTCTCACTCTATCTCAAATAAATAAAAACAAAATCTTTTAAAAAGTAAAGTAAAATAAAATAATTTTTTTTTTAAGATTGATTTATTAGAGAAAGTTCGCATGAGTGAGCTGTAAGCATGAGCAGGGAGGACAGGCAGAGTGAGAGGGAGAATCCTTAGAGCCGACCCCTCCTGAACATGGAGCCCAACAAGCGGCTCCATCTCACCACTCTGAGATCATGACCTGAGCCAAAATCAAGAGTTGGTCTCTCAACCAACCTGAGCCACCCAGGTGCCCAAAATAATTTCTATTATACTGATAAGGAGTTTTCTTCCATAGAAGAATAACGATGATGTTACATGTAATTATGTATGTAATTATATGTAATATCTAACTACACATCAGTTATAAGAAAGAGTTTCATACACATTATACATAGATATACATTATGTATATATATGTGTGTGTCTAAAAGATATATACAACATACAGGTCCATATTAGGTATGTATTGTATATGTATATAAAATATGTTATTAGTTAACAAGAAAGAGCTCTTGGAAATGAAAGAATTCTCACAGAAAGTAGAATAAGGGGACACCTGGGAGTAGAATAAAGGGACACCTGGGAGGCTCAGTCGGTAAAGCATCTACCTTCAGTTCAGGTCATGATCCTGGAGTCTGGGGATCAAGCCCTGCATCAGGCTCCCTGCTCAGCAGGGAGTCTCCTTTCCCCCTTTCCTCTGCTCTTCCCCCCACTCCTCCTCTCACTCACTCTCTCTCAAATAAATAAATAAATAATTTTTTTTTAAAGTAGGATAAAAGCAAAGAAATGGAAAAAAGAAAAAACATTTCTATTCAGTTTTTAATTTTAATTCCAGTATCGTTAACATACAGTGTTATATTAGTTTCAGGTGTACAGTGTAGTGATTCATTGCTTCCATACATCACCTGGTGTTCATTACAAATGTGCTCCTTAATCCATCACTTATTTCACCCATCCCTCCACCCACCACCGATCTGGTAACCATCGTTAGTTCTCTATATAGTTAAGAGTCTGTTTTTTGGTTTGTCTCTTTTTTCTCCTTTGTTCATTTGTTTTGTTTTTTAAATGCCATATATGAATAAAATCATATGATATATGTCTTCAGAAGAAAAAAATTTAAAGAACTTATAAGGTTCAGTTAATATGAGATACAGAAAGAGAGAAGAAAGAAAATGGAAGACAGTCATCTATCAAAGAAATGATTCAAAAACATGTCCTAGAACAGAAGGACATGAGTCTTTACTATGTCTCCCAAAGAGTAAATGAGAACACACATCTAAGGTATGTTATTGTAGGGGCATCTGCGTGGCTCAGTCAGTTAAGTGTCCAACTCTTGATCCAACTCAAGTCTTAATCTCGGGGTCAGGAATTCAAGCCTGGTGATGATTAAAAAAAAAAGAAAGAAAGAAAGAAAAAGAAGAAGTATGTTATTGTAAAATGTCAGTATCCGGGGCGCCTGGGTGGCTCAGTGGGTTAAAGCCTCTGCCTTCGGCTCAGGTCATGATCCCAGGGTCCTGGGATCGGGCCCCGCATGGGGCTCTCTGCTCAGCAGGGAGCCTGCTTCCCTTCCTCTCTCTCTGTCTGCCTCTCTGCCTACCTGTGGTCTCTGTCTGTCAAATAAATGAATAAAATCTTAAAAAAAAAAAAAAATCAGAGTTCCTAGTAGTTCACACTAGAGAACCCCAGACACAGGTGATACAATAGACTTTAAAAAAAAAAAAAATGTCAGTATCCTAGGCCTACAGAGAAGATCTAAAGAGCATTCATGATAGTGTTGGGGTGGGAGTGGTAGACCTTGGCAGAATGAACTCCTCCACCAGGGTGGGAATTCAGTATCTAAAATCAATTTTTAAATAACCTTTAATGGGCTCCTGTGTGGCTCAGTTGGTTAACTGACTTCTGCTCAGGTCTTAGGATCAATCCCCATATGGGGCTCCCTGCTTAGTGGAGAGACTGCTTCTCCCTCTGCCCTTCACCCCACTCGTGCTCTCTGTCTTGTATTCTGTCTTGCTCCGAAATAAATTTAAAAATCTTAAAAAGCAAATAACCCTTAAGAGCATTGTTTAGAAATATGGCTGTAGAGGTGCCTCAGTGGCTCAGTTATTGGGTGTCCTCGGCCTCAGGTCATGAGCCCAGGGTCCTGGGATTGAGCCTCACATTGGGCTCCCTGCTTGGCGGGAAGCCTGCTTGTCCCTCTCCCACTCCCCTTGCTTGTGTTCCCTCTCTGGCTGTGTCTCTCTGTCAAATAAATAAAATCTTAAAAAAAATAAATGGCTGTAAATTTGGGTAAACATCTAAGAGTTTAGGATAGTTGCCTGTAAATAGGACTGGGAGAAGAGCACTCCTACTGTTAGAGTATGTCTTTTTTAAAACTGTAGACTTTTTTTTTTTGGTAAGCCCTATGCCCAAAGAAGGCTTTGAACTCATGACGTTGAAATCAAGAATGGCATGCTGGGGCACCTGGGTGGCTCAGTTGGTTAAGTGTCTGCCTTCAACTCAGGTTATGATATCAGGGTCCTGGGATTGAGCCCTACATCAGGGAGCCTGCTTCTCACTCTCCCTCTGCTCTTCCCTTCCTCTCTCAATCTGATAAATAAAATAAAATAAATTTAAAAATTTTTAAAAATAAAATCTTAAAAAAAGAAAAAGAGTTGTGTGCTCTACTGATTGAGCCAGCCCAGTGCCCCTTAAAGTGTAGACTTTAATTGCTTTGCAAAATAATAAGTAGTATTAACAAATACCTTGCTAGCTAGCTTCCTTGTTCCCTTTTGCCTGCAGATAAGCCTTACATTTTCAGAGTCTGGTCTCTAAAATCAGGCTGCCTCCTGCCTTCCGATCTCATTTATCAGCCCTCTCTCCGCAGCCTTACACAATTTGCACTCCAATCACTTATTCCTTCCAGAACATCGACTGAGCACCTACTGTGAGCTAGTGGATGTAGAAAGGTCTAATGAATGGTCTAATGGCAGAAACAGATGCATAAAAAATAAGCACTTCCATGCATTTGATGATTCAACAAAAGTATGGACAATGGTTTATTCTGTGGGAATCCCAAAGAAAGAGCAACATGTTGCCCGAGTTTGTCTCTTACTCAGAGCTCCATGCCCTTGATAATGGTGATTTGTGTGTTTGGAATTTTTTGTGGCCATACAAAAGGACAACATGAAACTTTCTCTTACTGGTCCTATCCTGTCCTTCCTCCCACAAAGTCTTTTCTTTCTTGCTCACCAATCACTGTGTCCGTTGTGCTCTGATTCTTTTTTACTCAGCAAGCATTATAAGATAATTAAGAACTCCAGCTGTGGAGTGGAGAAGACTCTGGCACGTAATACGTGACAGGGCAGGCTACGTATCTGCTTAGTGTCCAGTTACTTCATTTAGATGGAAGGTAAGTCTGCTCATAGAATAGGGTTGTTTTGAGTATTATGTGGGATAATTCATTTTAAATGCATGGAATATAGTGTTTATTATGGTCATATCAGTTTCCCTGTTGGATACAATCCTGAGGGGGACAAGGATTGTGTTTGCTTCAACTTTGTATCACTGATGTCTCATTCAGAGCTTGACAGTGGCCAGGCCCCCGTTTGCTATGATAATATAGGAAGAAAGAAAAGCAGATTTAATGGAGACTGTGGGACCGGAATTCGTATTAAAGGAAGGATAACATCTAGTCTATCTTGGATAACATCCCCCAGATGGGCGTGGCCAGTGCAAAAAGTCCATCATTGAGAAAGAGTATGTGGGAGCCACTGAGGCAATTAGCTTGCTTATAGAGAGGGTGTGTGTTGGGTTAGTGGGAGATAAGTTTGGTACGTGGGATGAAGTTGTGAGCATGAACAGGGGCAGAGGTATTTAGACCTGAGATGGTAAACAGGGACTCAGAGACTCTCTTAAGCAAGAATAATGCTACAATGCCAAATCTTAAGGAAGGTTCGTGTGTGAGTCAGAGGGAATGCAAGACTCCCTCCCACACTCTCCACACCTGATGAGTCACCACGATTGGTATGGAACTACATAAAAAGCATGCATCTGAGTTCCAGCAGTGAAAGAAAAATCAAGAGACAAGTCTGGCTACCTGAGCAGCAGGGACAAGCAAAGATACATTTGAAAAGGAGAGAAGATTTAGAAGAAAACTGGGAGAGCAACATTCATTTTTTTTTTTTAAGATTTTATTTATTTGATAGAGATCACAAATAGACAGAGAGGCAGGCGGGGGGGGCGGGGGGGGGGGAGCAGGCTCCCCGCCGAGCAGAGAGCCCAATGTGGAGCTCAATTCCAGGACCCTGGGATCGTTACCCGAGCCGAAGGCGGAAGCTTTAATCCACTGAGCCACCCAGGTGCCCTGCAACATTCATTTTTGAACTCAGTAAATGCTGAAAAAAATACTTACTGAGCTTCTGTTACATGCAGAGCATTGCTGAGTACTGTGATGAATGCAAAGAGTGCTGTGTCTTCTTGTAGAGGCAGTAATACAGGTGCACAGATCTCCACGTGTAGGAAGGAACATGCTAATGCCAGGAGAGAGAGAGAAGATGAATAGAGCATTTTATTTTACTTACTTATTTTTAAAGATTTTAAGTATTTGAGAGAGCAAGAACCAGCAGGCGGCAAGTGAGAGAAGCAAGCTCCCCACCAAGCTGGGAGCCTGATGCTGGGCTGGATCCCAGGACCCCGGGACTATATGGTGGCTGCCCCAAGAATGAGCATTTTAGACCAGTAATTCTCAAACTTTTGTTCTCAGGAGCCCTCTATACTCTTAAAAATTATTCAGGACCCCAAAGAGCTTTTGTTTACATGTCTGTCAATAGTTAAGTATTTGTAATTAAAATTTTTAAATATTTACCTCTTTTTAAGTAACAGTTTTAAACCCATTACATTTTAACATAAGTAACATTTTATGAAAAGTATGTTTAAAAATAGGTAGTAAGAGAGTTGCTCTGTTTCACATACTTGTAAATCTCCTTAATGTCTGGCATATAGAAGATACCTGGATTCTAATAGGTGCCTCTGCCATTGATTCAATCGTGGTATGTTCTTCGGTTTGAGTATTTGAAGAAAATCTGGCCTCCTACCGATATAGAGTAGGAAAACGGAGGAATTCTCAGACTCCTTGACTGGGTCTTGGAGATCCTCAGGGGTCCTCAGTCCGTATTTTCAGAATTCTTTTTCCAGATGGTAATCAGTTATTTAACCTTCCAGTTAGGAGCTGTTTTTAGGTGACTGCCACATTCCCAACATCAATGGGGCTAACAGAAAGTGAATGAAACTTGTTGGATATAAAAAAAATAATATACCGCCCCCAAAAGATACATATGAAAAGAAAGCTGCCTTTCAGCTCCCATCCCAACCACCCAGATTCCCATGCAGGAGGCAACCAACATACCACTTTTTTTGTCTTTCCGACCAGAAATATTCTTTTTTTTTTTTTTTAAATATTTTATTTACTTATTTGTCAGAGAGAGAGAATAGAGAGCAGCAGTGAGAGGGAGAAGTGGGCTCTTTGGAGCCAGACACAAGACTCAATCCCAGGACCCTAAGATCATGACCTGAACCAAAGGCAGATGCTTAACTAACTAAGCCACCCAGGCGTCCCTCACCAGAACTACTCTTTGTCTAGATCAGATAACATGTGACATACAATGACCAGTTAACAATATACCTTGGAGATTTGTTCATATATACATACAAAGCATACATTATTTTATAATACTGCTTATTGTGGATATGGTATTATTACAATGCTGTAAAAACTCTTGCTTATGCATCTTTATGCACATACACCAGTATATCTTTTGCATAAATTATTAGAAACAGAATTGTTGGGGTGAAGAGATGTACATTTACATTTTGACAGCTACTGCCAAATTTGACCACCATAAAATATTTATTTCTCCAATTTTATACATCCCAATGTATTATGAAATTATTTTAGCTTTGTCATCCAGTGAGTGAAAAAGTGCTGTGGTGCCTGGGTGGCTCAGTGGGTTAAGTGTCTGCCTTCAGCTCAGTTCAGGATCCCTAGGTCCTGGAAATGGAGCCCTGCATCGGGCTCTCTGCTCAATGGGGAGCCTGCTTCTCTCTCTTCCTCTGTGTGCTCTCTCTCTCAAATAATTATGATTTTTTAAGATTTTATGTATTTATTTTTTTAAAGTGGAAAAGTTCTATTGCATTATAATTTTGATTCGCATTTCTACTAGGTGCTTTTCATTTCAGTGTGTTAAGCTGTTTCTTGCTTATTTTTCTACTGGAACATTGGTTTTATTTATTTGTAGAAACTTTATATAAAGGCAGTGCTGGAAATGGGATATTCTGGTAAGCCTGAAGATACACTGTAGAAGACAGGCTAATATGGGGCAGGGTGTCCAGATAAGGAATACACCAAAAGGGCAGGTAAAAGGATGTTAAAGACTGTTTCTATTTGACATGTTTTATAGGCCTGTGGTTCGTAGGTATTGCTGACTGGTGTGGTCATCTCCAAGCTGGAGTCTGCAGGGTAAGTCATTGAGATTCGGGAATAAAATATTAGAACTTAGGGGTTCCTGTGTGGCTCAGTTGGTTGAGCATCTGCCTTCGGCTCAGGTCACGATCCCAGGGTCCTCAAATCAAGTCCTGCATCAGGCTCCCTGCTCCACCGGGAGCCTGCTTCTCCCTCTGCCTCTGCCTCTCTCTCTGTCTCTCATGAATACATAAATTTTTAAAAATCTTTAAAATGCTAGAACTGATATTTAAATTTATTTTTTACCTACAAACAAGAAATTCGTTTTTACTAATATTTAATATATGGAATGCCACTTGCATCTTTACTGTCTGAAGGTCAGAT
Source organism: Meles meles (assembly GCF_922984935.1). Lineage (NCBI taxonomy): Eukaryota > Metazoa > Chordata > Mammalia > Carnivora > Mustelidae > Meles > Meles meles. Next base: position 114,545,501 of record NC_060071.1, read on the forward strand.
GGTCACATAAGGTGGTGTGGGCATCCAGGAACAAGAACAAGAATTCAGGTGTCACTCATCTGTGTTTGCTCCTTTTTAGCACATTGCAATGCATTGTACAATGGTAAAGAAAAATATTTAACCAATTATAATATCTAGTGTTAACTACACTAACCTCACAAAAGGGGTATTGGTGTCTTGCCAGGATTCTCTTTCCTGGTCATTGCTCCCATTCCCCATATGCTGTCGATTCTTGGCTGCTAACAGCTCATAGCTGTACTCTTCTACGTGGGAGAATTGCCTGAAATGAAGGGGGCTACCTAATCAGAGAGGTTAGACACTACCATCCCCCTTCCATCCACACCCCAGACAACCTGTTAGCTGATGACTGAATGTAAGGCCTGCTTCGTTTCCTCAAGATGAGATGACTTCCTGGCAACATCCATACTCCAGAGCTCCTTGTGGGATCAGACTGAGGATAAACTTCATCTGGAACCCACATCTATGGCTAACCCTTCCTCCTACCCTGTTTTTTTTCTAACTGCCTTACAGGTTTCTTCTTAACATCACTTTCTCAAAAAAAAAGTCACTGGAATCCTCATCTCAGACTCTGCTTCTTTAAGAAACTGGCTGAAGACAATAAGCATATAATTTTAAAACAGTCACACAAAGACAAAAGTGGAAAAGATCAGTAATAAAAGCAAAATTGGGGCACCTGGGTGGCTCAGTCAGTTAAGCGTCCGTTTGCCTTCTGCTCAGGTCATGATCTTAGAGTCCTGGGTTTGAGCTCTGTGTCCTGTCGGGCTCCCTGCTCAGCGAGAAGTCTGCTTCTCCCTCGTCCTCTGCCCTCTGCCCCTCCCCGCACTTGTGCACATGGGTGTCTCCTTCTCCAAATAAATAAAATCTTTAAAAATAATTAATTTTAAAAAATAAAAGCATAAGTAACAACAAAATAGATTTTTCTTCTAGTCTGGTCTGTTCTTAGCCAAAATATGTGATAAAAATGGCAGTTTAATGGGATCAAACAAGAAGTCAGCTAAAAGAATTAGCAGCTACAAAGAAGACCATTTGAAGTATGGGCTTCTATTCACTTTTCTAGGAAGTGAATCTTGCCTTAGTGACTAAAATGGTTTGAGATATTACCTAATAAATAAAACACTGTTAGCAAGATATTTAAAAATCTATGCATCCGGAATGTGAAGCTAAATCCCAGCAATCTTTTCAGTGATGTTTAAAATTATGTGACATGTGGGGTGCCTGGGTGGTTCAGTTCGTTAAGCATCTGACTCTTGATTAAAGGCTCAGGTCTTGATCTCAGGGCCATGAGTTCAAGCCCCACATTGGGCTCCACTCTGGGCATGAAGCCTACTTAAAAAATAAAACAAAAAAATAAAATTGTGTGACATGCAACACTTTATACAATTTCACATTAAATTAAGTGGTGAATGTTTAGAATTCTAAGATACCTTCTGAGGTTTCTTAACAATGAGAGACAAAACAAAAATAAGATTAAAAAGAAACCAGTTGGGCGCCTGGGTGGCTCAGTGGGTTAAAGCCTCTGCCTTCAGCTCAGGTCATGATCCCAGGGTCCTGGGATCGAGTCCCGCATTGGGCTCTCTGCTCAGCAGGGAACCTGCTCCCTCCTCTCTCTCTCTCTCTGCCTGCATCTCTGCCTACTTGTGATCTCTCTCTGTCAAGTAAATAAATAAAATCTTAAAAAAAAAAAAAAGAAACCAATTTACCACAACACTTACACGCTATTCCTTCTTGCCATAGCTAAAATAATTTAAAGAATTTATAAAAAGAGACAACTAACACTCATTCTTTTAGGTAACATACACTAAAAAGAATATGCATAGAAAATATGGTGGAGAATTGAAGAAACAAGGAAACAAGTGTTAGAACAAATTATGCAGTGTGGAAAATTCCTATTAATTTGGGTGAAAATAAAAGTGTTTCTGGTATGGCTCAGCATATGCTATTTGTTAAATTCAGGGTCAATAATGAAATACAGGAAGAACTGTTTTCTTAAACCATTAAAAGAAAGATATCCTAGAGAGAGTATGTTTTTAATAATAAATGACTTCTTTAATAAAAATTTTTAATGGGAAAACAAAACTAATTTTTTAAAAGATTTTATTTATTAGAAAGAGAGAGAGAGAGCACTAATGGAGGGGGGAGGGGAAAAGGGAGAAGCAAACTCTCCACTGAGCAGGGAGCCCCATGCAAGGCTTGATCTCAATGACCTGAACTGTAGGCAGATGCTTAACTGACTGAGCCACCAAAGGGCCCCCAAAACTGATTTTTTTAGTGGGGCAACTGACTTCACTAGAATAAATGAATTTTCTGGAATATGGTTACAGTGGTAATAACACATATGAAATTAAATCACTGGATGCATCATTAGCAAGATATAATAACAAGAAAGTTGGAGCCAGACCATACAAATTTCTACAGGATATCATCAATCTAGTATTTTAATAAACAAGACTTTAAAAATTTAGTGCAACCCTTCAAAATAATTTTTAATTATATAGAATGAGTATAAAAAATTTTCATACAAAAGAGGGAGAGGTTCACTGATTTTCCTGTGGCAAATACTTAATAGAGTTGTCAAAGTGAAGAGAAATTACACGTTTTCTTTGTACCAAAAGGAAAGGGTTTTAAATTTCCTGTGTTTCTTATGCTGACAAGGGACTTCCTGTAAAACGCAGTGTAGGGAAATATTTTGGGGAACAGAAAAAAGGAGCAGTTGATCTGATTATTTCAGGTAACAGTGATCTTTTAACAATGAATAGAAAAGTAATTTCTTATCAAACGCATGTATAATTTGAAAATACGTGCTTGGAAATGTTTCTGTTGTGTGATTTTATTGTTGAAAATGACAGTTTTCACCCATAAAACTTCAAGTACACGGAAATTTAGAAGTGATTGTCAAACTTTTTTGAAACTTTTCTAAATGAAGAGTTACAGTAGATTTTTAATCTATTTGTTAGATTAAAAAAAATTGCAGCATCTTCTGGTTGATGTTCGGGAAGGTGGGTATTTCTAGTGGAATTTCACAGGAATCTCCATAGTTAAGATATAGGATAGAATAAATGAGTATCCTTTTTTTTGTACTCATTCCCTTTGAATCTTACTACCTTTTTGAGGTATTTTTTCATCTATAATAACATTAATACCAAGAAGTAAAATAAGTTGAATGTAAACTCACACTCACAAGTATCTTCATATCTAAGATGTTAAACCAAGATGTTCAAAAGTAATGAAATTTTCTTTATTAATATATTTTGTTAGAGCAAAATATTTGAGAAACTTATTAAGTAAAAATTATTTTAAAGATCTTGTTCTTTAAAAATCCTTATTCTGTGTATATTTTATAATATGAAGAACATTGCCATATTACATATAATTTATTAAAGACTGAGAATGGACACTTACACATTTTTTTTTTAAGATTTTATTTATTTATTTGACAGAGACGCAGCAAGAGAGGGAACACAAGCAGGAGGAGTGGGAGAGGGAGAAGCAAGCTTCCCATGGAGCAGGGAGCCTGATGTGGGGCTCAATCCCAGGACTCCGGGATCATGACCTGAGCTGAAGGCAGATGCTTAATGACTGAGCTACCCAGGCACCCCACTTATACATTTTTTATGGTGCATGTACAGTCCACAAAGTTTAGTGAATAGTAAGTACTGCATTGAAGAATGCTTCTTATTTTTTAATCAAACTCTCCAAACTGATACAATTAAGTATTTTAATTAAATTCTAAAATAAGTGAAAATTCAAGATGTAAGAATGAAAATATAATTTTCAGGTGTTTTCCTGGCCAAACGGTCTGAAATTATACATGGAGTAATGAGTGTGTGGAACTCACACATCCTTTCTGTAATGGGAGAATTACTTTTTTTTTTTTTTTTTAAGATTTATTTTTTTGAGAGAGTGAGAGAGCATGTGCATGGAAGCAGGAAGAAGAAGAGGGAGAAGGAGAAAGAGAATCCTCAAGCAGATTCCCTGCTGTGTGGGGAGCCTGATGCAGGGCTCAATCCTAGGACCCTGAGATTGCAACCTGAGCCACATCGAGAGCTGGGCTCTTAACCAACTAAGCCACCCAGGCACTGCTATGATGAGAGAGTTCTATCAACAGAGCAAACATACTGCATGCTGCATGGTGGATTGGGATCTACCTTACTTGTTGATTATAGAAAGCTAAAAGAAACAGGCCACATATGAGCTGTGGCCTTTCACACGTTAATTCTACTCAGTACAGAAAGGTGATCCAATAAATGTCATAATCTCACCATTTCATCAAGTAGCTAGATCACTCTTGCATTTGCAGGGGTAGAGAGAAGTCCGCAGCATCTCCCCTAAAATTTTCTTCCCAAAGAATGGAAGCTTTCACAGACATTCTTTCTTACCTTATTGGCTGGGGCAAAAATGTATAAGAACAAAAGAATGAGTTCCCTTAAAAACAGTCAAAATTCTAAAGGCAGCCGATTACAAATTTAATACTCTAAGATCAATAGCTTTCTCATAAATTGGAAAGACCCAGTTAGAACATAAAATGAATAAAAGATCCCATATACTTTTTAAAAGATTATATACTCAGGGACAAACCAAAGAAATATGCCAGGCCTGTGCGAAGTCAGCTGGAGGATACTGAAGATGATTTGAGTATATTTTCCAGAGTCAGCTCACTGGTCATTCAGGAGGACTGCTCAGATCTCCTGGATTATATCAGGTCACTTAATGTAAATCCACCGTGGACCCATGTATCTATCCCTTAAAGCTTGGCAATTTATGTTTATATGTGCAATTATTTGCTTAATCTTTACTTTGCCTTCTGAATTTCATAATAGCTTTAGAAACAGATACATTACCTTAGTTACATTTACATAACTCCAGTGTCTTGTATAATTCCTGGTGTAACAGGCATTCAGTAAATGTTTCTTGAGTGAGTGATGAATAAATGATCAACATGGAAAGACATACATTGTATTTAGTAAGAAAGCAGTTGTAAAAATACTGTTCTGTGTAAACCACACATTGAATATAATAACAATCAGAATATTGGCAGCATTATTTTTTGGAACCTGACAGTAGTTCATCTAGATTCTGGAGATGGATGATGGTGATAGTTGCACAAAATGTGAGTGTGCATCAAAATTGTACACTTAAAAATGGTTAAAATGGCACATTTTTATGTATATTTTGCCACAATAAAAAAATCTGGCTGGCCAAAAAAAAAAAAAATCCCATCTAGAAATATGAGAAGAGATGGAAAAAAACCTTTTTAATTTATTTATTTATTTATTTAGAGAGAGAGAGCATGCACGAGCAGGATGAGGAGCAGAGAGAGAGAGAGAGAGAATCTCAAGCAGGCTTCATGCTCAATGTGGAGCCCAAAGTGGGGCTCTATCTCAGGACACTTAGTTCGTGTCCTGAGCCAAAAACCAAGAGTCAGACACTCAACTGACTGAGCCACCCAGGCGATCTGGGAAAAACTTTTTAAAGAAGAACATTAGTAGAGGATTGATTTAGTCTTCCTAGAAATTAAAACTTATTGTAAAGGTGCAGTACTTGAAACACTTGCAATCAGATAAACAAATCAACGAATCCTAGTGAAGACTACAGAAAAAGACTAATATCTATATGGGAATTTAGTACAGATAAAGATAACATTTCAGAATGAACACAAAGGTTATTCAACATTAGTTTTGGGAAAGTAGGATAGCCAACACAAAGAAATCAACAATTCCACTTTGAATTCATGTATAAAATGTATATACAAAGATGGTCACTATATCACAAATTTTTAAAAACCTAGCGATATCAGGGCCCCTGGGTGGCTCAGTCTTAAGTTAAGCATCTTCCTTCGGCTCAGGTCCTAATCCCAGGGTCCTGGGATGGAGCCCCGCATCAGGCTCCCTGCACAGTGAGAAGCCTCTCTTCCACCCTCTCCACTCCCCCTGCTTGTGTTCCCTCTCTCACTGTGTGTCAGATGAATAAATAAAATCTTCTAAAAAAATAGCCATATCTTAAATGTACAAATAGAATACTAGTTAAATTATGCTTTAAGAATACAATAATGGGTATTAAAATCAAGTAGATCCTTATCATACACATTTTTAAATGAAAAAAATTGTACAGAACCATATATATATAGCTCATTTTTAAATTGTAAAAGGATATATATGCTAGTGTATACATTTTAATTAGTTTTTAAAAGTTGGGTTTTTGTTGTTATTGTTGTTGTTTGTTTGTCTGTTTGAGAGAGAGAGAGAATGCAGGCAACCAGGGGGAGGGGCAGAGGAAGAAGGACAAGTGGACTTTCCACTGGGTGCAGAGCCTGATGCAGGGCTGGATCCCAGGACTCTGTGATCAAGCCCTGAGCTGAAATCAAGAGTCAGCTCACTTATCCAAATGAGCCACCCAGGCACCTCTGAACTTTTTAAAATATATTCACTAGGAGCACCTGAGTGGCTCAGTAGGTTAAGCGGTCTGACTCTTGATTTCAGCTCAGGTCTTGATCTCAAGTTTGTGAGACTGAGGGCCACGTCAGGGCTAGGGTCAGGGCTAGGCACTGAACACAGAGCCTGTTTAAGATGCTTCCTCTCAACAACAACAACAAAATTCTCCCTTTCCCTCTGGCCCTCCCCCTCTTGCACTCGGTCAAGAGTGCGCGCTCTCTCTCTAAGACAAATTTGTGAAATTAAAAAGATTTTCATCAAAAAGTTTTTTTTTAAATACTCGACTGATTTTTTTTTCCAACTGATTTTTAAGAAGCTAATAAAATGGTTCATCTCAAAGAATTCTGGTGAATTTTGTTTAACTGACATTTAGCTATAAATTAATACACTTTATAGATAATATAAAAATGTTCATATTACTGCTGATCAGTTTAGGACTTCTCAGGACAGTGAAAGTAAGTTGTTAATGTTACTTCCTGATTTTGTAAACCTCCAATATATTGTTTTGAATAGCTGCAAAGGAAGAGAGAAGTTCTTTCTTTGGAAAAAACAACTACTGTTTTACTCTTATGTGGTTACGCACATTACTAGATTTTCAAAATAGCACTAATTTTGATTCTAGTGAGAATACACTCTTCATAAGATAAAAATATTCAGACTATCCTAGAAACACCATAAACAGAAATAGAACAAAATCTTTTTAAATGCCAACCTGTATCATCAGAATTTGTATTGAGAACTTATTTGAAACATTTATATATTGTGAACCTTGAAAAAGGTAGCATACATAGGTTAAGGTTTCACTGATATTACTAATGATATATTTGCTATGTACATAATGTTGGAAATTCCTATCACTGCATTAGTCACGCTCTTTTTTGAACATGGTAGAGAGGAAGATCTGTGTAAGTCTGGCAATGATTAATTTCCAATCTGGTAATACATAGTAGCCTTTTATACTTTGAACTGATTTATTAATTAATTACTAAGTCTTCATCCTCTTGTTATTGATTTGTTTTAGACCTAGAAAAGTGTTCCCTACATCCCCTAGTCCTTAATCAGATGAGATTTTTTTATTGGAGTCTTAAGCTCCAGTAACATAAGAGAGAGATGCATTTTTTTCCAATTGTTTTATTGTTTTGTAATTATTAGGGTACTAATTTGTGGGATTTTTTTTTCCTGCAATACAAATGTCCTTAAAGTGAAGTATTTTTTTAATTTAATTTTATTTATTTATTTGAGAGAGACCAAAAGCAAGAGAGATCACAGAGAGAGAGGGAGAAGCAGACTCGCTGCTGAGCAGAGTCAGATGCAGGGCTCGATTCCAGGACCCTAAGATCATGACCTGAGCTGAAGGCAGACACTCAACCAGCTGAGCCACCCAGGCACCCCTGAATTGAAGTTCAGGACTTTCTGCTTGCATAGCAGAAAATAAAATGCTGATTTGAAATATCTGGATAAATTTAGGGAGAAGTCAAAAACTTCACTTTGTTAGTTTACTCTAGAAAAAACTGAAGTTATTAAATATACGTTATTGAATGCATTAGAGGAAGGTTTATATGAACTTTTGTTTGTTTTTTTTTAAAGATTTTATTTATTTATTTGACAGAGATTACAAGTAGGCAGAGAGGCAGGTAGAGAGAGAGGAGGAAGCAGGCTCCCTGCTGAGCAGAGAGCCCGATGTGGGGCTCGATCCCAGGACCCTGGGATCATGACCTGAGCCGAAGGCAGAGGCTCTAAGCCACTGAGCCACCCAGGCGCCCCTATATGAACTTTTGTAAACGTTCTTCCTTTCTCTTGTCTTTTAAACCTAACTATGATTTATAAGGATTATTATTTTTGAGGCAAGAGAAATTATTTTATATTTATGGTATTTCAATAAAATAATGTCAGTTTAGAGCGCCTGGCTGGCTCAGTTGGTTAAGCGTCTGTCTTCCACTCAGCTCATGATCCCGTGGTCCTAGGACAGAGCCCACATCGGGCTCCCAGCTCAGCGGGAGCCTACTTCTCCCTCAGCCCCTCCCCCTGCTTGGGCCTCTCTCTCTCTCTCTCTCAAATAAAATCTTTAAAAAAAAAATACTGTCAAATTATATGTTGATAAATGAAGGCAATTTGAAACAGTAGTTTATGCTGTTACATGATTATTAGTAAACATTAGTGATACATGATTTTTGTTGTACTAATTGGAATGAATTGGATATACTAACTAAAATGAATTGTTATTGATTTGTTTTCAGTTCAGAAAGAGAGTTCAGAAAGTTCAGAAAGAGGGGCGCCTGAGTGGCTCAGGGGGTTAAAGCCTCTGCCTTCGGCTTGGGTCATGGTCTCAGGGTCCTGGGATCGAGCCCCACATCCGGCTCTCTGCTCAGCAGGGATCCTGCTTCCTCCTCTCTCTCTGCCTGCCTCTCTGCCTACTTGTGATCTCTGTCTGTCAAATAAATAAATAAAATCTTTAAAAAAAAGAAAAAAGAAAGTTCAGAAAGAGAAAGATGTCACTCTGAAGGTTGTTATAAACAGTGCCTAGAAACTGATGGTGCAGGTATCTCTTGAACCCCTAGTAGAATTTTTATTATAAATCTTGATCACTAATGGGCATTTTCTTTTTTTTTTTTTAAGATTTTTAAAATTTATTTCAGAGAGTGTGAACAGGGAGAGGGACAGAGGGAGGACCCCTTTCAGTGTTTCTTTTTTTAAATAGAAGATTGAAAATGCCTGTTAATGGGGCACCTGGGTGGCCCAGTCGGTTGAGCATCTACCTCTTGGTTTCAGCTCAGTTCATGATCTCAGGGTTGTGAGACTGAGCCATGAGTCGGGCTCTGCCTGGGGCATGAAGCCTGCTTGGCATTCTCTTCTCTTCTCTTCCTTTCTCTGTCCTTCTCTGAAACAAAACAAAACAAAACACTGAAAAATAAATGTTCCTTACTAGTTTTACAAATATGAATCACAAAATTATAGCTCTAAATTGTGAGGTTCTTCTATCTTAGACCTTCTTTCCTGGCATACATAGTGTTTGTAGGTGTGACATTGCCATAAAAGCCTCATGCCCATAGCACACAGACTGACCAGTGAAGTAACCAGGACCGGTGGAAATAACCAAATCACAGTCAACAGAGAAAAGTAAGAAAGCCTTGTGTAGTGAGCACGGGTTCAGCTGAGTCAACCCTATGACGTGTAAAGACTAGGTTGATATCATATGAGGAAGCCGGATTTTAATTACTTTAGGTAAAGACCTTAGATAATCACAAGACTAGAAGGGAGAACTTGGCAAGAGAAGCATGCTTTTTTAGATGGCAGGATCTTCATAAGGGATCTATTTTGAAATGCAGTATAATGTTTAATAGAGCTGTAATAGATGTACAAATAAATTGTTGTAAAAGGGAAGAATTTTTGTAGGACATGTAAATGGGTAGTGAATCAAAAATTGAAAACTGTTCCTCACAGATGAATGTGTCAAAAATTACTGTATGGAGTTTTGGTGTGTCAGGAATTGGCTCAGGGTGACTGAGACTTCTGAGCTCAAGCCATGGGGAGTTAGGGAGAGGGCATTGGAGAGAGGAAGTTCTCTTACTTGTGGGGATTGCTGCCCGCCCCCCTGGAGTAATCATATTTCCTCCAGCTCAGAGCTTGCTTTCTTGTTTGTTTGTTTGTTTGTTTGTTTTCTCCAGTGCTTCTTAATAGACCACAGCTGGTCAATAGACCACAGTACCCTTAAAAGACTTAGTTGGCTCTAACCCCTTGAAAGAGTTTGGCAGGACAGAATCTAGATCAGGCCCACCAAGTGGATTAGTAACTTAGTAACTATGTGGCTTCTTTAATGAGAAAGTGCTGTTACAATGCAATAACTGGAGTGTGCATCCAAATCACATGGTGGGCTTGTTAAGAAAATTGTTGGGTCCTGGTCCTCAAGTTTTGAATTCACAAAGCCTGAGATGGGAGCCAGGAATTTGCCTTTCCACCTGGTTCCCAGCTGCTGCTGCTGCTGCTGCTGGTCAGGAGACTGCCCATTGAGAACCACAGCTTCGGGGGGTTGAGCTGATCCCCTTGATGTGGTTCCCTAATGTTTTCTCTTTATTTGACAAATATAAAAGCGTACTTTATTGCTTATGATCAGGTGCTACAAAGTCATTTGATGGATATTGTTAGCTTTAGGTTTTACATTCTTACCGATTCAGATACAATCTAATCTGAAGATTTAATGTAGACTTTTTAAAACTGTATGTAATATAATCAGTTCTAGCATGGAGTTTCCACCAATTTCACAAATCTGTAAACCCCAGAAATGTATTTACTACCTCATTTTCCAGTTCCTTTTTTCCATTTAAAATAATCATTTAATCAATTATTAAAATTTGACTACTGACCCTCCCACATAACACTATTAAAATTTCTTTTGTAAAGGTAAACAAGACATCCATGGCTTTTTTTCCTGCCAGCATCCTGAATCCTTCTAGTAGCGTTAGACACTGTCAACCTCTTTGTTCTTCTGGGAACTCTCTGCTCCTTTTCAGTCTAGATTTTAGTGTTTCTTGCGTTGGCTTCGTATCTTCTACCTCCTCTCTCCTTTGCCCTTGGTAGACAACATTGACTATAGCATTCTGTTAAAAAAGCAAACCACAGCCCCAGAGTGGTGTCACTTAGACCAGGTTCTCAAACCCAGGCTTAATACCCAAACTAACTGCAGTTTGAATCTCCCCCAGAAATGTGGCCTTAACTGAGCAGTCAGGAAATTTTTCTTTATATCAGCACCAATTGAGTCTGTCACCTGGTCCTCTCCATCCCCCAAAGAAAGATGAGGTAATCTGTGTAAGAGAGTTTGCTTTTTCCCTTAGCAAGCAGCCCCCTCCAAAATAATCCTTTTCTTTTGCTAATCGATTTCTTGCCACCTTCCCCCACCTTGATCTATAAAAACCTATTTAATACAACTTCTGGAGGGCTAGATGGAGTGCTGCCCAATTCATGAATTGTTTAATAAAGCCAATTAGATCTTCAAACTTACTTGGTTGAATCTTGTTATTTATCAACTCCTATCAACAGAACTTTTTTTTTTTTTAAGATTTTATTTGGTAGAGAGGGAGGGAGAGTGAGAAAGCAGGGGCAAGGGGAAGGGCAGAGGGAGAAGCAGACTCCCTGCTTCAGCAGGGAGCCTGAGGCGGGCTCAATCCCAGGATCCTGAGATCATGATTTGAGATCATGATCAAGCCTCTGAAGACAGAGGCTTAACTGACTGAGCCACCCAGGCGCCCCCTATCGACAGAATTTAAATAATTCTTCACATAGCCCTTCAGCAAAATACTTAGTTGATTGGTGTTTGTCTTTGAGATGAAACATATATTGTGAAGATTGCTCCAGAAGCAGTTATATCTATTTCCATGGCTTTAGATTTCACTGGATCAAACATGGCCTGGAGCCCACTACTTCTAAACATTCAGTTAAACGAGACAATTACTTTTTTTTTAAAAGATTTTATTTATTTATTTGACAGACAGATCACAAGTAAGCAGAGAGGCAGGCAGAGAGAGAGCAAGGGAAGCAGGCTCCCCTCTGAGCAGAGATTCCCATGCGGGGCTCGATCCCAGGGCGTGGGATCATGACCTGAGCCAAAGGCAGAGTCTCTAACCACTGAGCCACCCAGGCACCCCAGTTACTTTTATCTTTTTTTTTAACTTTTTTTTTAAAGATTTTTATATATGTATTTGACAGAGAGATCACAAGTAGGCAGAGAGGCGGGTGGGGGTGGGGAGCAGGCTCCCTGCTGAGCAGAGAGCCCAATTCGGGGCTCTATCCCAGGACCCTGGGATCATGACCTGAGCTGAAGGCAGAGGCTGAACCCCCTGAGCCACCCAGGGTCCCCGCAATTACTTTTATTTTTAAGACCATTTTGGGATGCTAGGGGGAAAAAAAACTACAAGAACTTACTGGCCAGGAAGAACAATAGTAGCAGATCTATTGTCTTTTAATTCTTGCTATTATTTTTCTTAAAATGGATCATACTTTTTTTTCAGTATAGCAAGTTTTTAAATATAAAAATTAATGTAAAGGAAAAAATGTAAATAGCAATAAACATTTAAAATGATAGTTGCACAATTTCAGCATAGTACTTTTTAACATTCTAGTATAAATTGCTGTAGATATATAAGGCAGGGAACCAAGAGAGATGATGAAAGATCAAACTTAAGATTATTTGCAGAGGTAATTTTAAAAGTCCTGTTCTATCTTCTTTTTTTTTTTTTTAAAGATTTTATTTATTTATTTGACAGAGAGAGATCACAAGTAGACAGAGAGGCAGGCAGAGAGAGAGAGAGGGAAGCAGGCTCGCTGCTGAGCAGAGAGCCCGATGCGGGACTCGATCCCAGGACCCTGAGATCATGACCTGAGCCGAAGGCAGCGGCCCAACCCACTGCGCCCCTGTTCTATCTTATTATAGTCCCATGGTGATTTTTGTGATATGAGACAATTTGAAAACTAACTAGATTGGAACAGAGAATACATTCTTGATGTAAGAATGCAAGACTTTCTCTTTGGATCTGAGCTATTAAAAAAAAAACCAAACTCGTTTTATGTTTAAAAATTTGTTTGTGTATTCGTCACTCGGCATCAGGGAAATACAAATCAAAACCACAATGAGATATCACCTCACACCAGTCAGAATGGCTAAAATTAACAAGTCAGGAAATGACAGATGCTGGCGAGGATGCGGAGAAAGGGGAACCCTCCTGCACTGTTGGTGGGAATGCAAGCTGGTGCAACCACTCTGGAAAACAGCATGGAGGTTCCTCAAAATGTTGAAAATAGAACTACCTTATGACCCAGCAATTGCACTACTGGGTATTTACCCTAAAGATACAAACATAGTGATCCGAAGGGGCAAGTGTACCCGAATGTTTATAGCAGCAATGTCTACAATAGCCAAACTATGGAAAGAACCTAGATGTCCATCAACAGATGAATGGATAAAGAAGATGTGGTATATATACACAATGGAATACTATGCAGCCATCAAAAGAAATGAAATCTTGCCATTTGCGACGACGTGGATGGAACTAGAGCATATCATGCTTAGTGAAATAAGTCAATCGGAGAAAGACAACTATCATATGATCTCCCTGATATGAGGACATGGAGAAGCAACATGGGGGGTTAGGGGGATAGGAGAAGAATAAATGAAACAAGATGGGATTGGGAGGGAGACAAACCATAAATGACTCTTAATCTCACAAAACAAACTGGGGGTTGCTGGGGGGAGGTGGGATTGGGAGAGGGGGAGGGGGCTATGGACATTGGGGAGGGTATGTGCTATCATGAGTGCTGTGAAGTGTGTAAACCTGGCGATTCACAGACCTGTACCCCTGGGGATAAAAATACATTATATGTTTATTAAAAAAAAAAATTTTTTTTTGGAAGGGGAGGCGAACCATAAGAGACTATGGACTCTGAAAAACAACCTGAGGGTTTTGAAGGGTCAGGGGTGGGAGGTTGGGGGAACAGGTGGTGGGTAATGGGGAGGGACGTTTTGCATGGAGCACTGGGTGTTGTGCAAAAACAATGAATACTGTTACGCTGAAAAAATAAATAAAATGGAAAAACAACAACAACAACAACAACAAAAAATTTGTTTGTGTATTAATGGTCCTGGGTGGGTTAAGTGTCTGATTCTTGATTGAAGCTCACATCCTGATCTCAGGGTTGTGAGTTCAAACCTGTGTTGGGCTCCATACTGGGCATGGAGTCTACTTAAAAAAATAAATAAAATACATAAAAATTGTATATGACTTTAAATTTTTGTGAGGAAAAGAAACAAATGATGTTGGGGAAGAAGACAGCATATCATCTTATTTACTCATCTTTTGTTGGCTCCCTGCCTATATGTAGTCACATGCAATTGCAAAAAGACACAAGAAGGGGTGGCTGGGTAGCTCAGTCAAGCATTGGACTCTTGATTTTGGCCCAGGTCATGAACTCAGGGTCATGAGATGGAGCCCTGCACCCAGCTGTGTGCTGAGCATGGAGTCTCCTTAAGGTTCTCCTTCTCCCTCTCTGCCTGCCCCCTGCTCTCATATACATGTGCTCACTCTCACTCTCTCTCTCTAAAATAAAATTGAAAAGAAAGACACAAGAATATTCAGAGTAGCATTATTATAGCAAAAAATTAGCAGCAATCTAAAAGTCCATTAATAGCACGATGGTTAAATAAACTGGTAGAATTATGTAATTATACCATGCAGCACTTTAAAATAATAAGGCAGATCCATTCAGTCATTCATAAACAAGTATGTGTTAAGTCCCTATGAAATCTAGGTGCTGGGAATAAAGCATAGAGTATGATAGATATGATCTCTGCCCTCACAGAGCTTCCATGCTAGTGGGAAAAGAATATAAAAAGCAAATAAATAAAAAAGGCAAGATGATGTGATAAAAACATACAGGAGATGGCGGGAGGGGGGGTCTCCATTAGATAAGATGACCAAGGAGTGCTTTATTGAGAAGATGCTGTTTAACTGATTGAAGAGGGAAGGCATCCATATGAAGAGGTAAGGGGTACAGATATTCCAGGCAAGGGAGATGGCAGTGGCAAAGTCTGTGAAGCTTGAGTTAGATAAACAGGCCATTGTGATTAGAATAGAGTTTGAGTCAAAGAGGTAGATAGGGCCAGATTATGTAGGGCCTTGATGACATTCTGAAGGTGTTGGGATTTAATATCAATAACAGATCTTCCTTCACTTAACATAGGTTTATTCCTGGTAAAACCCATTGATTGTTAAGCTGAAAATATCGAATTCAACAATGCATTTAATACACCTTACCCACTGAACATAGTTAAGCATAGCCCTAAATGCACTCAGAACACATTAGTCTCCATTGGGCAAGATCATCCCACACAAAGCTTATGTTATAATAAAGTGTTGAATAGATCATGTAAAATATTGAATACTGTACTGAAAGTGAAACACAGAATGTGTGTCTGTGGTATGTATTATCCACATCATCGCTTGGCTGACTGGGAGGGGTGTCTCCTGCCACTGCCCAGCATCACAAGAGTTTGGTACCACCTATCACCAGCCAGAAAGGAGCAAAATTCCAAATTCCATGTACAGTTTCTACTGAATAAATATCATTTTTGCACCATCACAAAGTTGAGAAGTTGTAAGTAGAGCCATCATAAGAAAATCACTGAATGATATTCAGGAATAACATCATGTTTTCTAACAGAACTTATATTTTAAAAAATGCCTTTCTGCAGTAAGCATTATTAAATTTTAGAAATGTTCTGGTGAATATTTTATGGTGGGATTTTATGTTTGGCTTTACTTTAAAAAATATTTATGGGGTTAAAAAATATTTATGGGGCCCCTTGGTGGCTCAGTGGGTTAAGCATCAGCCTTTATCTCAGGTCATGATCCCAGGGTGGTGGATCCAGCCCTGCATCCCACTCCGTGCTCAGCGGGGAGTGTGCTTCTCCCTCACCCTCTGTCTCTCACCACCACTAGTGCTCTCTCTCTTGCTCTGCTCTTTCTCTCAAATAAAATCTTAAGGAAAATTTAAAACTTGATACTGTGCTCTACAATTTTAAAATGTTTTATATTACAGGGGTCTTATTTTCAGAAATGCAGCATGAATCTTCATGGTTCATACCAGGTTTATGCTTTAATAAGGTCATTTAACATGCCTTATCCAGCATTCTCTTCTGTTTGTTTTAGTTCTGAATGAGATTCCCAAAGATTTTGTTTTCCTTTTTCATTTACACATCCATCCCCATAGCTAGCAACATTTTTTCAATGTATTATAGAATTACTGAACTCTTTGGTGTCTACCGTTTCCCCCTACTTTTATTATTTATTTATTTTTATTTTTTTTTTTTAAAGATTTTATTTATTTGACAGAGATCACAAGTAGGGAGAGAGGCAGGCAGAGAGAGAGAGAGGAGGAAGCAGGCTCCCTGCCAAGCAGAGAGCCCGATGCGTGGCTCGATCCCAGGACCCTGGGATCATGACCTGAGCGAAAGGCAGAGGCTTTAACCCACTGAGCCACCTAGGCGCCCCTACTTTTATTTTTTAATGAAGAACTGTTTAGGGTGATTACAATTAAGAACGATTTGGAGAATAAGTTGAATTAGGTAGTACTTCAAAGTCACTTTAAACCTTGCCATTCAAACCAATGTTATGACCCTTGTAAAGCAATTAACTCATTGTTTCTTTTTTGAGACACTTTTAACTTTTATTTTTAAAGACTTTTCTTTTAAAAGATTTTATTTATTTGATATATAGAGAGAGATCACAAGTAGATAGAGAGGCAGGTAGAGAGAGAGGGGGAAGCAGGCTCCCTGCTGAGCAGGGAGCCCGATGCAGGGCTCAATCCCAGGACCGTGAGATCATGACCTAAGCCGAAGGCAGAAGCTTAACCCACTGAGCCACCCAGGCGCCCCTAGACACTTTTAACTTTTTAAAGGGGTGTATGCAAACTTTTTGTGGACAAAACAAGATATGCTCCCTCAACTATATTTCCTTAATGGAAATGGATTAAAAGTTGTGGTTTTATTTCTTTAAATTTTAGTAGTACACACAATAGAAATATTCCCTTTGTTTTTACTTGGTCTAATATAGTTTAATTTTAACGTTGAAAGGGATCTTAGAGAATAATATCAAGTCTGACCTCTTCATTTTATATGTGAGGCAATTGTGTCTCATAGAAGACAGAGCTAGTGCCTAAAGGTATAGCAAATTAGAGTCAAAGTCCAAAATAAAGTAAAAACAAAACTTCTGGTCTTCTGATTTCTTCATGCGTAACGTAGTTTTGAATGTGTTGCTTTTATTCCACATACCTGTTTTATCACTGTGTTTTAGAGAGAACAGACACAGAATGGGAACATGAAAGTCAATTCCAGTTTCGTACTAGCGTCTTCACACAAGAGTGGGATTCATACACAACAATTTTCACAAGAATGACAAAAGAGTTCTCTGTAAAGTGTCAGAGTGAGGATTTGAGCAAAACTGCTGCTTGCAAGCCCAAAATCTGAAATGAGCTTTATGAGACATTAACATATCATGACATGGATTGCATTAAACTCCCCCAGAATAGAAGTCTATAATCTTTCCTTTCTACTTATAAAACCATCCCATGGAACAGTCAGCCAAGTTTCTTTGGAATGAGAATTTCAGGTGAATGATGTATATGGAATGCCTGTACTTAGAGAGCTGCAATAGTCACGTGTTGGAGGGCTAACTATAAGGTAAATACGTCTTTTTAAAATAAGTCACACATACCCTTAATGATAAGTCAAGAGCCTTCTTGAACAACAGTGTTGAATCAGGAAAATGAGATGATCATGGGTATAGTGGGGATTTCCTCATACATGGGGAACATATTTTGGTGTCTGTGATTCTGCTAGCAAACACGCTTTCTACACTCACCTTTCACAATCTTCATATCTCAAGCAGTTGGGATTAGTCATATGTGTGATCGGTTCTGACCTCAACCCATAGAAGAAATGTTACAGTCTCAGGATGGTGGGATAAGAAATAAGTTGAAAAACAGCAACATTATTCCCAGAACATGACTGGAAATCCCAGTGTGAGTCCCCTGGGGGGCAGTTCTCACTATAGAACACACCGAGGCTGCTTGTAGCTGGTCTGCTGCTCATCCTTGTCCTCACGACCCATTTCCTTATGGTCTGTTAGCAGGTTTCTGGGTATAACAGTTTGTTTTACATCCCTATAGTATAGGGATACTGTAGTATATAGGCTCTCTGTCTTTCTCTGACAAATAAAATCTTTTTTAAAAAGAAAAGAAAAAACAGGGCATTGTAGGGGCCACTTGGTGGCTCAGATGGTTAAGCAACTGTCTTCAGCTCAGGTCATGTCCTGTAGTCCTGGGATTGATTCCCACATGGGGCTCCCTGCCCAGCAGGGAGTCTGCTGCTCCCTCTGACCCTCTCCCCTCTCATGCTCATTCTCTCACTCTCATTCTCTCTCAAATAAATAAAATTTTTTTTAAAAAGGGCATTGTAATAATTACAGGCAAAACATTTCAAGAATCTAAATTATCCTTTTTTTTTTTTAAGATTTTATTTGTCATGTCAGAGAGAGAGAGAGATTGAGAGAAAGCAGGCAGAGTGGTAGGCAAAGTCAGAGAGAGAAGCAGGCTCCCTGCCAAGCAAGGACCCCGAGGTGAAACTCCATCACCCTGTGATCATGACCTGAGCTGAAGGCAGCAGCTTAGCCGACTGAGCCACCCAGGCCTCCTGAGAATCTAGTTTATCCTTTAAATATTTGCATGAAAAGTGAGAAAATTCCTAGGAGATAAGTTGGAAGCATTTATTTACAACCTGAACTTTTAAAACAGCTAAACATTTTACAGGTTGGCTATTATGTAATTTTTAACTTTTTTTAGATCATTGATGTCTTTGAGGATCTGATGGAAGTTTTAGAATTTTTTCCCCCAGAAAAGTGCAAATACTGAAGTCTGTGTAGGGACTGAGTATTCATTCAACATGTATTAATTGAATGCCTCTTGTGTCCCATGTACCCAGAAGTAAACAGAAGAACAAGCTTTTTTTATATTTTTAGTATAGTACATAAAGCAGTTTTACAATTCATTCGGCTTTCAGAAAATCAGGGGCAACCTCCTAAAGTGCAAATATATTCTGTCATATCCTATTGCTTGCAGTGCTGGGGGTTGGGCTTTTTAAACTTATCTATGGAAACTGCACCAAGACTAAAGATGATGAAAGAAAGAAGACAAAAATTAAATACCCAGTAGTTGAGTATTAACAAACTAGTGTTTGTTTCTGTAAACACTTTTATTTTTTAAAATGTTTCTTCTGTTTTTCTTTGAGTTTTCCCTCCTGTGAATCTCACAAGGAAGGCATTTGTTTATAAAGATCTGTATAGTGATTTGGTAGGCTGAAAATTGAAGAGTTTTCTAAAATGTCCTTTATAGTTAGCATGTTAAACTCATTTTTATTGTGCTATTTACAGCTTATGTAACCACACTTAAGATTCAAATGTAAAGAGATTTTTTTTTTTAAACATTTTATTTATTTATTTATTTGATAGACAGAGATTGCAACTAGTCAGAGAGGCAGGCAGGGAGAGAGAGGAGGAAGCAGGCTCCCTGCTGAGCAGAGAGCCCGATGTGGGGCTTGATCCCAGGACCCTGGGACCATGACCTGAGCTGAAGGCAGAGGCTTTAACCCACTGAGCCACCCAGGCGCCCCTAAAGAGATTTCTTTTTAACTTATGTCTACTACAGAAGAAACTGGAAGAACATGACCAGAATTTGACAAAATATCCTGTATGGTACCATCCACTATATCCAATTACAGTACTCTTTTCAAACTACTGCTTATTCCCTTTTCTCAAAAAATCCTTAGCAGCCTCTGCCTTCGGCTCAGGTGATGATCCCAGGGTTCTGGGATCGAGCCCCGCATCGGGCTCTCTGTTCGGCAGGGAGCCTGCTTCCTCCTCTCTCTCTCTGCCTGCCTCTCTGCCTATTTGTGATCTCTGTCAAATAAATAAATAAATAAATCTTTAAAAAAAAATCCTTAGCAAACAAAAACTCCCTTCAGAAAAACTAATTCAGCTATAAAGCTGAACTCTTATTTTTTTAAAGATTTATTTATTTTAGAGAGAGAATGCACGTGCAGGTGTGGGGAAGAGCAGAGGCAGAGGGGGAAAAGCCAACTCCCCAACTTGGGCTTCATCTCAGGACCCTGAGATCGTGACTCCGGCCAAAACCAAGAGTCAGACGCTTAATAGACTGACCCACCCAGATGCCCCTAAAGCTGAATTTAAAAAATTGGTTCTTACTCATGTCTAGATTAAACAGGTTTTTAAATCTAGAGAAGACATTCTTTGTTAACAAGAATGAAACTGTTTTGCCAATAAAAAATCTTTGCTGTACAAAATTGTATTATCATATACTTAACAACATTCTAGAATTTACTCATCCTTATGGAATTTGTTTTTGGAAATTTTCTTCTAAATTATACTTGTATCTGGGGCACCTGGGTGGCTCAGTGGATTAAGCCTCTGCCTTTGGTTAAGGTCATAATCTCAGGGTCCTGGGATCAAGCCCCTCACCGCATTGGGCTCTCTGCTCAGCAGGGAGCCTGCTTCCCTCTCTCCCTCTGCCTACTTGTGATTTCTCTCTCAAATAAATAAATAAAATCTTTAAATAAGTAAATAAATTATATTTCTATCACTTTATGTTGTCTTTGAAATATTTAACAAAGATTACATATAAAGAAAGCTAATAAATAAAAATAATTATGTAAATCTACTGTGTAGTAGCATTGTTTTATATTAGATCTTAACATGAGTTTCTGGCAGACCTAGTTTTGCAATTCACGTTTCATGACATTTTATCTTTTTTTTTTCTAATTAGGCTCCACCCACAATGTGGGGCTTGAACTCACAACCCCGACATTAAGAGTGCTCTACCTACTGAGTCAGCCAGGCGCCCCATCACAGCATTTAAAAATTACAGAATGAAATATCCTTATGTTTATACAGCTTGGAAAAAATACCTATTCCTAATATTATGTTTAAATCCTGAAACAATGAATTAGCAGTCAACTACCTATAATACTCTTGGCCACAGTGTGCTGAAACTTATTTTATTCATAAGTTTGTTTTTTTATTTTTTTATTTATTTATTTATTTTTTTATTTTTTTTAAGATTTTATTTATTTATTTGACAGAGAGAGATCATAAGTAGGCAGAGAGGTAGTCAGAGAGAGTGAGAGGGAAGCAGGCTCCCCGCTGAGCAGAGAGCCCGATGCGGGACTCGATCCCAGGACCCTGAGATCATGACCTGAGCCGAAGGCAGCGGCTTAAACCACTGAGCCACCCAGGCGCCCCCATAAGTTTGTTTTTTTAAAAAAAGATTTCATTTATTTATTTTTAGAGAGCAAATGAGCATGAGTGAGTGGAGGGAGTGGGAGAGGGACAGAATCTCAAGCAGACTCCCCACTGAGCACAGGGCCGAAGGTGGGTTTTGATCGCATGACCCTGAGATGATGACCTGAGCTGAAAGCAAGAATCAGATGCTTAACCATCTGAGCCATCCAGGCACCCCTATTCATTAAGTTTCTTAAAGAAATATTATGAAACTTTTCACTAAGAGTACAGCGTCAGAATGATATAATTGGAGCCCAAATCCAGTTGGAACCCTAAAGAACTTCTTCAGTGTCTTCTATTACCGAAAACAGTACTCTGATTTTAAATAAAATGCTTCAGAGGAAAAGCCTACTAAGCATGAAAATCCTAGGCATATTTTATAAATCTCTATCAGATAATAACAGACACAAATGCACACAAGACAAAACACCCTTCAATTCTGAATTTGGCTTTTATTTTAAAATACACTTAGCATGAACTATTACAGGACAGAAAATAATAAATCACAAAGAAATGGAATATTTTTAAGTACCTTTTAAGCTAGATATAAAAATTAATAAGATAGCATAGACCCAAATTATGGGCAATAGTCCCCAAAATTCGATTCATTAAACACATTTTGAAAGAGAAGTTCTTTGCACATTTTCCAACGTACCGATATGTTCCTAAGTGCCTTGGTTTCCTACTAATAGGTAAAGATCCCAAATGTAGTTGCTTTATTTAAAATTATCAGATTCGTGTGTTGGTAAAAATTACCATGTCTCTAAATTCTCAATCAGAATTATAAAAATATGAGCTCAAATAGTTATGCTGTCCAAAATAGAAACATCTTAAGTGATAATTCTGGATAATCAGACAGATATTGCACTAAAGTCAGTAATTCCATACCTGATGCTCATTTGTATGGAAAGTTAATTCTCTTCTTTATGAAAAACTTACTACAAATAAACTTAATGTTAACCTAACTATAATTACACTTCAAAATATAAAGGCACAGACAGAAGAATAAAGAATAGTTTAATACGATACCCAAATTTTCCACTGTGAAAATAATAAAATTGAAAAAAAAATAGGATCTGAAATACTGATACTTTTAGATTTTATAATTTACCTTAAGTAGCTAATAAATGGGTATTAAAAGTTAACACTGCTAAATCCAATTCTTTCTAAATAATTTAGAAAAATGGTTTGTTTACAAATGAAGCATGTGCATTGTCCCATCTATAAATTTCAATTACATTTCCATTCATTGGAAATATCTACCTGCAGTATAAACAATCAAGACAATGTACAAAAAATATATCTTGTTCCTATAACTTACAATGCACAGAAAAATACCTACAAAAATGGAAATATTTATCCATTCAGCTTCCCAATAAATTAGTGAGAAAGTTTAGCCCATTCCACATTTCTTTCCAAGCAAAGACTAAAGAATTGAGGGTGGCTTACTTCTAGCCCTGTTAGTTTGACAGGTATTTTAAAAATATTTGCCCGATTATATGTAACTTAAGATAGAGTTAGCATCTTATTTTTATATCACAGTATACATGGCATTTCTTAATTCAGCAACAGAAAGGCACAATTAGCAAGCAATAAAATTCAGTACCTGAATTATTAAACTGATGTCCAGAACAACTGCAAATAAAGTACATTCAACACAGTGTACAGAACTTAAAAAAAAAGGAATAAAAAACTAATTTTTCTGAAAATTTGGTCCATTAAAAATGCCTCCCATGTCCAACATCATGGGTAACATGAAAGGTGATGGCAGTGTAAAAAGAGGCAGTAAATCATTACGTGGTGGCATATGAATTCTGGCCTAGTAATTATGCAATTCAATTAGGAAATGGCTCCCATAGTAAATAAATGTTAAATATATCTGTTAATAACAACGTGCCTGTATTAAGTCAAGATATACAGGTACACTGTTTGCATATTATTATTGACTTTATAATACAGCCCCACAGTTTAAAATAACTTAGGTATATTATTTCATATATAACATATATTTGATACATAACTGTACATTATGTATCTTAATATATATTATATATAACTCCAATTCATAACAGCATAAAACTCTCCAAACATTACATGAACATTCTAAATGGCTACTTATAGTTTTCTCCCTGTTAAAATAGCTCAGCTCATCTAAAACAATATCTGGATGTGCAATGATAAAATGCACTGACTCTTATGAATTTACTTAAATAATTATTTAAGTTAAATTCCTGCAAAAGCCTAACTCTGATTTGGCTTTTAACTAGAACATATTTTTAGATATCGGAAACTGATACCCTCCTTTCTTACAAATAATATTTCTCCATCAAGAGATACCAATAAAGAAAAATATGTAAGGAACCAAAAATGTGATAGAGAAACCAACCATTCCATAGGTAATATACCGATAAGGAAGTTCAACTTCCATGTGTTGTCTTGCTTTTCGAACATCACCACATGGTATATTGAAGATTTTACAGGCTAAAGGAATGGTGATTTTTTTCATTATATCTCTGACTATTAGTACAAATACCATCCCAATGAGGATCCGCAATATGGCTTTTCCACACAGAGTCACTGTAATGGGGGGCCTAGCTAATGGTAGAACATCCAGAGAAGGATCTAATATTAGACCTATGTTATAGGTAACATGAGATCCACATGCAATTCCAGCACCACTTCCTAGAATCTCAGCTGTGTCTCCTCGGGATGTACTCCAGGTGTCAAGAGTGAAAGAAAAGATCCCCAAGGCTAAGTGAAGCCCAATGATGATTAATGGAGCATATTTGTGAGTTTGATTGAAGTTGTCAATCAGGTCCACAAATGGATAGAAGATAGCTAAGATTAAAATGGTATATAGGAATCCAGCAATAATATCCTGGGAAAAGAGAAGAGTAGAGTTGTTTACATTTTAAATGTTAATAAATATAAATTTTTAAAATGTCACAATTTCAAAATAAACTCTACAAATTGACCATATAATAATAAAACTTTTAGTAATAAAAAGATTAATTTGACAATAGTAATGAAAGTATTGCTTTCATAATTCTACCTTTTTATAAATTATATATATACTATGCAAAAATTTATATTTATTTTTTTAATTTTTTATTTGTTATTTTTTATTAAAAAATTTATATTTAAATCCCCAATAATAAACTATGCCTGAATCATGTAGTTTTGATTTCTAGGAAAAACAAGACTACACAGCTCCTTAAACAATGTAAGGATTAGGGTCACCAATCCCAACACAGTGGAAAATTCATATAAATTCACATATTACCAGTATGAATCTTCTGGTATGCTGTCTCCCAATTCTATTACTCTGTATCCTCCACAAAGGCATTTAGAAACCTGAGTTTTGGCTAAGTACCGGTTTTTAAAACCTTTTATCACATACCTCCAAAAAAAAAAATCTAGTTTTTCTTCTTTCTGAGCTTTAGAAAAATGTTATGTAGTTTATAGTCTCCTTTGACTTCCTTTATACAGAAGTTAACATTAAACCTTCAAGCTTCATTCATTATATGTAGTAGGTCATTCAGTTTCACAACAGTGTAATACTTTGCTGTGTGATTATAAAGTTTATCCATTTTTCCCACTGATGGTCATTTAAGTTGTGTATAGGTTTTAGATTAGTTTATTGGTTATGGTTGAGCTCCAGTGCTTTCTTAATTGGTATCTAATCTTAAGCCAACCAGGGATACTATAAACAGTGCTACTATGTTTCTTTGTTTCGGTGTTGACTGGTATGGGTCTGTGAGAGTTTCCTAGGAACAGAATGGCAGAATTATAGGATATATGCATGTTCAATTTTACAAGACAATAAAAAAATTTCCAAAATGTTTATGAAAGTTTATATCCCATCAATTGTTGGCATTTATTGATGTTTAACTTAGGTTTTTCTGATTAAGTATCTTTTCCTAAGTTTATAGGTTATTCTCTGTGTAATGTGTATTTGTGTCTTTTTGCAGCTGTTCTCTCTCTCTCTCTCTCTTTTTAAGATTTTATTTGACAGAAAGAGGAAGAGAGCACAAGGGAGAGCACAAACAGGGGGAGTGGCAGGCAGAGGGAGAAGCAGGCTCCCCGCTGAGCAAGGAGCCCATTATGGGACTTGATGCCAGGACCCTGGGATCATGATCTAAGGTGAAGACAGACACTTAACCAACTGAGCTACCCAGGTGCCCCTTTTTGCTGCTGTTCTTTTATATTTTCTTTTTTCTTGCTGATTTACATGATTTTTTCATATGGCCTTCATATAAATCATTTATATAAAATCTTTTATCAATAATGTGTTCTGTAAATATCTTTTTTGGATTTTGTGGCCTGCCTTTTCATTTTCTTCATGGCATCTTTTGGTGAACAGAAGTTCTAAATTTTAATGTCATATTTATCATTATTTCTTGTTTAAGAAAGCCTTCCCTGCCACAAGATCATAAAGGTATGTTATTTAAAAGTTTTGAAGTTAAGAAGTTTGCCTTTTACACTTAAGACTTCAGTATACTCCCCCAAATTCCTACCATTGTACTCACTGTGCAGCAGTTCTATAAAAACTCTACCAAGGATCAGCAAAGTCAATAGTACAATGCATTGTTCTAAACAATATGAAATTCTAAACAGAATACAATGAAATGTAAGAATAGCTAAAGATAGAGACAATTACTAGAGTAAGAACTGCATATGCAGCTAAAAATTTTGAGGAAATTATCCTCTTTAACCACCACCTTCCTAGGAAGCTTAAGCACATTGTAGATGTGCAGATATTTATTGGATGAATGAATAATGAATCCTTTACAGAATTTATCTGTTCTAACAAAATCTACTAAATTATTTGAAAGTGAGTATCTTTACTCTGTTTTTCAAAAATTACATAACAACTATCTTCAGGAAAGCATTTAAAAAATTTATTTCCATATAGAACAAGTTTTTGTGGCTATTTTCTGATTCTAAAATATGAAATGAGATAATTTAAAAGTAATTGTGTTCTCTTTATAGAAGTGGTTGCTTTGATAGTAGGTCAAAGAAAGATATAATCACTTAGCAAAATGTTTATGAAAGGGGCGCCTGGGTGGCCCAGTGGGTTAAAGCCTCTGCCGTCAGCTCAGGTTATGATCCCAGGGTCCTGGGATTGAGCCCCACATTGGGCTCTCTGCTCAGCAAGGAGCCTGCTTCCTCCTCTCTCTCTACCTGCCTCTCTGCCTACTTGTGCTATCTGACAAATAAATAAATAAAATCTTTAAAAAAAATGTTTATGAAAATATTAACTAAGGCAATAAATATCACTTGTATATTCAAACTCCTTAGAAGAACACATAGAGCATTTCACATCTGGCTTCTGTCTAGCATAATGCTTTGGTGGAGCATGTGACCCTTGATCTCAGGGTTTTGAATTTGAGTCCCACATTGGGTGCAGAGATTACTTAAAAATAAAAAACCTTAAAAAAAATAATACTTCAATGCCAGATCCCATAATGAATTTATAGACTCCATTTTCTGTCATCTCGGAATTACCTTCCCTTCTATATTTTAGGCTAACCATTACATATCCTTTGATAGTCTGCTCAGGTACCTATCTCCTCCATAAATTTTCTCTTCCAACTCCCATAATAAGGAATTTCCTCCTCTTTACCTCCATGGCATCTCTAACAAATCTGCTACTACAGTTACCACATTTCTTTGCTTCCTATTTCTGCCAGAAAACTGAAGGTTCACAACTTCTGTGCCCTTTATAAATCACTCCGGAACTTTACCAATATTGATGTCTGGGCCAGTCCTTAGAAATTTTTTTTTGTTTTTAATGTCCTTGGACCACTTGCCAATGACATTTTTTATTTTATTTTATTTATTTATTTGACAGACAGAGATCACAAGTAGGCAGAGAGGCAGGCAGAGAGAGAGGAGGGGAGAAGCAGGCTCCCTACCGAGCAGAGAGCCCCATGCTGGGCTTGATCCCAGAACCCCAAGATCATGACCTGAGCCTAATGCAGAGGCTTAACCCACTGAACCACCCAGGCGCCCAATCCTTAGAAATTTTGACTGAACTGAATTGAAGTAGGAGTAGGGCACCAATTTTTCTTTTTTTTTTTTCCTAAGCTCCCCAGTGATTCCATTTTGCAGCCCCAATTGAGAATCACTGCATTACATATTTATATTACATATTACCTATTTAGTGATTTCTCAAAGGCAAAAGACTTTATCTTATTTATACATATATACCCAACGGCTGGCACACGGTAAGCAGGAATAAATATTTGGTTAGTTAAACCGAGACAGAGTATTTCTTTAGACTCATCATATTGATTATATAATCTTGCTTGATAAGAACTCTAAGAGAAATAGAAGAAACTTTTCAACTTATTTCAAAAACTAGATGAAACTAATTTTTTTTTTTAACTTAGGCTAAAGACGTTTTCAGGGAATAGTATTTTCTGTACTGAAAGCACTGTTCTAATACGTCACATTTAGTGCCATATTTGATCCTCACAAACACCCTGATATGGCTCACCTGGAACAACCTCATTTTGCTCTTTTGTCCCCTTTCAAGAAGTGTCCAAATTTGATAAAAATTTATGGTTACCTTAATTTCCAGTTTTTTAATAAAACTGGATTACTATCATAGAGCTATGTATTTAATCTCATAGATTGAAGGTTCTCAATACATTTGTTTAAAAAATGAATATTCTCAGCATTAGGAATTAAATACTAGAGTGAAAAACTAAATTTCCAACATTTTTTTTTTGAATATGAGGTCTTCCATGAAAATTTACTGCTACTACTAAAAGTTACCTAAGAATTCTTATAAACTGAATTTTACTGCAGGTACTCAAAGATTTCGAAAGTGGCCTAAATCGTGACCATGCTTTTGGATATGCAGCTGTCAAGTTATATGACTGTCAAACCTCTAGCCTTCATATTTCAGATCCCTAATTAACATATAATTACACTTTTATGAGATCATGTTCCTTTGGTTGCTATCTTACCCTTTCTTCCCTACATAAAGGCATAGGTCTTGTGAAATAACTACAGGATTTTGGCTACCAGGATAAAGCTGCTGCTTTATTTCTTATTAAATTTCATGACTGATTCAAAATTTTCAGAATATGCTAATGTGGAAGTGTTCTGAGCCTTGTAAATCTCACAAAGAATGTGTACGAAGTTTGAAGTTTTAAATAAATAACAATGAGTTTTTTACATAAAACCATATATAATACATTTACTGTAAGGTTAAGTGAAAGGAAAAAGGGTTAAGAGCTCTGAAGTCTCTATTTTTTAAATTATAGTTTCCATACCATACATATAAGTCCATATTCATTCCTAGAAAATGTTTTTTTTTTTTTTAATATTTTATTTATTTGACAGAGAGAAATCACAAGTAGGCAGAGAGGCAGGCAGAGAGAGAGGAAGAAGCAGGCTCTCCGCGGAGCAGAGAGCCCGATGTGGGGCTCGATCCCAGGACCCTGGGACCATGACCGGAGCCGAAGGCAGAGGCTTTAACCCACTGAGCCACCCAGGCGCCCCCTTAGAAAATGTTTTTTACAGTACCTTAAAAAATGAAAAAAAAAATCAATTAAATGACTTTTAGACTTTTTTGCATCTGATCACTTTTTATATTATTATTACTTACTTAAGTTTCTTTATTCATTTATTTAAGTAATCTCCACACCCAGTGTGGGGTTTAAGCTCACAACCCCAAGATCAAGAGTCACACACTCCTCTGACTCAACCAGCAGGTACCCCTACATTTGATCACTTTAAGAATTCTTTAAAATAATTCATAAAATTTAATTCTAGAAATATATTTCAGTACAACACAAAATATCCAGTATTTATTATCCTCTACTTTTTTGGTAGAGCTCCAGGAATATTAAACTTAGACTGTTACAAGACTCTCTATACAAATCTACCTCCTTTTCAGATTGAGTTATTAATTATTTATGATATTACCCTGCATAGTTAAGGACAAACTGAACTTCCAGGCAACAGAAGCAGAAGTAAGGAACAACTGAATTCAGGACATAAACATGATGGCTATCAGTGTGATATCAATTTAATATATAACATTAAAATGTATACTAGGCGATTTTAAGCATTGTAGCACAAAGTATGCAATAAAGAAAAAATGTTAAAGGTAACAAAAAGAACTTAGAGTAGCATATTTTCCAAATAAACCTTAGCAAATAATTTTAGATACCAATTAGTTATAGATAAGCTATCTATAATATAGCTATCTATAATAATAATCTTTAATAATAGTTATCTATAATAATGCCCTCAAGTGAATAGATCCCATTTGAATGGAATATTCATTATGAAATTTATGGTAGAAAATAGAAATTATAATAAATTCAATAAAGATTAATTACATATTAAATCTAAAGTTTTATCCTTTTCATTTCTCCTGATCAGGAAATAGACCTAGAAAGGCTGGTGATTTGCTGAGATTAGAATTCAGGACTCCTGTCATGTCCTAGTGGGTTGTTGGGTTTTTTCAATTATAACATATTTTAGGTGTCCTACTTCTAATTTCAAAATGCCAGTGATGCCAGCAGTTTCAAACAACAAAATGTATTGTTGGGATATATTTTATTTTATTATAAAGACACTATTAAGTATAGATTTTTGGAATGTTTTTCTTTAATAAAAATTCAAATTTAATGGAACCGCCTAGGTGGCTCGGTCGTTAAGCGGCTGCCTTTGGCTCAGGTCATGACCCCAGGGTCTGGGATGGAGCCCGCAATTGGGCTCTCTGCTTGGCAGGGAGCCTGCTTCTCCTTCTCCCCCTCCCTGCTTGTGTTCCCTCTCTCACTGTATCTCTCTCTGTAAAATAAATAAATTTTTTTTAAAAATTCAAATTTAATATGTAATTATAGAAAAACTAGAAAATACAGATTAACAATAACAAGTACTTATTACCCAGGAATAGCCACTATTAAGACTCTCAATGTTGACTATTCTAGATCTTTATGTTTCTGGGTTTTGGGTGGTTTTTGGTTGGTTGGTTTGATGTTTATTTCTTGTTACAAAAGTGGGTTTGAGGGGCGCCTGGGTGGCTCAGTGGGTTAAAGCCTCTGCCTTCGGCTCAGGTCATGATCCCAGGGTCCTGGGATCGAGCCCCACATCGGGCTCTCTGCTCCGTGGGGAGCCTGCTTCCTCCTCTCTCTCTGCCTGCTTCTCTGCCTAGTTGTGATTTCTCTCTGTCAAATAAATAAAAATATTAAAAAAAAAAAAAAGTGGGTTTGAGGGGTACATACTACTTTATAATCTGGTAGTATCTTTCTAAAAAGACTTCCACATATAGACATATAACCTTTCAGGACAATTTTGGGTCAGTGAATTTACAACACATTCATAATCTTACTAATGTAGAAACAAAATAGTAGTTTGACAAGTACCCATTCTAGTAACTTAAAATGGCCTACATTTTTACGAATTTAAATTTTGAGAGCTAGGTTTTAATAATAAAAAACAGACATCATAACTCCTCTATATTTTTCATGGAATTAAGAAAATCAATTTATGAAAGTAGGTAGATGTTGAAAACAAACTAAGCTGTTAGTCTTTGTGTTGTAACAGTAACAAAGCTTATGGCAAATACTGAATGAAGTGTTCATTATAAATTATTTAGAACAGATCAGGACTCTCTTCTTATGTTAATGAAGACATTCGCTTAGATAATATGGTATCTAAGCACCTATTGGAAATTCATAGGCCACATACTGTCTATAGTTCAATACTAATTTCATAATAAATAGTAAAGATACAAATTATGACTAAGAAAATTGTTCAAAACGCAGGTAATTGGCTGAAACATTAAAATATAGGAAAAAGCAAAACTTGTGGGAAAACATTAGATCCATTATGTAAAATAAGTGGGGTTCATTATGGGTTTAATTTCATACATCAACTAGCAAATGATTAGAAGCAATGTACTATTGATTAGGAAAAACTACGGTCATAACACAGGGCATTATTTACACGTTTGCAACTTATACGTGATTTTACTTTTAAAAGGAAAACAAAAATTTATAATACTACATGTAATAAAATTCAGTAGCTAGTCAGATAAAACTGATGAAACATTCCATAGGATAAGAAGGTTTTTGAATAAAGGACTAGGGTTATCAGATGCATGATCTGAAAAATACAACATCAATATTGTTTTTACATCAGCTGATTAAAAAATAGGGGCATCCAGTATGTAAAAACTGAACTGAACTCAGCTTGAATATTTGACCAATCCACTAAACATCTGTTTTTTTAAGAACACATCTTTTAGATTATGTATTCAATATAATCAGATGCTTACTACTCTTTTTATTATGATAATGAACCTATGGGTACTATTACCTAATATCTTTTCCTCCGAGAAATATCAGAGATCCATTTTTTATCATTCAAAGATGCATAACCATTTGGTAGTTTTTTAGGAGTAATATTACTAACTTTTGGGATTAGAAGGGAATAACTAACAAGGCAAAGAGGTGGATAACATTTTCTCTTGACAAGATCTGACCTGAAAATATGATACTTGTCTCATTATAAAATTAGTAGATATCAATCAGAGAGAATTATGTGTAAATTCACAATTTGTATTAATACCAATAATTATAAAATTACTGAACACAAATAATGTGCTTACTAATTTCCAACTTCTGGAAATTTACTAGTGAAGGGGCAGCTACTGAAGGTAAGCAATCTAAATAAAAAATAGAAACCCAATAATTCTACAGCTATGAAACAGTTAAGTAGATATTTTTATGAGTCGGAAATTCTAAAAGGATAAGAAGAATTTGTAACCAGTTATAAATTTTTTGATTCCATGAGCTAGTTAGTTCATATTTACTTATTTCTGATCCTTTATCTACAAAATACATAATACATTCAATGTACCAGGAGACACCAGACTTGATGCAAGGGACAGAGAGAAAACATAGTTACTTTTCTTCTGTTGCTTATTGTCTAGTGGGGGTGACAGATTAAAGAAAAAAAAAGCAACTGTAGTTTAGCATTAAGTGCTATGCTAGAGGGGCACCTGGGTGGCTCAGTGGTTTAAGCTGCTGCCTTCGGCTCAGGTCATGATCTCAGGGTCCTGGATCGAGTCCCGCGTCCGGCTCTCTGCTCTGCAGGGAGCCTGCTTCCCTCTCACTCTCTCTGCCTGCCTCTTTGCCTGCTTGTGATCTCTCTCTCTGTCAAATAAATAAATAAAATCTTTAAAAAAAAAAAAAAAGTGCTATGCTAGATTTATGCTCAGGATGCTCTGGAGAAAGGTCACTTAACCAGTCTAGAGACAGGAAAGATGGTGAATATTACTAGGCTTTTAAGAGATAAGAACTTTTTTTTTTTTTTCTTTGAGGACTGGATAAGATAGTTAGCTAGACAAAGAAAAAAGGTATTCCAAGCAGAAGTTATAGCATTCCTAAAGGTATGGAGATAAGGAATACAATTTACCTTTGAGTAAACATGAGTCATTCAGTAAGGCCTCACATTTGTGTTTTGGAAGTAAACTACAACAGGAGACTAAACACTGTGGAGTGGTGTCAGACTGGAAGTAGGGCTACTAACGAAGCTATTACTGTAATCTGGTGAAGAGATGATACAAGCTAGAAGTAAATGCCGATGGGAAGGGGAGGAGAACAGGTGAGGCGAGGCTAAAGAGTACAGGGTCCCTGTGCCACTGCTTTTTAAACTGAATAGCATTCTCAAAATAAAATAGCTGGTGTAAGCGCTAAAATACTGTTGGGAAAAAAAAGAAAAGTAGAGTTTAATATGTAAATATAAATGATTTTTTAGTAATAAGTAGAGCTTTCCCTGATTTCTGTATTGCTGGCTTTCACTCAGTGGTAGAAGAGGCATAGAAGAGAATGAAAAGGAAAATCAAACTGAGACTGGAAGGAGGGAGAAACCTTATCCTGAGCATAATATCTGGTTATTTGTGATTGCTGGGAACTATTTCTATAAAATACATGATTACTTAAGTTAAATGTTCATAAAACATCATGTTTATATATACATACTATTTTTTTTGCAAAATAAGATAATATTTTCTCAAGTTTCCTATAAGCTTGAAAATGATTATAAAAACTATAAAACTGCCTGTCAATTTCAGAAAAAAATATAAAGCACAATGAACACAAAGTTTTCCTTACCAGAATGGAGTGCATTCCCATGTAAATTCTACTTAGGCAAACTAGAGAACACCAGCAGGGGATAAGAATCAGTCCATATATAAGAGGATACTGAAGGGGAAAAAAAGTAAAATCAGTTAAATAAATTAGGTTAAATTTAAACAAGGAAATAAATCACTATACCACAAAACTCCACAAAAACAAGAACTGTGTTTTTACTTCCCATTGTATTCCTTGCACCTAAACCCAAGCATGGCACATAGCAGACATTTAAGAAAAACTTTTGCAGGGGTGCCTGGGTGACTCAGTTGGTTAAATGTCTGACTTTTAATTTTGGCTCAAGCCATCATCTCAGGGTTGTGACACTGAGCCCTGCTTAGGATTCTCTTTGCCTCTCCCTCTGCCCCTCCTCTTCCCCCACCCCTCAGCCCTTAGCTCATTGTGGAGCACGTGCTCTCTTATCAGGGGGAAAAAAAAAAAGAAAAATACTTTTGCATGACTGAACAAATGAATGAAATCTGGGGTTTCTACACTCTGTGAGAACTGGCTCTTTTTTGTTTCTATAGTAAAGACTTGATCACTGGCATGCTGCAGAAGAAAAACAAGTAGGAGACATTTTTCATGTAGCTCCAAAATGAAATACCTCTGGGATAGTGCTTGAATCTAATCCATATAAGCATCCTTGCTTCCCTGGGGAGGAAGACTGAGCATTATCTCCCTCTCAGTTCCATCACTGACTACTATTTGTAATTTCTCTTGGTACTTCCCTATCTTGTATTCAGTATTCAACACCCTGTAACTGGTTTTCTACTTCTGCCCCTCCACTAAAATTTCAAATGGTAAACTTTTTGAGAAAAATTGTGGGGGGGAAACTGGGATCAGAAAGTCATAAAAATAGAAAGAAAACAAAGTGTAGATAACTCTTGGTATCAGGCACTAGTGTTAAGACTTGGCTTTGAATCTCCTTGTATTAGAGGGAAAGAGGAAATGATGGATGGACACAGTGGCAAATTTGTAAAGGAATAAGGAAGGGGACACAATTGATGCCCTGTAACTTCAAATCTCTCCATGAAACTGAAGCCAGGGTGGTTCAATTTAATCAGAAATCAATGTGGTTCAGTAAGTAGTGAAGTTGAAAGAAGTGAGTTAGTAGGGCTTCAAGAAGCGTGGTGAAGATTTACTACATAGTTGTTTTGATTTGACTTATCTACTGTATTTGACATGGCCACCACTTTCTTGAAAGTCTAAATACCCTGATTTCTCTAGTACCACATTGTTTCCTCTTTCACCATGTATTTTTTTCTGTGTTTCCCAAACAAGGTCCTATCTTCTTCTTGTTCCTTAAACACTGCATAAATAAATAAGGATTCTGCCCTTAGCAGTTCTTGGTAGTCTCAGCTTTTATTTTTTAACTACTTCACATGCCAAAGACCTACCTATCATTTCCTTGCGTTAAGAACCATATGGCCAGGGGCGCCTGGGTGGCTCAGTGGTTTAGGCCGCTGCCTTCGGCTCGGGTCATGATCTCAGGGTCCTGGGATCGAGTCCCACATCGGGCTCTCTGCTCGGCAGGGAGCCTGCTTCCCTCTCACTCTCTCTGCCTGCCTCTCTGCCTACTTGTGATCTCTCTCTGTCAAATAAATAAATAAAAAAATCTTTAAAAAAAAAAAAAAAAAAAAAGAACCATATGGCCAATGCTTGCACTTGCACCTTCTACTGCACATCTCTCTCTCTGGAGTTAATTAAACCCACTATACTTTAAACCAATGTCATCATCCTATCACCCAAACTTGTTTCTCCTCTCATATTACCTATTTCATTTAGAAACCTCATAACCCACATAAAAAACTGAGAAACATGAGTTATCCTTGATTCCTCCCTTATCCCTCATATTCAACCAATAATCACATCTTACTGATTTTTACCTTCTAAATACTTCTTGATTCTGTCAACCCTTTTCCACTCTTCTTAAACTGTCCTTATTCAGATCCTCATCATTTCTTTTCCAGGCTCTACCTGTTTCTCCAGTGTTCTTCCACATGCATGAGAAACTTGGTTAAGGGAGCAGACAGATATGTAACTATATAGTGAGGTAAGTGCTATGAGAATACCCTAAAAATTCCCAGGGATTCTAAGGGATGGGCACCTAACTTAAAGACGTTAACAAAGTCACCCAGATTAAATAATATCCAAGGTGTCCTGGGAGATGAGTAGGATTTAATCTTTAGAAAAAAGGAGTACAGGGCAAAAAAGATAAAAGGCATTATAAACAACAGCAGGAACACCATGAACAAAGGCTCATGGGCAGGAAACTGTAAGCAGTATGGTTTTCTAGGAGAATAAGCTTACACTTTAGCTGGCGGAAGGCACTAAATAGTGAACATAAAATATGCAAGTTATATGATATTTAAAGATATATAAATTATATAAGATGTGTTAAATACTGTGTGTTCAAGTGTGTTAAGTGCTATGGAAAAATAAGAAGAGAACAGGTATTGGGCACCTGGGTGGCTCAGTGGTTTAAGCCGCTGCCTTCGGCTCAGGTCATGATCTCAGGGTCCTGGGATCAAGTCCCACATTGGGCTCTCTGCTTGGCAGGGAGCCTGCTTCCCTCTCACTCTCTCTGCCTGCCTCTCTGCCTACTTATGATCTCTCTCTGTCAAATAAATAAATAAAATCTTAAAAAAAAAAAACTTAAAAAAAAAAAGAAGAACAGGTATTGAAACAGTAATGTTCATCAAATACTCCTTATGCTCCTCCACATTTTTAGGTTCACTTGCAGTTAGATTGGGACTATGTGACTAGTTTAGCCAACGAGCTGGGTAAAAATGACTTATGCCACTTGTAATCATTCTATGAGCTCTCTCTTCCGTATAGATGTAACCCTGGAAGCCACATGCTGACATATACACAGGACAGGCAAACTTCCATCTATCTGGGTCCCTGAAGTCCAGTTGGTTTCACTGGTGAATTTTACCAAACTTTTTTTTAAGTTTTTAAAAAGATTTTACTTATTTATTTGACAGAGAAAGATCACAAGTAGGCAGACAGGCAGGCAGAGAGAGAGGAAGGGAAGCAGGCTCCCCGCCGAGCAGAGAGCCCAATGTGGGGCTCAATCCCAGGACCCTGAGATCATAACCTGAGCCAAAGGCAGAAGCTTAACCCACTGAGCCACCCAGGCGCCCTTTACCAAACATTTTAAAAAGATTTAATATCCACCTTTCTCAAGCTCTTACAAGAAACAAAACAACAACAACAACAAAAACCCAGAAGTGAACACTTCCTAACTCTGTGAAGCCAGTATTACCCTGATACCAAAACCAGACAAAGACATCACAAAAAAACTACAGATCAATATCCCCTGTAAGTACAGGTGCAAAAACCTCCTACAAAATATTAGCAAGCCAAATCCAAGAGCTCGTTAAAAGTATTATACACCACGACGTATGATACAGGATTTATCCCAGAAATGCAAGGGTGGCTCAACAAAGAAAAATTAATGTAATATATCACATTAACAGAATTAAGAAAAAAATACCCATGATCATCCTTCATAATAAAAGCACTAAAAAAACTAGGAAAGAAGGGAATTTCTTCAGCATGATAAAGGGCATTTATGAACTACCTACAGATAACACACTTAATGATGACAGACTGAAAGATTTCTCCCCAAGATGAGAAAGACAAAATGTCTACCTCTCACCGCTGCTATCTAACATTGTGTAAGTTCTAGCCAGAACAATTAGGCAAGAAAAAGAAAAGACATCTAAATTGGAAAGGACAAAGTAAAACTATCTCTACTCACAGATAACATGATTGTAAAAAGAAAGAAAAAAAAGAAAAGAAAAAGAAAATCCCAT
Organism: Meles meles; assembly: GCF_922984935.1. NCBI lineage: Eukaryota > Metazoa > Chordata > Mammalia > Carnivora > Mustelidae > Meles > Meles meles. The sequence continues at coordinate 114,582,826 of NC_060071.1, forward strand.
AAGAATCCACAAAAAAACTACTAGAGTTAATAAATGAATTCAGCAAAGTTGCGGGGTACAAGATCAAAACACACAAATCAGTTCTGTTTCTATACACCAGTACTTAACCATCTAAAAAGGAATTTAAGAAAATTCAATTTATAATAGCCTCCAAAAGGATAAAATAACCTAGGAATAAATTTAACCAAGTAAGTAAAAGACTGGTACACTGAAAGTTACAAAACATTAATGGAAGAAGTTACAGACCTTGTCTTTGACATAGGATATATTTATACATTAGGATGTAATAGATATTATGTACACTCTCTATACGTATGTGTGTGTGTATATATATATATATATATATATATATATGTACATATATACAAAATCATAGTATTTGTTTTAACTATTGTTTCTTTCCTCAAGAATTTAAGTTCCATGGGGGCAGGAACTTGAATCTGTTTCGTTCACTACTGTATTATCAGTGATGACAACAGTGTCTACATATAGTAGCCAGTCAATAAATACTTAATAAATAAAGTAAACATAAGCCTTTAGCCACAAGAGGTTATCAGTCTTACCTTATCACATTCATGATAACCTTAGAGTCACACGCCATCAGTTCCTGGCCTCAAACCTGGGCCACCTTAACCTTTAGTTAGTTCTAAGAGCATCTCCGGAATCCATCACAATAAACTGGAATCTGAAAATCCTTTTGAGTAAACTTAGGGAATTTCCAATGCTTGTTTTAGAATAAACATTGTTAGGTAAGGATTCTGTAACTTAAGCTTTTAAAACTAATATACACTTTCTAAAACAAAGTAACCAAATTGTACAGAAATAAAAACAATTTCCTACAATAGCACATTATGAACTGTATTTTGTATACTAAAAGCAAAACGAAGCGGAAAAACTTAATCACAACAGCATGTTTTCCTTCATAGTACTTTCCACATTGGCAGGCTAGTATAGTATATAATAATATATGGGTTGAAAAAGGTAAAATAATAACAAAAAACTGACCCATATGCAGTCATTTAATGTAAACATTAAGATAAATATGTGAGCTAAAGCATTTTCAACTCCATCTGTCCTTTTGACCTATTCATATCTGCTGTCATCTTACTGTTTCTTTTGAATTCTGAAGTTACAAAGTATCAATTTAGCAACAACTCATCAAGTAAATATTATAATTTTAAGTATAATTTTTATTAAAAACCACAATAAGGAAAGTATTATTTAGGGCGCCTGGGTGGCTCTGTCGATCTTCCCCTCAAGGTTCATGATCCCAGGGTCCTAGAATCAAGTCCTGCATGGGCCTCAGCAGAAAGACTGCTTCTCCCTCTCCCACTACCCCCACCCCCACCCTGCTGCATTCCCTCTCTTGCTGTTTCTGTCAAATAAATAAATAAAATCTTAAAAAAAAAAAAAAAAAGGAAAGTACTGTTTATTACCACCCTATCTGATGTAGACTTAAGTTAACAAAATAGGATCTCTTTCCCAATTTCTGTTACAGGGAAGGGATTTGTGAAAAAGAAAGAAAAGGGGGCGCCTGGGTAGCTCAGTGGGTTAAGCCGCTGCCTTCGGCTCAGGTCATGATCTCAGCGTCCTGGGATCGAGTCCTGCATCTGGCTCTCTCCTCAGCAGAGAGCCTGCTTTCCTTCCTCTCTCTCTGCCTGCCTCTCTTGTGATTTCTCTGTCAAATAAATAAATAAAATCTTTAAAAAAAAAAAAAAAAGAAGTGGTAATAGGAAACTGGCTTAAAAAAAAAAAAAAGAAAGAAAAGGACTACATGTTTTAGCTTGTATCATTTTACAGCTGCAGGCAGGCAAACCACAGCTTTCCAGATAGTTAGGATGAACAAGAAATTCCTGATTCTCTCTGTGGAAACCAGAGTAGAAACAAGAGAAACTTAGTAAATTCAATCCTTCAGGCAGTTACCCATTCATTCATTCATTCATTCATTCATTCCAATTGTAATGTATCAAAGAAATTTTTATATAATTGTCTGTTGGATAATCTAGCCCTATCTGCTACAAGGCGCCAGAGAATTTCTCCAGTGTCTAATATGGATCCCATGGGAATTTGTTTCTTAAAAAATCCCTATTCAAATCTCCAGGGTTGGGAGCAAATTTAGCCTGGAGTATCAATAGCCCTACAGAGCCGCTTCAGCACTTGGGAGGGCAAGTGGAAGAGGAGCAACTAAGTACAGTAATTTTAAAAATGGGAAGAGCATTGCAACAGAAAACTCAAATTGTCTTCTCCACATTGGCAAATTTAGCAATTCTGTAAGAGCCCTAGTTTCTATTTTTATATAAGTCCTCTTCCTCTTTTCCTCTGCAATAACAATCTAACCAGCCTTTTTCTCACTTCTGATGCACACGTATTTGCAACAGTTCTGTCCTCCCCTTGACTGTCACACTCTACTAATTCCTAACCATCCCAGTCCTTTACTTGACAAATAAACTGGCTGGATTTTTTAAAGCCACAGTTCATTTCTAGGAAGATGTTACAAGAAGTAAATGTGGAAGGGTTAACAGATTAAATAATTTTACTTAACATACAACTTACTGTGTACCAGGCACTGTTTTAAGACCTTTAGAAATATTAGCTCATTTAATCATCAGAACAACCCTATGGGGTAGATATTCTAATTCAAATGAAACTGAGTCAAAGAGACGTCCAGAATTAAAGACATTAAGTAATGGAGGCGAGATTCAAACACTGAAAGCCTAATTCCCAAATCTAAGCTCTTAACCACTATACTAAGCTGTCATTCATTAATAGTATGTTGTTTAATTAATTCCTTGTATCTTTGTATCAAGCAGATTATCTCTCAGATCTTTTTTATTTAAGTTTTTCTTAAAATGGAGACTAGGTACAAACTTAATTAGAGATAGAAGGGATCTTAAAGATATTAATTCCACTCTCCTTTCTTTACAGATGAAGAAAGGACCCAGGGATGCTTATTCTTCCAGTGGCCTATCCTGATGCCTTTTCCAGTTTACCATGCTTGTTACTTTACACTTTTATCATTATACAAGTAGGTAATAATTTTGAGTTTGGTAGGAGTTTCTAGTTTTTATTTTTTTTTCTTAGAGAATGTTGAGCTTTTCTTACTGAATTTATGTTATTTCCTCTAATAAAGTTTTACTTAAATCTTTAGGTCTTTTTTTTTTTTAAAGATTTTATTTATTTATTTGGCAGAGAGAGATCACAAGTTGGCAGAGAGGCAGGCAGAGAGAGAGAGAGAGAGAGAGGGAAGCAGGCTCCCTGCTGAGCAGAGAGCCCGATGTGGGACTCGATCCCAGGACCCTGAGATCATGACCTGAGCCGAAGGCAGCGGCTTAACCCACTGAGCCACCCAGGCGCCCTAAATCTTTAGGTCTTATCAAAAAAGCTGAAAGAAAAATTTATAAGTCCTTCACATTATTTTCAAATTAGAAAAAATTTACCAGACTGAGAACAGATCATATGACCTCCTAGATGCTTTTAATTTCACACCACGATCTAATCTTTTCATTGCACAGCCTATTACGGGAACACTTATCTAACCATTCCCTTCAGTTATTCTACTAAACGGTTTTATTCCTGCCGATATGCTTTCCTTAACTCGTTACCACACATAATCAGAATTAGTTTTTATATATTGTGTCATTTGTCATTCTCATTCATTGAGGTTAGTAAAAAAGTCAATAAAATGACCTGCAATTAAAGCAATGACAAAAACTGTCTTCAATAGAATTTAGAATTTTCATAGTAATTTAAATATGGGACAAAGCCAGGCACCAGAAAAAAAACTATATTTTGAACTCAAGAAATGGATAGTGTATATGTAAACAACAGATGACAAGGATACCACGTTAATGATATATCTGCCTTGTTCTCATACCCTGCTACTCGAATAAAAATTGATGCAACCTTTCTGAAAAGCATTTTGTCCATACATAAAAAAGCTCTAAGTGTTCATATACATTGACACAGTGCTCTCTCTCCTAAAAAGGCATAGAAATATGGACCAAGGATTCATATATAAAACTGATTATCATGCAATTATATATACCATACAATGATGAACAAATCAAGATTTATTGATTATAATGTAGTAGTTTAAAATAAAAATGTAGATAATAGGAATTGAATTATGTAGAGAAAAAAAGTGTTCTAAGGATACAGAATATCTCACCTAAGGCAAAAGGCACCTAGCCCTAAGGCAAAAGGAAGCTAAGGCTTAAAGAAGAAACTGGAGCTATCAACTAGACAGTCACAGGATCCTCTCTTCTTCCATATCCACTTCATCTTTTTCTGTGTGGCAGCTTTTCCGCTCTTTAGTCCACGTGGTAGATGTAGGTTTTTTTAATTCTTCAGTGGAGAAACCTGCCCAAACTCAGTACTTGTTCTCAATTTCTTTTTTTTTTTTAAAGATTTTTTATTTTTTATGTATTTGACAGACAGAGGTCACAAGGAGGCAGAGAGGCAGGCAGAGAGAGAGGAGGAAGCAGGTTCCCTGCTGAGCAGAGAGCCCGATGTCGGGGGCTCCATCCTAGGACCCCGGGATCATGACCTGAGCTGAAGGCAGAGGCTTTAACCCACTGAGCCACCCAGGTGCCCCTAGATGTAGGTTTTTTTAATTTTTCAGTGGAGAAACCTGCCCAAACTCAATACCCGTTCTCAATTTCTTTTTTTTTTTTTTTTTTTTTTTAAGATTTTATTTGTCAGAGAGAGAGTGAGCACAAGCAGTGGGAGCAGCAGGGAGAGAGAGAAGCAGACTCCCCGCCAAGCAGGGAGCCCGACGCAGCACTCCATTCCAGGACCTCCGGATCATGACCTGAGCTGAAGGCAGATGGCTTAACCGGCAGAGCCACCCAGGTGTCCCTGTTCTCAATTTCTGATGGACAAGATTGCATAGACAAAATATTTGCCCTAAAGGTGAGGGACTCTTAGGGGGTTGTTGATGAAGTTTTAGAATATAGGTGAGGTTCAGTGAGGTGGAGGTCCAGACCGATGACCAAGAAAGAATTCTTGAGACATCTTTGATGCAAAATGGTGGTTTATTAAAGCACAGGGACAGGACTCGTGGGCAGAAAGAGCTGCTACTGTGGGGTTGTGAGGGATGGTAGGTTATGTAGGATGGGGTTGGGTAGGTAAGGAAAAGGGAGGTTTCAATACAACTTTCATATGCTAAAGAGGACCTACAAGATACGGGAGGCAGTGAAGCCTTGCCATTGTCATTTTTCCCTCTAGCAAGGTATTAATATTAAGATAAGTGGGAGATTCCTAAAGAATGTCACATATGTCCCACCCAGGAGTGGGGGTGGGGGAAGGCTGCAGGGTGTCAGCTTTTGCTTTGTCCTCAGCCAGCCTTCTGTTCCCTCATCATTGTAAGCTAGGCTGACTCCCCAAAGGTGCCTACTTCTTCAGGTGTGGGACAATGGGCTAGTTTCATAATCTCTTTGTATCAGTTTCATCTATAAATGGAGATAACAGTATCTAAAAGTACAGTCCTATAATATAAAAACTATTTTGCAAGAATATGAAAGTGTTTCACTCATTAAGAATATTTTCTAGAGGGGTGCCTGGGTATACTGTATATGGTGTTTATTTTTTTATTTAATATATACAATATGGTTGAAATTATTTTCAAATTGTAAGGAAATACCAAAAAAGCTAACATTAGGTTTTTTCTATTTTTATTTTACAAGTCTTCTATAAAGCTCAGTACTTAGCTTGTCTGTCCTTTTAGCAGCATCTAACAGTATTAATTAGGGGTGCCTGGGTGGTTCAGCCAGGTAAGCAGCTGACTTTGGCTCAAGTCATGATCTCAGGGTCTTGAGATCAAGCCCTGAGTCCTGCTACCTGCTCAGCAGGGAGTCTGCTTGTCCCTCTTCCTCTGCCCCTAACCCCTGTTCATGTTCTCTCAACTAAATAAAATCTTCAAAAAAAAAAAAAAAACAAATAAAAAAGATTAATTACTAGCCTTTTCTAGAAACACTCTTCTCCTTGTAGCTTCCCTTTATAGTATATTCTTTTTATGATACTGTCCAATTTATACTCCTTTTGCATATATCCCTGCTTAAGCCCCCCTGCAGTGTGGCCCTGGAGACATGCTAATACTGTGTTGATCCTACTTTTTTGACTTCAACTATTGGATCAGGTATGGACACTTTGTCTTAGAGGAGAGCAAATCCATTGGCTGGAATGAGCTGATTAGATTCTTTTTCCTAATTGTAATTTGAATGAAAGTCAGTCATGACTCTGTTGTATGCTTGAAATTGAAATAATGTAGAAGTAGGGGTAAGGCTGACATGCATGCCAAAGCAGAGAGAGATGAAGGAAACAAATGAGAGGCCATGTAACCCCAAGAAACAGATGGATGGCACTGCCTTTAGTTCTGAGAGCAAGCCAGGGGCCTGGCTCCATTCCCTCAGGAAGCCTAACAGCACTTTCCTGATTTTGACTTCCATAAGAAGATATTCCCTCTAGTCCTCAAATAAATTTCTTTTTTTATTTAAGCTGGTAGAAAGAACCCCCCCCCCACCCACCGGCCGCACACACACAGCCTTGGTTAATCCCTAAGATATCTTCTTACCTCTCAAACTGCTATTTGTCAGATTCTGTTTCAGTTTCTTTTTACCTTATCCATTCCTTAAATATTAATGCATTTTAAGGTTTTTTCCTTAGACCCTCTGTTCTTCTCACTATATGTACTCTCTAAGGGCAGTACCACCCACTCTCATCATTCATTCTGCACATATATGCTGATGACACTAAACCTGTCTAGGTCTCTTTGCTTTGCTTTTTTTTTTTTTTTTTTTTTTTTTTTGCTTTGCTTTTTAATTTAAAGTCAGTTAGGGGTGACTGGGTGGCTATGTTAAGCGTCTGCCTTTAGCTGATGAGGTCATCATCTCAGGATCCTGGGATCGAGCCCCATATCAGGCTCCCCATTCAGCGGGAAGCCTGTTTCTCCCTCTCCCACTCCCCCTGCTTGTGTTCCCTCTCTAGCTGTGTCTATCAAATAAATAAAATCTTTTAGGAAAAAAAAGCCAGTTAGCCAACATATAGTATATTGTTAGTTTCAGATGTGTTCTATTATTAATCAGTTTCATGTAACACCTAGTGCTCATTACATCACATGCCCTCCTTAATGCCCATCCCCCAGCTACCTCATCACCCTATGCACCTCCCCTTTAGCAACCCTCAGTTTGTTTTCTAGAGTTAAGAATCTCTCATGGTGGGCGCCTGGGTGGCTCAGTTGGTTAAGTCACTGACTTCAGCTCAAGTCAAGATCCCTGCTCAGCGAGGAGTCTGTTTCTCCCTCTCGTGCTTTCTTACTCTCTTTCTCAAATAAATAAAATTAAAAAAAAAAAAAGTCTCTCATGGTTTTTCTTCATTGATGAGTTTCCATTCCACTTTCCCTCTCTTCCCCTATGATCCTTTGTGCTGTTTCTTATTTTCCACATGAGTGAAATCATATAATTTTCCTCCTCTGATTGACTTATTTCACCCAGCATAATACCCTCCAGTTCCACCCGCATAGACATAAATAGTAAGTATTCATCCCTTCTGATGGCTGAGTAATATTCCATTGTATATAGGTATACCACAACTTCTTTATTCATTTATCTGTCAGTGGGCATCAGCTCTTTCCACAGTTTGGCTATTGTGGACATTGCTGTTATAAACATTGGGGTGCCCATGTCCCTTTGGATCAATACATTTGTATGTTTGTGGTAAATATGTCTAGGTCTCTTTCATGTGTAGACCTGCCTCCCAGACAGTTCTGTCTTAAAGATATCAGATTCAATAAAACTAAAATGGAATTCTCCTCCTGCTTTCCAGATTTTCTATTTCTATAAATTAAACTACTACTTCTCAGCTTCCCAAATAGGAAATCTGGGAATAATCCTTTACTCCTGTTTTTCTTCCTTACTGCCATCTGGAATTAATCACCACGTCTTGTCAATTCTACCTCTAAATATCTCTTAAAGGTATCCATTTCTTTCTACTCCCACTGACACTATCTAGGTCAGGGGCCAGTAGAGTTTTTAATAAAGAGCCAGATAGTAACTATTTTGGGTTTTGTGGATTATGTAGTTAGTGTCACAGGTATTCAGCTCTATTGCTGTAACACAAAAGCATCACACACAATCTAGATACAAATGAATAGACATGGCTGTGTTTCAATAAGGTTTTATGAATCCCCACTAAAATTATTAATGTCATATAATTTGCACCTGTCACAAAATATTCTTCTTGTGGCTTTTTTTAACTATTTAAAATGTAAAAAAATCATTCACAGTTCACAAGTCATATAAAATCAGGCAGCTAGCTGCTGTTCGTAGTCTCCTGATCTAGGCCTGCCATCTTTCCTCCCTTGAACTGGTGGAGTAACATCTTAGTTGGTCTGGTTTCCCTGCCTCCAGTCTTACTGCTCTCTAGTCCATTTTCTATACTATAGACACAATAGTCTTCCTAAAACAGCAATCTAATCTCCTCCAAGCAAACAGACCATATTTTTGGGTTTTTGCCCTATTATCTGTAGGGCTTGTGATACTGGCTAGTACTTACTAAAAATGAAATGATTATATTTGTGGAATTTAATATCGTTACCTTTATTAAAGCTTTTTAGTCAAGAAAAAAGGTACATTTGCAACAGAAGAAATAAACATCATAATTCTCAGTTGATAACGATTTTTTCTATGAAGAACAAATGAGATTATACATATAAATTATTAAATTAAAGGAGAGTTGAAAGTTTGTTTATATGATCAATGCATAAAAATCAAGCATGTTTCTATCTTCCAGCCCCAAAGTTAGAATATTTGATTTTTAACAAGACATCATTATAACATATAACATGTTATATACATAACACGTGTTATATATATATATAATATTACATATAACATATAACAATAACAAAAAATATAAAAACTACAAAATAAATCTAACAGAATTTATACTTGATTTATATGGAGAAGATTTTAAGGCTCCACTGAAATAAGAAAACCTAAATATATAAGATTCACCATATTCACAGATACATTCAATATTGTAAGGCTATCAGTTCTCTCTACATTCATGTATAAATTCACTGCGATTTCAATAAAAGTCCAGAGTTTTTTATAGAAATTAAAGAACTCATTCTGAAATGTATATTGAAGGCAAATACTCAAAAACAGCCAAGACAATCTTGAAGAATATGGTAGAGAACTTTCATAAATAAGACTTACTCTAAAGCAATTAATTAATAAGACTTACTCTATAGCATAAATTAAATAAGACTAAAGCAATTAATAATTACTCTGAAGCAATTTCATAAATAAGATGATTAGACTTACTCTAAAGCATGACAATGACAAAGAGATAGACAAAAAAAAAAAAAAAAAACAGTGAAACACAACAAAGAACCCCAGAATCACACTCATACACATATGGAAACTTGATATATAACCTAACTGGCATTACAGATAAGCGGAGAAAGGATGAATTATTCAAAAATAGTATTAGGTCAATTAATTATCAGTGTGAAAAAAATTACATCAGATCCATACATATCTCACAACATATACAAAACTAAAGTTAGATCAAATTTTTTAAACATGAAAGTAGTATTTTATCTTTCCAATAAAAAAAACAGCAAAAGGATTTTTCTTTTAGAGCTAGAAAAACAGGGGCGCCCGAATGGCTCAGTGGGTTAAAGCCTCTGCCTTCAGCTCAGGTCATGGTCTCAGGATCCTGGGACTGAGCCCGCTCAGCAGGAGAGCCTGCTTCCTCCTCTCTTTCTGCCTATCTCTCTGCCTACTTGTGATCTCTGTCAAATAAATAAATAAAATTAAAGAAAAAAAAACTAGAAAAACAAAATCTAAAGTACATACAGAAAACTGTATAAACAAGTGAAAACAGCAAGAATAAGTGAAAAAAATATTATAAAGCTACAATAAATGTAACAGTATGGAACTTGCACACAAATATCAGATGTATCAATTCTAAGTGAAAAATATGGATATAGACCCAAGTATATACCTATATTTAATATAAAAGTGACAGTTCAAGTCAGTAGGAGAAAATGGACTATTGATGCTATTGGGGAATATCAAGTGAGATTCCTTCCTCAAAGAAAGAGATGGTTAAAAGATTTAAGCATAGGGCACCTGGGAGGCTCAGTGGGTTAAACCTCTGCCTTCCCCTCAGGTCATGATCTTAGGGTCCTCAGATGGAGTCCCACATCGGGCTCTCTGTCAAAAGGGAGCCTGTTCCCCCTCCCCCACTCTCTGTCTGCCTGTCTACTTGTGATCTCTGTTGAATAAATAAATAAAATCTTTAAAAAAATATTTAAGCATAAAAAAACAACCACAGAAGTACTGTAAGAAACAACAGTAGAGGGCTAGTCAATGTATGATACAAAACCCAAAACTATGAAACAAAAGATACCTAAAAAAAATAATTCTGGGGCGCCTGGGTGGCTCAGTAGGTTAAACCTCTGCCTTCGGCTCAGGTCATGATCTCAGGGTCCTGGGATCGAGCCCCACATCGGGCTTTCTGCTCAGAAGGGAGCCTGCTTTCCTCTTTCTCTCTCTGCCTGCCTCTCTGCGTACTTTGTGATCTCTGTCAAATGAATAAATAAAATCTTAAAAAAAAAAAATTCTGCTTGGAAAAAATGGTAGGAAGAAAATAGGAAAGCACATTTCTAAGTCATACATGGACAAAAAGCTAATTTGACCACAATATAAAGGGCTTCAAAAACCAATCAGTAACCCAAGAGAAACAAAAACATATGTCCATGCAAAAACTTACACAAAACTATCCATAGCAACATTATTCAAAATAACCAAAAAGTAAAACCAAATGTCTATCAACAGATGAAAGGATAAATAAAATGTATATCCATCTGATGGAACAGTACACTTCACAATAAAAAGGAATGAAAGGAATAAAGCACTGATACATGCTATCAGTATGTATCATTAAGATGGATGAATCTTAAAACATGCTAAGTGAAAGAAACCAGCAACAGACTACATACTCTATGCTTCCGTTTACATGAAATGTCCAGAGTAGGCAAATCTATAGAGACAAAGTGGATTAGTGATTGTCTAGGGTTGGGAGGAGGGGAGGAAGAGTGACTACTATGGGTATCAGGTTCCTGTGGGTGATGATGAAAATATTCTTTTTTTTTTTAAAGATTTATTTATTTATTTATTTATTTATATGACAGAAAGAGAGATCACAAGTAGGCAGAGAGGCAGGCAGAGAGGGGGGTGAGAAGCAGGCTCCCTGCTGAGCAGAGAGCCCAATGCGGGGCTCAATCCCAGGACCCTGAGAAAACGACTGGAGCCGAAGGCAGAGGCTTTAACCCACTGAGCCACCCAGGCGCCCCGGTGATGAAAATATTCTAAAGTTGATTGTAGTGGTAGTTGCATAACTCTATGAATATATCAGAAGCCACTGAACTGCATATTTTAAATGGGTGAATTATATATGAATTACTTATCAGTAAGTTTTTTGTAATATTAAAAAAGTAAGTAAAGGTGAGAGGATTTGTTTCTGTCCATAAAGGATTAACAGCTGTAACAACAGCCATTTCATTATAAACAGCCAGAAAACTTGACAAATTATATAAAACAACCATTTTCATATACTGGAAAACAAGCAGCACAGAACTGTAATTCAGGAGAAAAGGGAAATAAATGAGATGAGTCCTATGATTGCCCTAACTTGCTGCTGGAGGCAGTTTCCAGGCTGTAGCATGGGAGGAGGAACCAAAACAAAGGCTAGCAGTCTCACTGGGTTAAGGGGAAGAAGAGTGGAATTCGCAGAGGCCAAAGCAGCCATTAATTTGCAGCACAGAGCACAAGAGAGAGGAATCCACACAGAGAATGAGCCCCAAAGATCTGTAGGGGGTCTCTACAAATTGTTTGCTGAGTACTAATGTGTGCATGCATGGGGTGAAAATCTACCTGTCTGGGGAAAATAGTAGGCCAAACAATTCCAAAGCTCAATAGGACCGGAATTGCTTTCCCATTAGGCAGAATACTAAGGGAACTGGGCAGTCTTTGTAAGGTTATCACCTAGAGAGCCTGGCTGCCTTAATAGAGCATGTGATTCTCGATCTCAGGGTTGTAAATTCAAGTCCCACACTGAGTGTAGAGATTACTAATAAGTAAAATATTTTTTTAAAAGGTTATGACCTGGGCGCCTGGGTGGCTCAGTGGGTTAAGCCGCTGCCTTCGGCTCAGGTCATGATCTCAGGGTCCTGGGATCGAGTCCCGCATCGGGCTCTCTGCTCGGCAGTGAGCCTGCTTCCCTCCCTCTCTCTCTGCCTGCCTCTCTGTCTACTTGTGATCTCTCTCTGTCAAATAAATAAAAAAAAAAATTAAAAAAAAAATTAAAAAAAAAAAAAAAGGTTATGACCTTAGCAGTGAGGCCAAATTAGCTCTAGACTAAGGTTATTCTGGACGCTCTCAGCTTAAATTGACAAGTAATTTAACTGTAACCACGATCAAGTCCAACACTATTTAAAGGAATAAATACAATCTAAAACTATAAAAATTACTAAGCAAAGAAGCCGGAGAATATGATCCAGGAGAAATACTAGAATCACACAAAGATGACAAAGATGATGGTTAGTGGATAAGAATCTTTAAACAGCTATTAAAATCTTCTACTCAAGGATGTAAAAGAAAATAGGAACATAATGAGTGGAGAAATGAAGACTTAAAAAACACACAATTGGACCTTCTAGATATAAACAGTATCTGAAACTATATCCCATCCTACTTGAGGAGTCTACCAGAAAATCAGACACTGCAGAAGAAAAAAATCAATGAACCTGAAGTCATAGCAATAGAAACGACCCAAAATTAATCAGAGAGCAAAAACACTGCAATCATCATCATCACATCAGTGATCTGTGAGTGACCAGTGTAAACAACTTAACATACATGAAACTGAAGTTCCAGAACAGGAGGAGATGATAGAAGAGGGGAGAAAAATAAAAATTTCTAGAAATGCTGGAACATTATACAAAAATAATAATGTATTACTGTGAGTTTTATAACATGTAGATGTAAAATGTATGACAATAATATAAAGGAGGGGAGAGGGAAAAATGGAAGTATACTCTGTAAGTTTCTTAAGGTATACTTGAAGTGGTATAACATTACCTGAAGGTAGAGCAACAGTTTAAGAAAAAAATCCCGAAAAGAATCGTTTCGAAAAAGGGGTGCCTGGGTGGCTCAGTGGTTAAGCATCTGCTCAGGTCATGATCCCAGGGTCCTGGATCCACCCCACATTGTGCTCCCTGCTCAGAAGGGAATTTGCGTCCCCCTCTCTCACTCTCCCTGCTTGTGTTCCCTCTCTTACTGTCTCTCTCTCTGTCAAATAAATGAATAAAATCTTAAATTGAAAAAAAAAAAAAAAAGAAGGGCGCCTGGGTGGCTCAGTGGGTGAAGCCTCTTCCTTCAGCTCAGGTCATGATCCCAGGGACCTGGGATCCAGCCCCACATCGGGCTCTCTGCTCAGCAGGGAGCCTGCTTCCTCTTCTCTGTCTGTCTGCCTCTCTGCCTACTTGTGATCTCTGTCTGGCAAATAAATAAATAAAATAAAATAAAATCTTAAAAAAAAATAGTTTCAAAAAAAAAGAATCGGTTAGTAATATGCCAGTAATTTAATAGAAAAAAAATATGCGAAAGGTTTGAATAGGCAGTACTGGAATAGTCAACTTACTAAATAAATTATGCTACGTTAATATATTGGTGCAGGGGTGCCTGGGTGGCTAGTTGGTTAAGCATCCAACCCTTGATTTCAGCCCAGATTATGATCCCAGGGTTCTCAGATCAAGCCCTGTGTCGGGCTCCCTGCTCAGCTGCTTGAGCCTACTTTTCCCTCTCCTGCCCTTGCTTGTGCACTCTCTCTGTCAAATAAATAAATAAAATCTTTAAATAAATAAATAAATCTTTAAAAATATATACGTGTATTGGAACATAATGTAAAACGTGAAAAAATTACACAACTCTATATAATATGGAGAGTGCTAATATGGAAAGGCAATATAATATGGTAGCATAATGTCATTTTGCAGCCAAACCGGGTTTGAATCCAGGCTCTGTTATGTACTTGCAGTCGTTTGGAGCAAATTACTTAAGTTCCCGCCACCTCAGTTTCTTAAAGAATTAAATCATGTAAAGCATTTAAAACAATTGTTAAATACAAAGTTAGTATTCACTAACTGTTGGATACAAGAAAAGGAAAATCTTTCTACAATATACTTCTAAATGAGAAAAGCAGGGTCCAGAACAGTATAGTATGTTACCATTTGTATGAAAAAATAAACTATACAGATACATATCTACAACAGTAAAGACTTTCTGGAAGGCTAAAAAAGAAACTTCTAAGAGTGAATCCCCTGGTATAGAGATTCTGGTAGCCATGGAATAGAAAAAGAAGAGAAATGCCCTTTCCTCTTCATATTTTCATGTAAATACTAAATTTTCTATGTATTCCCCATTCAAACAAATTTAATTAATTTTAAATCAAGAATTAATAAGGACATAAAATAAGGAAAATATGCATTAAAAACATAAGTATGCCACTAGATAAAAAGAAATCAAAGAGCAAACCAATTTCATTTTTTTTTAAATAAACTGTTTCTTGGGGCACCTGGGTGGCTCAGTGGGTTAAAGCCTCTGCCTTCAGCTCGGGTCATGGTCCCGGGGTCCTAGGATCCAGCCCCGCATTGGGCTCTCTGCTCAGCGGGGAGCCTGCTTCCTTCTCTCTCTCTCTCTCTGCCTGCCTCTCTGCCTACTTGTGATCTTTGTCTGTCAAATAAATAAATAAATCTTTTTTAAAAAATTTATAAAAAATAAAAAATAAATAAACTGTTTCTTCTCAGAATTACCAGTGATCAGTTTCCATTGGCTCTTGCAGCCTTTTCTAGTCATTGTCATTTATGACCCACTTTTGTAGCTCTTACTTTTTTTTTTAATTAAGATTTTATATATTTATTTGACAGACAGAGATCACAGGCAGGTAGAAAAAGAGGGGGAAGCAAGCTCCCTGCTGAGCAGAGGGCCCAATGCAGGGCTTAACCCACTGAGCCACCCAGGCACCCCTGTAGCTCTTATTTCCTGTCTTCCTTTTATCTTTTCATGATCTCAGTATCTTTATTATATACAATAAACTATATTTTAATAAGTATATTATATGCTTTTCTTTTCCAAAGTTCTTATGTTTAATTTTTAAATTTATATTAGGAAGACAGAAGGAAATGTGAGAAAATCAAAGATTTCAGTCAACACCTTAATATATGTTTAAAACAAATATTTGTGGATATTGCATATGTATGTACATACACATTATCTCCTCAAGTCATATAAAAACTGCTTTTGTAGTTTAAGACAATCCTATTTCAAAAATATTTATCGCAACAATTCTTTAAAAAATGTTTTCTGCATAAGCTCTGGAGTCTGAAAGATTTAAATTTGCCCTCTGAGACTTACTCAGAGCTACTGTTACTTTGTCAAGTTACTTAACCTTCTTAACCTCCCTCTTAGTTTCCTATAAACTTCTATTAATAGTAGAACCAAACATTGGGATGTTTTAAGAGCGGACTAAATCAGGTAATAGACCTTTCAAAAAATGTCTGACCTCTACTAAGACCTTCATAAATGTTAATTATTATTATTATTAAAATTAGTGAAAGGATATAGATTAGTGGGGAATGGGTTTGGCTACAGTGTGGTGACAATTTTTTTTAAATGAAATTAATTTATGGGGCGCCTGGGTGGCTCAGTGGGTTAAAGCCTCTGCGTTCGGCTCAGGTCATGATTCCAGTATTCTGGGATCAAGCCCCACATCGGGCTCTCTGCTCAGCAGGGAGCCTGCTTCCTCTTCTCTCTCTGCCTGCCTCTCTGCCTACTTGTGATCTCTGTCTGTCAAATAAATAAATAAAATCTTTAAAAAAAAATAAAGTTAATCTAAAACTTTCTTAATTTTATTAATCAGGTATATAATTAGAACTTGTTATGTGCCATACTATTAAAGAATTAAGAATTTTTATTTTTTGAAAGAACATGCAAAAATAAATACAAAATGAGTGCTTTATTTTTGATTTTTGATTATTCTTCAAAGGACAATGTTCTTAATACCTGCTGCTCCTTATTTCTTATTTTTTCCCAATTCAGGCTACAAAAGATTCCAACAAGTAATATGAGAGCAGTAATTATTATTCTGGCTAAATGGATCAAGTTAATACCTGGAGAAATGCCATACGTTTTCTATCTTGCATCACCATGGGAAAAAAAAAATTCTCCTAGTATCAAATAACCACTTGGAGTCATACTATCCACATCTCTCTTTTGATATTATAACACACCTTAAAAAGATTCAAAAACTGGAATCGCAAAAAAGGTGAGACAACAATGTTGGAGAAATGTAAAACATATTTTAAGGATCAAGAGTTAATTTTACTGGAAGGGGTTTAAGAAAGTACATTTTTTTCCTCAACAATCTTTGGGAAAGTGCAGTAAAATGCACTACACCTCACTTAGCCAGCTAATGGATCAGAATCTCTGGAAGTAAGGTGCAGACACCTACACTTTAAACAAGCCCCAAGTATTTTTTTTTTTTGTCCATGGTCATTTTAAGAACAAATAACGACTAATGAAACAAAGGAGTTAAAAAAAAAACAAACAAAAACAAAAACAAAGGGGTTAACTAAAAGGGTTCTGTGTAGGAGGTGAATCTTGAGCAGATTTCAAGTAGGAACATTAAGTGGCAGGGAGGAGTTCAGTAGTTATTCCACACCAGAGGGATGGTATGTGAGATAAGTCTGCTTCCACAGCCATTTCAGCATCCTGGGCATACAGAAGTAACCACACTTGTCCTGAATAAGCTGTAGGGGCCCAGCAGATGGACAGGACTGTCAACCAAAACTACTATTAGAAAAACACCAGGCTTTCATTGTCTAATTCTTATCCCAAGTTTCCAAAATATATTTTTTAAGATTTTATTTATTAGAGAGTGAGCACAAGTGGGGAGGGGGTGCAGAGGGAGAAGTAGACTCCCCACTGAGCAGGGAGCCCCACGCAGAGCTCTATCCCAGAACCCTAACATCATGACCTGAACGGAAGGCAGAATCTTAACCAAGTGAGCCACCCAGGTGCCCCACCAATGTTTTTTTTCATTACCCACCCTGGAAATACAAGCAGCCTCGGAAGTACAACTACTGACAGAGAACAGGACCAAAACAACTTAAGCAAAGGGAGGTACTTTTGTTTTCAATTCAAAACAAGGATTTTTTAAAAAGTAAAAAGGTTAAAAAAAAAAAAGAAAGTAATTTTGGTTTCTAAACTAGATTATTACAAACATTTATAAATAGGACTTCCATACAAGGGAGGCTTTCTTCTCTAACAGCAAATCAAAAGATAAATAATTATTCAAATTTAGAAGTTCACTCAAATTTAGAGTAAAACATGTAAAATAAGAAATTTTAACTAATTTTACAAGACCAATTCTAATAGGTCAGTTTCCACATCTATAAAATGATAGTTTGAGAGTAGATGATTTCTGAAGTCCTGCCCAGCTCAATTTCTAAAACTGAACAATCTACAAATTTCTCAGACTTTGAACTAAATATATTACATTGTTCAAAAACTATAATGTAAGCTTATTCGGATAATTCAAATAACCCTGAAATATTAGAATACAAGTATCTACAATCCATAAATGATCGGCAGTACTGTTTTCAGACTTCCTGTTAGCATGTGTTCTGAATAAATGATGAGCAAAAAATAACTTTCTCTTACTTGGGCTTCTAATATTAACAGCAAGCAACATAGCTACTCATTGAGAAGTTATAAAAGGCCCTACAGTAATAGAATCCTGAAAGTCTCATGAAAATAAGAGTAACATAACTCACATGCCAAACATAACTCAATGACAATCTTAAATTTGAAATATTTAAGTAAGATTTGAAGTCTTTATCATTCAAAAAAGGCAACACTACTTTATAATCTGAATATCCTCTATGTCTCCTTTGGTAAATACAAAGAAAAAAAAAAACTGTCCATGGTACTCTTCCCTCATAATTCTGTCTTTCTTACCTGGCACATTTCATACTTCCCATGTTACCGTAAGAGAGATGCACTGCACATAAGCACCCATGGGGACAAGATTTTATCTATACTGGAATTAAATCTGGAATAAGAAAGCTTCTCATAATAGAGGTTTACACAGAATTAAGTATTTCTCAATATAAGATGATTTGGGGCTCTAAAGGCCAAAAAAAAAAATCGAGTAAGTCTGAGTCTTTAGATTCTCCATAATTACCAACTTTATTCTTAAATTAAGGGACTGCTGTGCAGGAGGAACAAAGCTCCTTACAATTTAAAAGATAAAACAAGACAGCAGTCTAAGAATAAATTTTGTTTCCATAGAGAACAATGAGTTTTCAAACCCATGTAACCTTTATGGACCACGAAAAAGTGAGAAATGGGAGGCCAAAAGAAGCAGGCAAAATATAAAATGTTTACCATTAAAAACTTATCCCTGATTGTCAGGCTGGCCCTGCTGTCATATATAACACTTTTACAAACCCACCAGTCTGACCAAGAACCTTAATTTTAAGAAAAACTTTAAAAGTATGCATTTTTAAAGCTAATGCAACAGTAATCCCGTAGTGGCTCAACAACTAATACTACAGATCAGTGATTCATAAGGTAATTAAGGTTTGTGCCTATCAGCAAATTAGCAACCACACCCCTTAGAAAAAGAACTCAGGCTGTGTTCCATTAACTTCCATAAACAGTGGCTTTCGTTTAAAATCCATTACTTCATTGCCTAGAACAACCATGTTTGTTTTGGAATTACACTACGGTTTTATAAACAAGCCTAAAACAGAGTTAGTTTGGGGGAAAGCAGTGGATATTATGGTAAAAGTGGGTCTTAGTTACCTAACGATTACGTATAAGAACACTATAATTAATTACAATTATATTCTGTGCATCACAAGAATTAAAACCATTTAAAAACTCAACCAAAGCCCGATGATAATATGTTACTCCACGAATAGCGTTTCCTTTGGGTTCTAAGAAAGGCATTGCTATTAGAATATAGTTTGACAGCTAAGTCTCTAGGCTTCCCCGATCACTTTAATTTTTAAAACCTAGAAAGGGCCTGTTCGCGTGGAAAGAGAGGCTTGGAAGGGGAACGGCCAAATTAAAATAACTGTGCGGAGCGAAAAGAACTCCGGGTTCTCCCGCGGAGTACTCCCCTAGGCAGAGCAGGCGAGGAGCGGGAACCTTACCTGCCAGCGGCCATAGGTGAGGAGGACCATGGAGATGGGGATGGCGGTGCCGGACATGGCATGGGTGGAGGGCATGCTGTACTCGGAGTTGTAGAAGACCTCCAACTTGACCACTGGCGGCGATGCGGGCCGCGGCCGGCGGATGATGTCCTTGGTGCACTGGCCCAGGTACATGACCAGCACCCAAATGACCACGAGCCTCCGACCCACAAAGGGGTCCAGGTTCCAGATCCAGAAGGGGAAGAACAGGATGTAAAAGAGTTCGTTGCCCAGTTCCGTGCCGAAGCAGAACAGGTAGTAGAGCGGCCAGTTGCTCACGTGGGCCAGCTCGCCCTCCTCGCCCGTCAGCGAGTTGCGGCGCAGGGCCCCCACGCGCCGCGGCGAGGCCGGGCCCAGCTCGGTCGCCAGCCCGTTCCGCACGCCGTTGGGAGCGCCGCCACCGCCGCCGCCGGGCTTGGCGGGACACTGATTGCGGTCGCTCCCGGGCGGCTGGGGGCCTGCGGACGCCCCTGGCTGCTCCTCTCGGCGCCGGGCGTCTCCGGCGAGGGGCGCCTCCGCCTTCTCATCCTCCCTCGGCGCGGTGGCGGGAGCGGCGGAGCGGCGCGGAAGCGCTTCCACCCCGCACAGCCGCTGGAAACGGGCCACTTTCTGCGGCTCCTGCAGACGGCCAGCCAGCTGGGCCAGGCGCTGCCTCAGCGACATGATAACGGGACCAGGGTGGCCGGCGGATGGGAGGACGTCAGCGGCGGGAGGACGGGCCGGCCCCCCGCGCAGCCCCGAACCGTACCCGCGCGCCCGGCCAGCGGCAGCGGCGCCCAGCTGGACCCGATCGGCTCTGCGGAGTGACGGCGCCACAGGCCGCAGCGGCCGCCGCGCGCCCCCGCCCCGCGCGCCCCTCCCTGGCCGCGCGCGCTCCGCCACCGCCCGCGGCTTCCACGCGCCGGCGCGCACAGCGCCCCGCCCCGCCCCCCACCGCCGTTCGGGGAGAGGGCCGGGCCGCGCGGTGCCGCCGCTAGCGCATCCGGAGGCGTCTGGGTGCTGAGGCTCGGCGGGGCGGCCGTCCGGAGGTTAGCCTTCACCTCCACCAGGCGTCGCGGCGCTCGGCGGACGGATGTTGCCCGCCCCGCTTCGTCAACTTCAGCCCTCGTTTCCCTCCGGCTGTGGTGCCGGCTCCCTCTGACGAGCGCTGACTCGGAAAGGCCACGATCCCGGCGCGGGCGTCCTCAATACGAGGGGCCAAGCATCCGGACATCCTGCTGGCACAGAATCAAATGTTTAACGGTGAATGACGGCGAAACCACCACCATGGGCTCGGAATCGTTCCACTCAGGTCATCACAAGTCATTCCAGAGCTGTCTCTGACGGTTGATGTCCTGAAAGACACGTGCCAATTGACCAATGGTGGCAAGGCTAGATGTAGGTCCCAGGACAATACTGTGCCATGAATCAAATAAAAGATCACACTTACTCTTGACTTAAATGTAGAATTTGCTTTTAATAAATTCTAATAGCTAGGTGGGTTTGCACAGAAGAAGACTGTGATTTAGAGTCTCAACCTCCATGTCTCACAAGGTACAAACTTGACTTCTAGAAATTACAGTTTTTATTAGAAGATCTCTGAACTCTAAATCCAGGAAGTTACTTCAGGTAAGATGGATATCTATAATTAAAGAATATGAACCTCTTCCAAGAAACAGGCTGGAAATTTCCCCTGCCGTGTCAGTAGAAATATTTCCTTCGTTTCCCACAGAGAGTGAGTCTCCTCCGCCCACCCCACTTGCTAGACTGTAGCCAGGGAAAGATGAATAAATCATCATCCCTGTTTTAAAGTTGCTCACAGTATCAATGGGAGACAGAGACAGGTCTGCCTCTCAAGTACAGAGCAGATGATAAATGCTAAAATGGAGATATCAACAACATGCTCCGGAAGGGAGAAGAAAAGTTGATTAGGGACAGCAAGAAAGGTGAAAAGTGATGCTCTTGAGCTGGGATCCTTACTAAAGAGGAGCATAAGATTAGGTGGAGAAACTTAGGAAAAGAGAAAAGGAATAAAGACAGGATTGGAGGGGCGCCTGGGTGGCTCAGTGGTTTAAGCCGCTGCCTTCGGCTCAGGTCATGATCTCAGGGTCCTGGGATCGAGTCCCGCATCGGGCTCTCTGCTCGGTAGGGAGCCTGCTTCCCTCTCACTCTCTCTGCCTGCCTCTCTGCCTACTTGTGATCTCTGTCAAATGAATAAATAAAATCTTTAAAAAAAAAAAGACAGGATTGGAATGTGCAAAGATGTATTTGGTGAACAATTAATAGCTCATAGAATAAGGAGTAGGAAGAGTGAGTGATTGGAATGAGCGAAAAAAGGGGATAGGACCGGATTGGAAAGACCTTGAATGCCTAGCTGGAGATTTTATTTTGTAGTCAGTAGGAAGGCATGCAAGGCTTTTAACCTAGGGAGTGACACCATCACAACTGTGCTTTATAAAGATAACTGAGAAGGAAATCAAAGATAAATTGCCAGAGGTCAGAGACCAAAGGCCAGGTAAATAATTAGAAGATGATTGCACTAGTCAGGTGAAAGAGAATGAGAGCCTGAACTAGGACTGTGGTTCTGGGAATTGAAAGGAACTGGATAGATTTGAACAGGATTTTGGAACTAGGAAAAAGTTAAAGCATTTCATTTCAATTCATGGGTCTGCAGGCAAGTAATAGTCTATCCTTGGTTGGAACATGTTGTGTCTAATCTTGAGGCATTTATAATCTATGAGGGAGACAAAACCTGAGAAAACATGTAAGTATATTCAAAGATGTAAACCCAGGCATACCAAACAGCTCCAGGAAATGAGACACAAGCAATCATTACATGGAGTAAGCCCAGAGGCGGCACTGGGTTATGTATGAACGGTTCTGTGAAATGGATCATTAGCTGGCCTTTGGAAACAAGGAGCAACTTGTACAGACAGGTGGAAACAACCTCAGCGAGGCGGTTTACATGTGTTCTTTTGTCAAAATAATTTGTTTATAAAGGAATTACTCAGATTTATCCAAGGAATTTCCAATTCTGGGGACTCATAGCCTAAAGATAGCAAAAAAAAGAAGAAAATATATAAAACAAAACAGAGGTGATATGTATATTTTACGGCTAAGTTATGACCTCTTCAATAATGGCATATTTTATCAGAATGCAATATTCTCTTTACAGGTGATAGAAAGATGAAATGGGAATCTGGCCTATGACTGCACTGAAGAAGAAAAGAATGTAAGCTGACAAAATTTGAAAGGGCTGACACTGTCCTGCTGATACCGTAAATCTGTTAATAAGGACAAGGTCAAAAGCACCAAAGCACCATGATGAAAGGAATAGTTCTAGTAAGTTCTATTTACACCTACCTGGAACTTTTCATCTTGAAACATAAACTTTTTTTAAAGATTTTATTTATTTATTTGACAGAGAGAGATCACAAGTAGGCAGAGAGGCAGGCAGAGAGAGGAGGAAGCAGGCTCCCTGCTGAGCAGAGAGCCCAATGCGGGACTCGATCCCAGGACCCTGAGATCATGACCTGAACCGAAGGCAGAGGCTTAAACCACTGAGCCACCCAGGCGCCCCAGCATAAACATTTTTTTAAAAGAAAACATTGTGGGGAGGAGGTGGAAAAAAAGAAAAGGAAAGGGAAGGGAAGAAGAGAAAAGAAAAAAGAAAAGAGAAACATTGCTACCAAGTAAGGATATGACTAACTGGGTGTGATAGTCAAATGTCTTAGTTTATGTTGCATAATTAACATGTTAAATAAATTTTGTTAGATCCTCCTCTGTACTTCAGTTTAATGTAATATTAAATAAAACCTTTTTAAGATACATGAACTATAACTGCAAAGTATTGCTGTCATTTCTTTTTTTTTTTCTCATTTTATTTTTTTCAGCGTAACAGTATTCATTCTTTTTGCACAACACCCAGTGCTCCATGCAAAACGTGCCCTCTCCATTACCCACCACCTATTCCCCCAACCTCCCACCCCTGACCCTTCAAAACCCTCAGGTTGTTTTTCAGAGTCCATAGTCTCTTATGGTTCGCTTCCCCTCCCCAATGTCCATAGCCCGCTCCCCCTCCCCCAATCCCACCTCCCCGCAGCAACCCCCAGTTTGTTTTGTGAGATTAAGAGTCATTTATGGTTTGTCATTTCTAAATGGACCTTTCATAAAAGCAGTAGGGAAACACTATATATACCCCTAGTCTTGGTCATTTTAACTTCCACAGCTAATTTAAGTTGTTTTTTATCATATTGGGTTGAGATAAATCATTGATTCAACTACTTTTACAAAGAAGTCCTAAGAATTTTACCTTAGAAATACATATTCTAAGTGATATATATTTAAAACTATGTTATACATATTGTATATTTGAAGGTTGCTAAGATAATAGATCTTAAAAGTCCTCATAATTGGGGCGCCTGGGTGGCTCAGTGGTTTAGGTCACTGCCTTCGGCTCAGGTCATGATCTCAGGGTCCTGGGATCGAGTCCCGCATCGGGCTCTCTGCTCGGCAGGGAGCCTGCTTCCCTCTCACTCTCTCTGCTTGCCTCTCTGCCTACTTGTGATCTCTCTCTGTCAAATAAATAAATAAAATCTTAAAAAAAAAAATCCTCATAATAAAAAAGATTGTAACTATGCGAGGTGATGGATGTTAACTAAAATCGTGGTATTCGGGGCGCCTGGGTGGCTCAGTGGATTAAGCCGCTGCCTTCGGCTCAGGTCATGATCTCAAGGTCCTGGGATCGAGCCCCGCATCGGGCTCTCTGCTCCGCGGGGAGCCTGCTTCCTCCTCTCTCTCTGCCTCTCTCTCTGCCTGCGTCTCTACCTACTTGTGATCTCTGTCTGTCAAATAAATAAATAAAATCTTTAAAAAAAAATAAAATAAAATAAAATTGTGGTATTCATTTTGTAATGCATATATCAAATCATTATATTATGTACTTTAATACAGACTTCTATGTCAATTATATCTCAATGAAACTGGGAGGGAAAAACTGTTACTTAAGAAAATGATAATATTCATTTATTATGAATATTATGATTGATTTTCATGTGAACATTATCATCAATTTATTGTCTCTTGCCTGGAATACAACTTAATTTTTTATTTGTTAAACTACAAAATTTATATATTGCAAACTACTTGTCCTAAATTATTATTAGTAACTATTAGTAGACTATGTTTGACATGTAGGTGTCAGTACATAGCACATTATGGGCAACAATAAATGGTGAATATTAATTTAATATTTTTTAAATATTAAACCTATGTTAATTAAATTCTTTGCATATACACCAAGTGATTTTATCCTGCATCTTTGATTAGTTTTGTATTTCTAAAAAATAGGACTTCCTCTGAATTCTTAAAAAGATGCCTATAATAGCACAAATATAAGTAATATGTGATAAATATACATAAAATTTTATAATTAACAGATAAGGAGTTTTCTATGCTTTGTGTTTTCTGTACCCCAACATTTCAATCACTTTCTCCCAGAGTAAGATTCTAAGAAAAAAAAAAAAAAAAAAGATTATCTGAGGGGCACCTGGGTGGCTGGTTAAGCATCTGCTGTTGGCTTGGGTCATGATCTCAGGGTCCTGGGGTTGAAGCCCACATTGGGCTCCATGCTCAGGATTCTGCTTCTCCTTCTGCCACCCCACCCCACCCCATGCTCATGCTCTCTCTCTGGCTCTCAAATAAATAAATAAAACTTTTAAAAAATGATATGACAGTAATCTAGGCAACAAAATACATGCCTCTCACCCATGCTGACTGAGATAAACATGGAATTCTTTCCTTACCATATATACCATTTATACCAGTTTTCTTTTACCCTAAATCTGTAGTACTTCTTTTTAAACCATTTTTTTCTTCCCAAGATTTACCCCCTTTGTTTGTTAACATCTCTTTCCAGTTCCAGTTTTCTTAAAATCTGATTCATGGCTTTTCCCCCCCAGAAATGATTGGAAATACAGGTGTGTACCCAACTCTGAAGATTTATTTTTAATTCAAGACTCGAAGTCTCCAGCCCCATCTGCCCATTGACCATTCCAAACATTTTGGTAGGTGTTGATCTGCCCTTAATATTTCTATGTTTGTAATATACTAGAATAAATTCTATATTAATCAAAATGGTTCATTTAATTTTCTAAAAGACATTAAGTGTTTTTATAAACTTTAGCTCTTGGTGCAAATATTTATAAAATGTGTTTGGTATATTTTCCTTTTCTTCTTTTTTTATTGAGGTATAATTGACAATGTTATTTTAGCTTCAGTTTTATAACTTAGTAATTCAGCATTTGGATACATTGCAAAATAATAACCACAATAAGTCTCATTACCATCCGTTACCATACAAAGTTAACACAATGTTATTGACTATATTTCCCTGAGCTGTACATTATATCCCCATGACTTATTTATTTTAGTACTGGAAGTTCGTACTTCTTGACCCCTTCACCCATATCTCCACCCAGCAATCCTCTTCTCCTCTGGCAATCACCAATTTGTTTTCTATATCTATGAGTCTGGGCTTTGTTTTGTTTTGTTTGTTTTGTGTTTTAGGTTTCACATATAAGAGAAATCATGTGGTGTTTGTCTTTCTCTGTCTGACTTATTTCACTTAGCAGAATACCCTCCAGGTCCATCCGTGTTGTGGCAAATGGCAAAATTTCATTCTTCTTAATAACTGAGTAATATTCCATTGTGTATATACCATATCTTCTTTATCCATTCATCCATCAAAGGACACTTGGGCTATTTCCATAATTTGGCTACAACAAATATATCTCTTCGAATTAGTGTTTTCTTTTTCTTCAGATAGAATACCCAGCACTGAAATTGCTTCATCACACACTGGTGCTATTTTTAATTTTTTTAGGAATATCCATACAGTTTTCCATTATGACAGCACCAATTTACATTCTTGCGAACAGTCCACAGAGTTTCTTTTCTTCTACCTCCTCACCTAACCATGTTATTTCTTGTCTTTTGATAATAGCTATTCTGACAGGTATGTGGTGATATTTCATTATGGTTTTGATTTACATTTACCTAATGATTAGTGATATTGAGCATCTTTTCATGTATCTGTTAACCTTCTGTATGTCTTTTTTGGAGAACTATTCAGAGCTTCTGCCCATTTTAAAGTTGGGTTGTTTGTTATTGAGTTGTATGAATTTTTTTTAAAGATTTTATTTATTTATTTGACAGAGAGAGAAGTCACAAATAGCCAGAGAGGCCGGTGGAAAACAGGCTCCCCGCGAGCAGAGAGCCTGATGCAGGGCTCAATCCCAGGACCCTGAGACCATGACCCGAGCTGAATGTAGAAGCTTAACCCACTGAGCCACCCAGGCGCCCCTGAGTTTTATGAATTTTTTATATGTTTTGGATATTAGCCCTTCATCAGGTATATAATTTGCAAATATCTTCTTCCACTCAGTAGGGTGAATTTTGCCTTTGCTCTGGTTTCCTTTGCTGTGTGGAAGCTTTTCATTTTGATGCAATCCCACTTATTTATTTTTGCTTTTATAGCCCTTGCCTTTGGAGTCAGATCCAAAAAAAAAAAAAAAAATCACTAATAGATGTTAAGGGCATTACTACCTGTTTTATTCTGGGAGTTTTATGATTTCAGGTCTTGCATTCAAGTTGTGTTAATTTTTATAAATGGTGCAAGATAATGGTCCAGTTTCATTCTTTTGTATGTAGCTGTCCAGTTTGTATAACATTTACTAAAGAGACTATCCTTTCCCCATTGTATATTCTTGCCTACTCTGTCATAAGTTAATTGGCCATATATGTGGGGATTACTTCTGAGCTCTCTTTCTTGATTCACTGATCCATGTGTCTGCTTTTATTCCAATACCATACTATTTTGATTGCTATAACTTTGTAGTGTTGTTTGAAACCAGGGAATGTGATACCTCTGGCTTTGTTCTTCTTTCTCAAGATTATTTTGGCTATTCAGGGTCTTTTGTGGTTCCATATAAATTTTAGTATTATTTGTCCTAGTCCAACTGCCACTGGAATTTTGATAAGGTTTGCATTGAATCTGAAGATTATTTTGGGTAGTATGGACATTTTAACAATATTTATGCCTCCAATCCATGTGCATGGAATATTTTTCAATATCTTGAATATTTTTCAGTGTACAGGTCTTTCATCTCCTTGGTTAAATTTTTCCCTAGGTTTTTTATTTTTTCTAGTGCAGTTGTAAATAGGATTGTTTTCTTGATTTCTCTTTCTGATGATACATTATTGATACATGGAAATGCAACAGATTTTTGTACATTAATTTTATATCCTACAAATTTACCAAATTCATTATTTCTAATAGTTTTTTGGTGGTGTCTTTAGGGTTTTCCATATATAACATTATGTCATCTGCAAATAGTGCCAGTTTTACTTCTTCCTTTCCATTTTGTATGCCTTTATTTCCTTTTCTTGTCTAGTTGCTGTGGCAAAGACTGCAAATACTACGTTGAATAAAAGTGTGGAGGGTGGTACCTGGCCAGCTCAGTCAGAAGACCATGTGACTCTTTTGGGATTGTGAGTTTAAGTCATATTGAGTGTAGAGATTACTGAAAAATAAATACATAAAGAGAAAAAGTGGGGAGAGTGGGCATTCTTGTTTTTCTGATCATAAAGGAAAAAGCTTTCAGCCTGCAGCTTTTTACCATTAAGTGTAATATTAGCTATGTATTTGTCATATATGGTCTTTATGTATGCTGAGGTATATTCCCTCTATACTGTCTTTGTTGAGAGTTTTTAATCATAAATGAAGGATGACTTTTGTCAAATGCTTTTTCTAAATTTTTTTTAAGATTTTATTTATTTATTTGACAGACAGAGATCATCAGTAGGCAGAGATGCAGGCAGAGAGAGAGGAAGGGAAGCAGGCTCCCTGCCAAGCAGAGATCCCGATGCGGGGCTCAATCCCAGGACCCTGGGATCATGACCTGAGCCGAAGGCAGAGGCTTTAACCCACTGAGCCACCCAGGTTCCCTTCTAAATTTATTGATATCATGATTATATTTTAATCTTTCATTTTTAAAATGTGGTATATCACATTTATTGATATGAGGATATTAAACCACTCTTGGTTTAATATCTTGGTCTCTGGATCAAATACCATTTGATCATGGTGTATGATCTTTTGAATATATGGTTGAATTCGATTTACTAACATTTTGTTGAGGATTTTTGTAACTATATTTATCAGGGATATCAGCCTATAACTTATTTATTTTCTTTATTTCTTTCTTTCATTCCTTCCTTCCTTCTCTCTTTCTTTCTTTCTTTCAGATTTTATTTTTTATTGATCTCTGTACCCAGTGTGGGGGTCAAACTTAACAACCCCTAGATTAGGAATCACATGCTCTACCAACTGAGCTACCCAGCCAGGCACCCCTGGCCTATAATTGTGTGTGTGTGTGTGTGTGTGTGTGTGGTGTCTTTGTCTGGTTTTGGTATCAGGATAATGCTGGCCTCATAAAATGAGTTTGGAAGTATTCCTTCCTCTTCAGATTTCTGAAAGAGTTTGAGAAGGATAGGTATTAAATCTTCTTTGAATGGTAGAATTCACCAGTGAAGCCATCTGGTCTTGGGCTTTTATTTGTTGGGAAGTTTTTGATTAGTGATTAAAACTCCTTACTATTCAGATTTTCTATCTCTTCATGATTCAGTTTTGGAAGATTATAAGTTTCTAGGAATGTAGTCATTTTTTCTAAGTTGTCCAATATTTTGTCATATCGTTGCTCATGGTATCCCCTTATGATCCTTTGTACTTCTGTGGTATCAATCGCAACTTCTCCTCTTTCATTTCTGGTTTTATTTATTTGGGTCCTCCTTTTTCTTGGTGAGTATAGCTTAAGGTTTGTCAGTTTTGTATACCTTTTCAAAGAACCAGATCTTAGTTCCATGTATCCTTTCTTTTACTTTTTTTATTGCTTTGTAAATTCTTTTTAAAATTTTTTATTTATTGTGGCTCCTGGATGGCTCAGTCAGTTAAATGTCTGCCTTTGGTTCAGGTCATGATCCCAGGGTGCTGGGATCAAGCCCCACACTGGGCTCTCTGCTAGGCAGGAAGTCTGCTTCTCCCTCTCCCGCTGCCTCTCCCCTGGCTCTTACTCACTCATGCTTGTTCTCTCCCTGTCTCTCAAATAAATAAATAAAATTTTTTTAATTTAAATTAAATCTTTTTTAAAAATAAAGATTTTATTTATTTTTTTGAGAGCGAGACAGAGAGAGCAAGTGTAGGGGAGTGGCAGAAGGAAAGGGAGAGGGACAAGCACACTTCCTGCTCAGCAGGGAGCCTGATGTGGGGCTATATCCCAGGACCCTGAAATCATGACCTGAGCCACCCAGGGACCCCAGTTGCCTCCTTCCTTCTAATTTTGGGCTTTGCTTTTTCTTTTTTTAGTTCCCTTTTAGGTGTAAAGTTAAAATGTTTATTTGAGATTTTTCTTATTTCTTGAGGTAGGTCTGTGTTGCTATGAACCTATGAACTTCCCTCTTATAACCACTTTTCCTGCATCCCATAGATTATGGTATGTCATATATCTGTTTTCATTTGTCTCTGGGTGTTTTTTTTTTAAATTTCTCCTTTGATTCCTTTTTTCACCCAGTAGTTGTTCAGGAATGTGTTGTTTAATCACCACATAGTTGTAGTTTTTCAGTTTTTTTCTTGTAATTGAATTCTAGTTTTATTTCATTGTGGTCAGAAGAGATACTTGATATGATTTCTATCTTCTTGAATTTATTGAGATTTGTTTTGTGGCCTAACATGTGGTCTCTTCTGGAGAATATTCCATGTGCACTTGAGAAGAATGTGTATTCTGCTGTTCGTGGATGGAATGTTAGAGTCTATATATATATATATATATATATATATATATAGACATGTATATATATCTAAATTAGTCCTTCTGGTCTAATTTGTCATTTAAAGTTGATGTTTTCTTATTGTATTCCTGACTGGATAATTCATCCATTGTTGTAAGTGGAGTGTGAAGGTCCTCTACAGTTATTGTATTGCTGCCAGTTTCTCCCTTTAGATGTTAATATTTGCTTTATATATTTTGGTGCTCCCATGTTGGGTGCATATATTTTTATAAATCTTATATTTTTCTACTGGATTGACCCCTTTATCATTATATAGTGCCCTTCTTTGTCTTGTTTCTTTTTTTTTTTTTTTTAAGATTTCATTTATCTATTTGACAGAGATCACAAGTAGGCAGAGAGACAGGCAGAGAGAGAGGGAGAAGCAGAATCCCTGCTGAGCAGAGAGCCCGATGCGGCTCGATCCCAGGACCCTGGGATCATGACCTGAGCTGAAGGCAGAGGCTTTAACCCACTGAGCCACCCAGGTGCCCCCACCCCCTTTATTACAGTATTTGTTTTAAAGTCTATTTTGTCTGGGGGCACCTGGCTGACTCAGTCAGTGGTGCATGCAACTCTTGATTTCAGGGTCATGAGCTCAAGTCCCATGGTGGACATGGAGCCGACTTAAAAAAAATTTTAATCAAAAAAAAAAAATCTATTTTGTCTAATACAAGTGTAGTTTTACCAGTTTCTTTTTGTTTTCATTAGCATGGAATATCTTTTTCCATCACTTCCCTTTCAGTCTGTGTTTATTTTTACTTCTGAAGTGAGTTTCTTCTAAACAGTATATAGATGTGTCTTTTTTTTAATACATTTTATTTTTTTAAAGATTTTATTCATTCATTTGAGAGAGAGACAGAGACGGAAAGAGGACAAACGGGGGAGAGGCAGAGGGAGAGGGAGAAGCAGACTCTCCGTAGAGCCGGGAGCCTGACATGGGGCTGGATCCCAGGACCTGAGTATCATGACCTGAGCTGAAGGCAGACACCCAACCACCATTTGAGCCACCCAAGTGTTGTGGTTTTTTTAATTCATTCAGCCATCCATTCATTTTGAGTGGAGAAGTTAGTCCATATATATTTAAAGTAATTTGGATAGGTGTGTATTTATTGTCATTTATTATTTTTTTTTTGTCATTTATTAATTTTTTTTCTGGCTGTTTTTATTGTTCCTCTCAGTTCCTTTCCTTGTCTCTTTCTTTCTTCCCTTGTGGTCTGAAACTTTCTTGTGTTATATTTAAATTACTTTCTCATTTTCTTTTGTGTATTTTTTATAAGTTTTTCTGCCTTCTCTTTACTGTGAGGTTCATATATATCATCTTATGTATATAACAGTCTATATTAAGTTGATAGCAACTTAAATATGAACACATTCTAAAACTCTACTTTTTAGTCACCCATAACATTTTGGTTTTGATACCACATTTTACATTTTTTTATTTTATGTATCCTTTAACTATGTGGTTTGATTTTACTCTTTTTTACTTTTAACCTTCACATTAGCTTTATACATGGTTAATACACTACCTTGTTTATATTTGCCCTTTCCAACGAGATTTTTACTTTTATATGTTGTCTCGTATTAATTAGTGCTACTTCTTTTCAGATTAAATAAGTCTCCTTAACATTTCTTATAAGGCTGATTTAGTAGTGAACTCCTTTAGTTTTCACTTCTCTGGAAATCTCTGCATCTCACCTTCATTTCTGAATGATAACCTTGCTGGATAGAGTATTCTTGGTTGGAAGTTTTTTCCTGACTTTGAATATGTCATGTTTCTTCCTTCTGGCCTGCAGTGTTTCTGCTGGTACCTCTATAGGGTTTCATGTATAGTAACAATTTGTTTTTCTCTTGCTGCTTTTAAGAGTCTCTCTTTATCTTTAACTTTTGTCATTTTAATTATATGTTTTCTGTGGATCTTTTTGGGTTCATCTTATTTGGAACTTTCTGGGCTTCCTGAACCTGGATGTTTTCTTTCATAGGAAGTTTTAGAGAAGTTTTCAGTTATTATTTCTTCAAGTAAGTTTCTGCCCCTTTCTGTCTTCTCTTTCTGGGACCCCAATAATGTGAATGTTATTTCACATAAGTTTCTTAAATTATCTGCATTGTTTCTTTTCTTTAAAGATTTTATTTATTTATTTGAGAGCAAGAGAATGAGAGAGAGCATGATGGGGAGAAGGTCAGAGGGAGAAGCGGACTTCCCACAGAGCTGAGAGCCTGATGTGGGACTCAGTCCCAGGATTCCGGGACATGACCTGAGCTGAAGGCAGTCTCTTTTTTTTTTTTTTTAGATATTATTTATTTATTTGACAGATAGAGATCACAAGTAGGGAGAGAGGCAGGCAGAGAGAGAGAGAGAGGAGGAAGCAGGCTCCCTGCCAAGCAGAGAGCCCAATGCGGGGCTCGATCCCAGGACCCTGGGATCATGACCTGAGCGAAAGGCAGAGGCTTTAACCCACTGAGCCACCCAGGCGCCGCTGAAGGCAGTCTCTTAACCAATTGAGCCACCCAGGCACCCCCTTTTTTTTCTTTTCTTTTCTTTTTCCTATTTGGAAAATAAAATATGTTTTTCTAGATAAAAAATTATTTTTTCCTATTTTCCTAAAATAGGAAAAATATTTTCCAAATATTTCCTATTTGGAAAAAATAGTCTGGGTGGATTCCATTGCCTTGTCTTGCAGCTTACTGATGCATTCTATTTCATCCAGTTTGCTGTTGAACCCCTCTACTGAAGTATATTTTTTCAGTTCAGTTATTGTATTCTTTACCTCTGCAATTTCTGTTGGTACTTTGTAAATATTTTCTAGCTCCCTTTATTGAAGTTCTCCCTATGTTCATTCTTCTCCCAAGTTCATTGAGTATTTTTATGGTCATTACTTTGAATTCTTTATAGCCTAGATTACTTATCTTTGTATTATTAAGGTCTTTTTCTGAGGTTTATGTTGTTCTTTCATTTGAAACATACTTTTTCATTTTGTTTGACTCTGTTTCTATGTATTAGACAAAAGAGCTACCTCTCTCAGTCTTGAAGGAGTGGCCTTGGGTAGGTGATAAATATTCTAGTTTAACTTTGCCCTCATTCTTGGTTGTCTCTGGAACCTTTGTGATAGTCTAAACTGCCTGATTTATTCTAATGTCCTCTTGTTGAGGGTGTGCCAAGACTTGTCAGTGTTCCAAGGGGAGGCATCTCATTTTGCACCTAGTTTCAAGCATATTGGAAGCAAAGCCTTCAGGTAGCAGCTTTTTTTTTTCCCCTTAAGATTTTATTTTTAAGTAATCTCTACATCTAATCTGGGGCTCAAACTCACAACCCTAAGATCAAGAGTCACATGCTCTACCCGCAGAACCAGCCAGGCACCCTGGTAGCAGCTTTGAAAATATGCAAATATATATAGTCCTGTGGGGCTGCAGTCATAATCCCTGCTGGCCTCAAGACCAGGAGATCTGGAGATACCCCCTGGGTGACAGTTGTAAAACTTGGGACTCCAAATGAGTGTATAGGCTTCCTTCTGGGAGGTCTTGTTGAGCTGTTGTGAGGCCAAGGAAGTGTAGAGGATGGTGTCTCCCTGCTTACATTCCCTGGGTGTGCCTACTTAGACTCCAGATGTTTGGGAAGCCTAAAGTCTGTCCCTCAGGCTGCAGCTCCAAACTAAATAAATAGGCCTTTTTCACAAGACTGGGGCTGTGTTTCAGTCTGCTGTTTATTAAATTTTATTTTAGAGAGTGTGTGCAAGCAAAGGGACAGACAAAGGAAGGGGGGAGAGAATTACAAACAGACTCCATGCTGAGTATAGAGCCTGATGCAGGGCTCCATAACATGACCTGAAATCATGACCTCGAGATCATGACCTGAGCTGAAACCAAGAGTCGGTCACTCAGATGACTGACCCAACCAGTGCCTCCAGTCCACTGTCTATGCAGTGCCCTCAGTGGGGAGGGAGGCGTGGCTGGCCAAGAACTGTCTCTCTAATTGTTACATTCCTGTGGAGCTCAGATATGCCAGCCCCTTTGGCCACCAGGGCCAAAACTATGGGTTTTGGTGGGCCCCCGCTAGAACCCATAGTTTTAGCTAGACGGCTGGTGAGTATGAAGGGTTGGGGCATATTCACTGGCATTGGAAAGGCAGCAGGAAACTGTCTTGACTGCACACACCTGTGAGCTTCAGGAATACACTGGGAGAATACTTTGTGTGCCTGTACCGGTTTTAGCCTGGAAGCAGGACAATGCCACAGCCGTTCGTGTCTACCTGCCCTGGCTAGGGACCATGGGAGTGCTGCAGCCACCTGCACTCTGTAGCCTCAGCAAGGCAATCGGATAGTGCAACCACTGTGTACTCCCAGCTGTCTTAGCATGGCAGCAGGAGAGTGCCACGAGGGAGCTGGCCCACCTGCGCTGGCAGGATAGGTGGAAAGTGCAAAAGTGGCATCTGCCAACACCTCCATCTCTGGGGAGGGTTTCAGCTGTTCCCTGCCCCTCAAGCAGATGCTTTTATGTTAGCAAATGAATCTCCTTCACATACAGACCTAGGCACTTTTCAAACTGCTGTTTTTTCCCTGAGTGCTATGGCAAGTGAGACCGCATGAGGGATAATTTAAAGGATAATTTAAAAGGATAATTTCAGTTCCGTATAGCACTTTGGGTCCCTTGGACATCAGCCCTGCTTGTTTTCTAAGCCAGATGCTTTGGGGGCTCATCTCTCTGGTGCAGATCCCAAGGGTTGAGGTGCCTGATGGATAATACAAACACTCCTCTGGAAGAAGTACCAGGCGGGTGAGATCCCTCCCTACTGTGTGTCACTGAGCTGGGAATGAGGTTTTTGGCAAGACTGTCTCTACCTCTCCTACCTGTCCTATTGTGTGTGGTTTTTTTTAATCCTTTTTTGGACGGAGAAGCAGTTCATTTAATTTTCAGATCTTTTTCAGAGAGAAATGATCCATATGTAGCAGCAGTTTTGGTGTTTTGGAGAGAAGAGGTATGTTCAGGATCTTCCTATGCTGCCATCTTGCCATAACTGGTGTATTTTCAAATGCAGGTTTTTGAAAGTACAGTAGAAGGAAGAACCTATCTTTGCGGGGGGGGGGGCTTTTTTTTTCATTGTGGCCCAAAATACATAACATAGGGGGGCCTGGGTGGCTCAGCCCGTTGAGTGTCTGCCTTCAGCTCAGGTCATGATCCCAGGGTCCTGGGATTGAGCCCTGCATCTGACTTCCTGCTTGGTGGGGAACCTGCTTCTCCTTCTCCCTTAGCCCTGCTTGTGCTCTCTCTCTCTTCAAACAGATAAATAAAATCTTTAAAAAAAATACACAGTATAAAATTTGTCATCTTAACCTTTTATTTTTTTATTTATTTTTAAAGATTTTATTTATTTATTTGACAGAGAGAGATCACAAGCAGGCAGAGAGAGAGAGAGGGAAGCAGGCTCCCTGCCGAGCAGAGAGCCCGATGTGGGACTCGATCCCAGGACCCCGAGATCATGACCTGAGCCGAAGGCAGCGGCTTAACCCACTGAGCCACCCAGGTGCCCCATCTTAACCTTTTAAAATAAATCTTTTTTGTATGTGGGTATTCAAGGACTTTGAAGATTTTTAAGATCAGGGTGGGAGATGGACTCAGAGTTACATTGTTGGAAGGGGTTTAGAAGCCATTTTTAGAGTCATGTAATTTATTAATCTTATAAAATTTTTAAAAGATTTTATTTATTTATTTGACAGACAGAGATCACAAGTAGGCAGAGAGGCAGGCAGAGAGAGAGAAGGAAGCAGGCTCCCTGCTGAGCAGAGAGCCCGATGCGGGGCTCGATCCCAGGACCCTGGGATCATGACCTGAGCTGAAGGCAGAGGCTTTAACCCACTGAGCCACCCAGGCGCCCCTAATATTATAAATTAAACACCAACATATTAAGCACCAATGTCATTAAGAGCATCTCTTGTTTTCCATAGGCACACATTCAAAGAGCCACTGAGGGTGTGATCAAGAGCTGTCATCGGGAATGCCTGGTGGCTCCGTCAGTTAAACGTCTGCCTTCAGCTCAGGTCATGATCCCAGGGTCCTGGGATTGAGTCCCACATCAGGCTCCTGGCTCAACAGGGATCCTGCTTCTCCCTCTGCCTGCAACTCCCCCTACTTGTGCACTCTCTCTCTCTCTCACACACACACACACACACATGCACACACACACGCACATGCACAAATAAAGAAAGCTGTCATCATTCTTGTGGGCTCTCAGATTGGACGACTGGGGATTTTCTTTTGAATTTTCCTCCTCTGAATTCTGTCACCCATTCCTCTTTTTTTCCTACTGCCACAACTCTAAGCCAAGTTCAGTTGACAAGGAAGGAGCATTCTAGGAAATGGTTGAGGATTTGTTTATGTTATAGAGTTTCAAAGTCACAGTTGAATCCATACAAGAAACCTGTAACGACTGCTTCAAGTATAATGAATTCTGTGTTTGCCTTTTAGATCCATAATACTCGGTTCCTCCTTTAGCAATCCAGTGTGATTTTTTAAAAAAGATTTTATTTATTTATTTGAGAGAGAGAGACACACAGTGAGAGAGGGAACACAAACAGGTGGAGTAGGAGAGGGAGAAGCAGGCTCCCCGCTGAGCAGGGAGCCGGACCCAGGACTCGATCCTAGGACCCTGGGATCAGGACCTGAGCCAAAGGCAGATGCTTAATGACTGAGCCACCCATGTGGCTCAGTGTGATTTTCCATGGGAAGTGTGAACTCACAACAACTCAGTGTGATTTTCTTTTTTTTTTTTTTTTTTTTTTTTTTCAGTGTGATTTTCAATGGGAAGAAGGATGCTGCCTCCACTCCAGGCAGGGTTGACTTTTATTCAAAGACCACCTACGTCACGAACTCAAAACCTCCTTCCTTTACCTGAAATGCTGCTGTTCTTTCCTTCTATCAAGCTATATAATGCCTGTAATCAAGCTTCATGTCTTTCATAAAGATGTCTTTCATCAAGATGGCTTGGGAGTCATCTCTCTTCAATGGCTGCAGCTTTAACTTCTAATATCAGAAACATAGTAGCCATATTTCTTCCTTTAACCAAAGCTAGTTAGCAGCAGAAAGAAAGGGAAACTGCCACACAGGAACAAATGATTTTGAAGACTCTTAACAAGCTTCAAGCTCACACTCTTTCCAGTTGTTCCTAAGGGCTACCTCCGCAGCCTTACCTTTGTGATCATGGACTATTGAATCCCTCCGTAGGTTTAATGAACCAATAAATTCCCCCTTCTATTTAAGTGTGTTTGAGGTGGATTTCTGTTATTTTCAGATAAAATACAATCACATAGGTGGTTGAGGCAGAATTAGAATCAGAAGCCAGATCTGTTTGCTGATCAACTTTGCTCACAAACGGTGCTGTTGTCCCTATGCTGATCTCCTAATTCTTTTTTTTTTTTTTTTAAATCTCTGCTAATGTACTGCGAAGAGCAGAGTGGACACAAAGTGAGAGATGATGGGTTACTATGAGTATGTGCAGTTCACTGTGTCGCCTGGAGCTAAGTTTAAAGCTTGGATCTGCCCCCGACTTCCTCTGTGATCTTTCACAAGTAAATCACTTATAATCTCAGAGACATAAATCTTCCTTGAAAAATGGGAAGAATAACAGTCATGTCTACCTTATAGGATTATGGAAAGACTAAAATGACATTATATAGGTAGGAATTTTTTTTTAAGATTTTATTTATTTTTTCAAGAGAGAACAAATGTGAGAGAGATCATAGAGGGAGAGGGGGAGGCAGACACTTGGCTGAGCAGAGAGCCTGATGTGGGGCTCGATCCCAGGACTCTGGGATTGTCCTGGGATTGTCTTGGATTGTCCGAGGATCAGGACCTGAGCCGAAGGCAGATGCTTAACTGAGTCAGCCACCCAGACCCCTTATAGGTAAGACATGTTTAAGTTATAAAGTGAATTAATAACCACAAACATATAATTGTAGTAGTTATAGAAAATTGGCCTGAGAGTGTGCTGAGAACAAAATACGCCTTGGAACTTTTATTTAAAGAACTAAGTATGATCTCTTACTATCATCTTAACATCATCATTCAAATATCCGTTGTGATCTCCAACTCAGCATATTCAGACAGAACACATTGTCTTTGTCATACCTCTCCCAGCATTCGCCACCCCCTTGAATCTGTTCTCCACACTACTTTCACAACTGCTTTCTGAAAGGCAAACTTGATCCCAGTTCTGCCCCTGCTTAAAATCCTCCAGTTTTTCCCTATTGCCTTGAGGATAAAATTCAAATTTTACTTTGGCATTCATGACAAACTAAATTATCCAGGATAGGATAGACAAGGAAAAACAGATGATTGAGGTCTAGTTTCCTCAGAACTTTGATTTCACAGAGCCTGGTCCACATCCTACCTGGCTTTTTTTTTTTTTTCTTCTCTCTCCCCACCCCCCGGCCAGCCCCCCGATCTACGAAAGCTGAGGGGACTTTGATGGGCAGAGTGAGGGAAGCCAGGTGTTTTTCAGGCCTCACATAAACAGTCTTCATCATCCTGCCCCTGCTTGTCTCTTCTACCACTGCCCAGATACTCTCATTCTGCAGTCACTTATTCTTAAATGAAGCTCCCTGAATAGTCTGAGCTCTGGCATACCTCTGTGTATCCCTCCGTATTATTATTTTCTGTTTTGGACTCACTTCTTCCATTTCTCATCTGACTGAATCCTTCAAGACCGTGACTTAGTTGCAGACAGGAACAATATCCTTAATTTCTATATCCCTAACACCTAAATGCTTACTGAATAACCACATGACCAACATAAATGAATGAGATTTGGGGATCCATTCCTGCAGAACTCCCCTAGCAACGTATTGAAACTTAAAGAGATTGTTAAAGTGTATATGAACTTGATTACTTGGCTTTGGCTTATTCTCAGCACAGCTGTAGGTTATAAGAGATCATTTTCTTATCTGCTCCTTATACACATCTTTGAGACCTGATGATCCTTAGAGATGTTATAGGTTCTGGAAAAACCAGTGTGTCCAGTACCTACTTGGTAATACATTCTTTGGAATTACTTGACTTAAATGATCACTGAGAGGCATGAAGAAAGTGAAGCTTTTCCAATTTTCATAATAAAGGTAACAGTTATTGGGTCTTTTTACATAACATGTACTATCTGATGTGTTTTATAGGTAGTAACTAATTTAATCCTCTCAAAAGCCCTGTAAAGTAGGTCTTTCTATGTTCATATTACACATGCAAACATGGAACAGGACAGGCACAGGAACATGGAATATTCTCA
Organism: Meles meles; assembly: GCF_922984935.1. Lineage (NCBI taxonomy): Eukaryota > Metazoa > Chordata > Mammalia > Carnivora > Mustelidae > Meles > Meles meles. The sequence continues at coordinate 114,622,281 of NC_060071.1, forward strand.
AGGTCACAGAGGTAGTAAGCAGCAGAGCCTACTTTCAGATGTCAGAAACCAGAGCCCATACTCTGAACACATTATGCTATCTTACCTCCCAAGAACTCTTAAAACTGTCAGATCAGTCTTTACTGTTCTCTTATTACCATCATATTTAGGAGATTCTGTATTCTGCTTTGCAGTAAACAACAGTCAATTGACTTCTAATCCTGAGCCTCTCATGTTACATTTAGTTGATAATTAGGTATAATAAACATATGTTACAGAAAATGCCACACGCAGCCACAAAGGAAATAGAATAATTTTCCATGTATTTTAATTAAAAGAATGAATATTAGGGTCCGTGGGTGGCTCAGTAAGTTAATTGTCTGACTCCTGGTTTCAGCTTAGGTCATGATCCTGTGCTCATAAAATCGAGCCCACATCCGGCTCTACGGTCAGCATGGAGTCTGCTTCAGATTCTCTCTCCAGGGGGTATAGCTCAGGGGTAGAGCATTTGACTGCAGATTCTCTCTCCATCTCCTCCCTTCTCTCTCTCTCTCAAATAAATAAATACAATTTTTTTAAAAAAGAAAGGGAATATTGAGTGCTTTTCAAGTCTGAGGCATTAGACTAAGGGCCAGAAAATACACAAAGGAATAAGACACTGTCTTGACCTCAAAGAATGTATAATCTAGAAGGACAGATTTTAAAATGTATACAACTTGTTGTAATTTAAAAAAAAAACAAAAACCTATTTTTAATGCTTTAAGGAAGGTGCAGACACTGTTAGGGGAATAATAATGGAGAGATTAATTCCCAGACAGGGAAGGAATGGTATTTGTGTTGGATAGAAATTGAGGGAGGGGTAATTTGGGAAGGAAAACATCTGAGGTACAGAAAAAGTGAATGGGCAAACACAACAAGACTGGAGAAAGAAGGCAGGTTTTAAAAAGGGTTAGAAGATTTAGAAGGCTTCATGGGAGGAAGAGGTGAGATTAGACCTCATTATGGAAAGACTTAAATGCTAAGCTAAGGAATGTGGACTTTATTCTTAGGTAACAGAGAGCAAAAAAACAACAAAAAGAATGCAAAAGAATGCTGAGATTGGAGGAACAATCTTTAGGAAGATGAACTTACCGGCAATGTGAAAAGGTAAATAAAATTGAAGGCTGAGGAGACATAATGGGCAAGGATGAGGTTAATAAGGGCCTAAACAAGAGCAGTGGCAATGTGAAGAAAGGAGATGGCAGGTGTGAGATACTCAGAGAATATCTGTCTAGGATGAAATAATGGGAAATCAGTTTAAAAAATAACATATCCAAAGACAGTGTCAAATGAAAAATCTGAAAGAATTATCCAGTATGGATAGGGCCGCTGTAGTAAGGAGAACTCTCTGACTATGAGGCTTGCAAGTATCTCAGAAGTTGGGCAAAAAGATTTTTCTTTTATAGAGAGAGGTGAACAAAGTTAGCAAGAACCAGGTGTGGGAACAGGAGATGAAAGTGTCATCTACAGAACAGTAGATGAGAGAATGTTTTACCCCAAGGCCAGTCTCTTTCCAGGCAGCTGCCCATAAGGAAGGGCAATATGCTGACTCAGGCTCAGGGTGGGCCAAAGTTCGGGGACCTGGGGAAGGAAAGAAGCTTAACAGAGGTTTAGTTAATATCATTTTGTTCCTTCTGATCAGTAAGGACAACACTAGTTCAGCTAGTCACTTACAAGACAAAAGAATGGGAATTTGGAGGGTCTGTGTCTGGCACTGTCAGACTTAAACAAGGCAAGCATCTCACCTGAGGCTCATGGGGAAGGGTGGTTCCTTGCAGTAAGCTCTTTTCAAAAAAGGGTGAGGGATTTCTTAACCCTCAGGTAAAGTTCTACATTGTCAAATAAAATAAGGAGGCATTACTTTATACTGAGACTCCTACTGAGGAGTAAAAGTGTTAGCATTCTTTGGCCTAAACCTATTTGTGTTTCATTTCGAGACCTAGGCGTGGTTGACACCTAGGCGTGGTGACACCTAGGCGTGGTCCTCCACTCTGACATAGCCACATCCAGTAACAGGACAGACTCCTGGGCAGGTTTCCCTGGCTAGCTGAATGTAGAGCATCCTTTTGAAACTTTTCAGAACCCAAAATAGCATAAAATGGAAATCCTGTTCAGATTTCTTTCATTTTGCAAACAGGTACTATTATGGGTCTTTCATATAAGCAAAGTGGCATAATGCAGACTTTCAAAAAGTGGGAGATACCTGTATTTTAAGATTTTATTTATTTATTTATTTTAGCGGGGGAGGAAGACGTGGAGAGTCAGAGGTGGGGGTAGAGAGAGAATTAAGCAGGCTCTACACTGGAAATCATGACCTAAGCCAAAACCGAGAGTTGGACGCTTAACCAACTGAGCCACCCAGGCAGGGGCTCTGAGATACCAAATTTTAAAATTTATTCGGAGCATGGTCATGCCATTGTTTTCTAAGTTTAACGTCCTAGACTAGTCAGTAAGAGTAAAAGTGGTTGCCAGATACTAAAATTGTTGCTGTAAGGTAAACTGCAAATGACAGATCTTGGGCTTTGAACTTGCAGTTTGAACATTGCAGTTTTGATTGTTGCTAGTTCAGGGATAATAGGAAAGTTGGCATGAAGTTTGTCAGAGTTTATGGACTGTTGATATGCAGGTACCTAAGATTATAGTTATATCTGACAGTGCTCTATTTATAGTATATTCTTATAATGTACCTATGATCAAGGTTCTCTTATATTTGCAAGTGGCAGAAACCTAACTTAAACTAACATAAAAGGTCAACTGCTGCTAGATTCAGAGTCTCAGACGATGTCATTGGAATACTGTCATACACTCGCTCTCAGCCTTGTCTTCTTGCTGTTTTTGCCTTTATTCTCACATAGGCTTTCTCTACGCACCCAGATAGGCAGCTGGCAGAGTTGGCCATCTGCACCTTTAAGCTTATATTTTCCTCAAAGCTGGAGATCCCTTCAACATTATTGGCAAATGTCCCAAAGAGAACTGTGACTGACCCTGGTGGGTCCCTCCACATGGCCAATCCCTGCTGCTGTGGGTATACGGGATCTAGCTAGGTTTGTACCACCTGTTTACTCCTAAGGTGATGTGGTATATGCCAAGTGCATGCTTGGTGGAAAGGGTATATGGAATCAGCCCTATCTGTGGGGTATGGATTCTCCACAAGAGTACAGGGGGCAGATGTATACTGGCCAGGACTGTAGCTATCATAATTCACTACCGACACAAGAGTGGCCTTTCACGTCCAGCATCTTGCATGTCTTTTGTTTGTTTGTTTTTAAAGATTTTATTTTTAAGTAATCTCTACACCTGGGGTGCCTGGGTGGCTCAGTCGTTAAGCATCTGCCTTTGGCTCAGGTCATAATCCCAGGGTCCTGGGATCGAGCCCAGCATCCGGATTCCTGTGCGGTGGGAAGCCTGCTTCTCCCTCTCCCACTCCCCCTACTTGTGTTCCCTCTCTCACTGTGTCTCTGTCAAATAAATAAATAAATAAACAAATGAACAAATAAATGAATAACAATCTCTACATCTAACATGGGGTCTGAACTTACAACCCTGAGATCAAGAGTTGCATGCTCTACCAACTGAGCCAGACAGTGCCCCCATCTTGCATTTGTTACTCACAAAAATAATTTCAAATCCTCAATAGGCACAAACTTTGGAATTATCTTTCCAAGAAATTATTGTCCTTCTTATGACATATAAAACATTTTGGTGCATGGCTCTAGTGAGCACTCAACAATGTTTCGTTCAACGTCAGCCCTATTAGAATTTCTCAAGAAAGTCATATATTGCAGCAGTACATAATATGAAGTGCTATGATTTATGCAAAATGTTTCACATTTTTTTCTTTAAAAAAAAATTATTTGAGAAACAGAGCATGAGTAATGGAGGGGGCAGAGGGAGAAAGAGACTCCCTGCTGACCATGGACCCCCAACTCAGGGCCCTATCCCAAGATCCTGAGGTCATGACCTGAGCGGAAGTCAGATGCCTAACCAACTGAGTGACCCAGACACCCCTCACAAACTTTCTGATCAATGTCTCTGCAACTTCAATACTCAAGTTTTTTTTTTATTGGTTTTATTGATTGTTTAAGACAAATTATTTTGCTTTACTTAAGGCAGATATTGTTGCCCAGGATACAAAATAGGACCCAAGACCTCGTATTTCTGACTAGATTTTGGAGATCGTTTAGAGACAGTTTCATCTATTAACTCCCTAGTTTTCTTCCCAGTTTCCATTTTGAGTTGTAAACTATTAAATTATCTTCTTCTCTACCTCCCATGAGATTCTGAGCCAGGTAATTACACTTACAGAATTTGATTTCCCATATATGTTGTGTTGAAGGTGGTTAGGAGATAAACCTTAGAGACAAGTAGAAGTGGGTTCAATTCCTAGCTCTGTTACTTGCTAGAGGTGTGATCTTGGAATAGGTAATAATGCTTATTACCTCAAAGGGTTTTCGTGGAGAATAAAGAAGTTATCTATGGAAAAAGCTTAACACAGTGCCTGGCAGATAGGAAACAATGACCTCAGGATCATGAGATGGAGCCCCACATTCAGCTCTGGGCTGGGTGTGGAGTCTGCTTAAGTTTCTCTCCCTCTGCCCCTACCCCCTGCTTGCTCTTGCTCTCTCTCTCTCCCTCTCTAAAATAAATAAATCTTTAAAAGAAGTTATTATGATTGATCCTCTTCCCTTTACAACATGCTAACATTGATGTTTCTCTCTCTTTTTTGGAGTTTTCATTGTAGCTTTTTTTTTTTTTTTTTTAAGATTTTATTCATTTGGGGGCACCTGGGTGGCTCACTGGGTTAAGCCTCTGCCTTTGGCTCAGGTCATGATCTCAGGGTCCTGGGATCAAGCCCCACATTGGGGCGGATGTGCTCTCTGCAGAGCAGAGAGCCTGCTTCCCGCCCCCCCCCCCGCCCCACCTGCCTCTCTGCCTACTTGTGATCTGTCAGTCAAATAAGTAAAATCTTTAAAAAGAAAATTATGCATTTGACAGAGAGAGGGAGAGAGAGAGAGCACAAGCAGAGAGAGCAGCAGGCTGTAGAAAAGGGAGAAGAAGACTCCCCACTGAGCACAGAGCCTGATCCAGGGCTCAGACACAGGACTCTGAGATCATGACCTGAGCAGAAGGCAGATGCATAACTGATTGAGCCACCCAGGCACCCTAAAATGAAAATTTGAAATATGCAAAAAGCAGTAATTGCCCTGTCTAGTAATTTTTTATAATTTTTGTCTAATGACAGATAGTCAGATAGTCCTGCTGCCCCTCGTTGTAGTGACTTTTCTATTAACTTTTTATTTTAGCTCTTCTATTTCCTCACATCCCTTTTTCTAGATAGATTCCTGTCTTTTGGTCACTGAAAGAAAATGTATTTGAATAATGAAAGATTCTAAAATAACTCAATACGTCACTTGAAAAACTGGTTTGGAGAGTAAAATGAATTTGTCAAGTCAGTTTCTTTTAGAGCTGGTATTGAAAATTGGCAGTTATGAAGTACATGGTATATCAAGAGACAGCTTGTCTATACAACATATAGGCGACTGTAACTGAAATTCTAGAAATTTACAGCCCAAGGAAACCTATGTTGGATTCCCTTGTCATTGTTGCACTGCGTCTCATGGCATTTTTATGAAAAAAGAGAAAAGGTGAAGAAAGGCATACTATGAAAATAAAAGAAACATAAAAATTAGAAATACTTTGGGGCGCCTGGGTGGCTCAGTGGGTTAAGTCGCTGCCTTCGGCTCAGGTCATGATCTCAGGGTCCTGGGATCGAGTCCCGCTTCAGGCTCTCTGCTCAGCAGGGAGCCTGCTTCCCTCTCTCTCTCTCTGCCTGCCTCTCTGTCTACTTGTGATCTCTCTCTATCAAATAAATAAATAAAATCTTTAAAAAAAATTAGAAATACTTTATTGCAACACTGAAGAATGAATAATGTCATTAATGGGAGCTGTGTAATAAACTTTGTATATTGAATTGGTTAGATAAGTACTTTAAATTTGAGAAATACCACTCCCAAGTCTATATTACATCATATTAACACATTTTTTTGCTAGCAATTTTAAACAGATAAATAGCGAAAACGGCCAGGTATTACTGTAATAGTCTTATCATCTTAAGTCTATTATTAAAACGGTTTTTTAAAAAATAAACAAACAGTAAATAAATTAATTAAATAAAATAGTTTTAGAAGACATTCCTGTTGCCATTGACAAAAGAACCTTGGCAAGTGAAGACTTCCTTTTACTTCTACTCCTTTTGTTATATACATCCACAGTCTAGTGAGAACCATAACTTTAAAGATTTTCCTTTAGTACTTCACATTCATTGAACATTAGAAATTGAAAACTTTGGGATTTTTTTTTCTTTCAAGATTTTACTTAAATTCTAGTTAGTTAACATATAATGTAATATTGGCTTCAGGGGTAGAATTTAATGACCCATCACTTGCATAGAACACCCAGTGCTCATCACAATAAGTGCCCTCTTTAATGTCCATCACTCATTTACCCTATCGCCCCACCCACCTCCCCTCCAGCAACCCTCAGTTTGTTCCTTATTGTGTTTTTTTTTCTTTTTTTAAGATTTTATTTATTATTTGACAGAGAGAGAGAGAGGGAACACAAGCAGGGGGGTGGGAGAGGGAGAAGCAGGCTTCCTGCTGAGCAGGGAGCCTGATGTGGGGCTCAATCCCAGGACCCTGAGATCATGACCTGAGCCGAAGGCAGATGCCCAAAGACTGAGCCACCCAGGTGCCCCTTGTTCCTTGTTGTTAAGAGTCTCTTATGTTTGCTTTTGGGTATTACTAAAATATCTAAACATCGAAAATGCTGGAAATTGTAAAGGATACAAAATTTAGTCCTGTCTCTGGTCAGTGAAATTTGGTCCTAGTGGACTGAAAACAAACACTTTTTTAAAGTTGTGCTTCGCCAAAGAACCTAATATTTAGGCGTAGGACTCTACTACGATGCATATTAAAAATCAGTGGACTGAGATATTAACTGAATCCCACACCTATTCAAAGATTTAGCCATTAAATGCTGTTATCCTCATCTCATTTAGCCGAAAGCCTAAAGATTAATTCACTTCAGCTGTTCTTGTCAAGTATTTGTTTTCAGTAATTAGGGCAGATGACCAAAGAAAGGAATACATGGCTTAAAGAAGGATTAGAGTGGTGGAAATAGTTGTCTCATGTTTCAAAGAGTGCCTTTGATCTCTTTTATTTTTTTATAGCTTAAGCTGCTTATTTTGTTCGACATGTTTTTTTCAGTGACTGCGGTTGGAGGTACCTCTTTGTTTGGGATATCTGCTTTTATTTTCTTTCACTGACTTTCACTGGCTTTACTTCATTTGTAACTCCAGCCTTTCCTTGACCTTCAACCAAACCTGGCTTTTGATGTATTCTTTCTGTTTTTCACAAAGACTAATGTAGTGTGGTTTTTTGTTTTGTTTTTTGTTTGAAATAGAAATTCCAGGGGCACCTGGGTGGCTCAGTGGATTAAGCCGCTGCCTTCGGCTCGGGTCATGATCTCAGGGTCCTGGGATCAAGCCCCGCATCGCATCGGGCTCTCTGCTCCGCAGGGAGCCTGCTTCCTCCTCTCTCTCTGCCTCTCTCTCTGCCTGCCTCTCTGCCTACTTGTGATCTCTTTCTCTGTCAAATAAATAAATAAATAAAATCTAAAAAAAAAAGAAAAAAGAAATAGAAATTCCAGCCAACAGCTTGAGGGTACTGGTAGAAGAAATACAGTTGCAATGACTTAAGGTTACATTCATTGTGTATTCAGACCTCCTGGAAAGTGGTTCCTTTGGTAGATGCCTCTGGGTTAATAGATGTGAAAGAGTCTCCTTGACATGTGAGTGTGTGTGTGTGTAACTATATATATACCATATGCAAATAAATGTATCATAGAAACAGAAATATAGATGTGAAGTAAGATCTTCACACAAGGAAAGCACACACATCTAATTAATGCCATCGTAGTATAGAATATCATGTCTGACTGATTAGTATGTTTAAGGCTTGTTTCATAAAGCCATCTAGGATGGATTCACTGGAAATGTCATTAGCACAATTCTTCCTACATGTCAGCTTTGTTATTTCAATGTTTATGAGGGCATATACGTCAAAATAAGGTTGCTTTGCTTTTTATTTATGAATCATATATTCAAACATTTTTTTAAAAAGATTTTATTTATTTGACAGGCAGAGATCACAAGTAGGCAGAGAAGCAGGCAGAGAGAGAGGAGGAAGCAGGCTCCCCGCGGAGCAGAGAGCCTGATGCGGGGCTCGATCCCAGAACCCCGAGATCATGACCCGAGCCGAAGGCAGCGGCTTAATCCACTGAGCCACCCAGGCGCCCCTATATTCAAACATTTTTATACCTTATGAACTTAATCATAAGAACAGATAAATCCCCTGCATTTTTCATGATTTTTTCTATGTAAAAAAAGCAGATTGAAAAAGATTAAAAGAAAGATGCCTAGGTGGCTCAGTAGTTAAGCATCCACTCTTGATTTCACCGGAGGGTATGATCTCAGGGTTGAGAGTCATGGTGAATCAAGCCCTGAATCAAGTCCACCCCGGTTGTGGAGCCAGCTTAAGATTCTCTCTATCCCTTTTTTTTTTTTTTAAAGGTTTTATTTATTTATTTGACAGACAGAGACCACAAGTAGGCAGAGAGGCAGGCAGAGAGAGGAAGGGAAGCAGGCTCCCCACCGAGCAGAGAGCCCGATGTGGGGCTCAATCCCAGGACCCTGGGATCATGACCTGAGCTGAAGGCAGAGGCTTTAACCCACCGAGCCACCCAGGCACCCCTCTCTCTATCTTTTCCCCACACCCTTGTCACTCACTCTTTTTCTCTCTCTCAAAAAAAAAAAAAAAAAAAAAAAATTAGGGCACCTGGATGGCTCAGTTGGTTAAGCAACTGCCTTCTGCTCAAGTCATGATCCTGGAGTCCCAGGATTGAATCCTGCATTTGGCTCCCTGCTCAGCAGGGAGTCTGCTTCTCCCTCTGACCCTCCCACTCTCATGCTCTCTCTCTCAAATAAATAAATAAATAAAATCTTTTTTAAAAATTAAAAGAAAAATACATAAAATAACATTGGATGTCTTGGGATTTTTCCTTCATTTTATTTTCATGTCATTTTTAAATATTCTATAATTATCTTCACAATTTACAAAAAATAAGTAACACATTAATTAAGCATTTTTATAGAACTCTATGGTAAATTTTTTTAAGTAGGCTCACACCCAGTGTGGGGCTTGAACTCATGACCCTGAGATCAAGAATCCCACACTCCACTGACTGAGCCAGCCAGGTACCACTGGTGATTTTTAGTGTATATGATGATGATGGTAAAGATTTCCGGTCCAAATGCAATCATTTAACATATTATATCTAGCTGTGCATTTCAGTTTATTCCTTTTGAAAAAGAATGTCCCACAACATTCTCAAAAGATGATCAAAATGTACTGAAGCAGAGTGAACCAACTTTAAAATACTCTCCAAACATTTTTCTATAATATTTATTTCTACATTATGTAAGTGTATTGCCATAGTAACATATAATATATATTATTTTTAATATGTTTTTAGGCATGAAGTAAAAAATAGAAATAGACATGTGATAGTTTCTCCTGATATCCCCGTGGGCTGTCTTGTGTAGTCCTGAAGGACATACAACAGACTTCAGAGACCATTACATTAGAAAATTAAAAAGTCAAATACTTTAGGATTTTACATTTATTTACATTCTGTATTCCTTTCCATTACTTAAAAAAAATAGATTTGAAAGTAAATAGTAGAAAGAAAAGAACTAAATTGTTACATGCCTTTGGTGGTAGATTTTACATTCTTTCTTTTTTTTTTTAATGACAGAGAAGGAACACAAGCATGGGGGAGTTGAAGAGGGAAAAGCAGGCTTCCTGCCGAGCAGGGAGCCCAATATGGGGCTCGATCCCAGGATGCTGGGATCATGACCAACACTGAAGGCAGATGCTTAACAACTGAGCCACCCAGGCACTCCTTACATTTATTTTTTGAAGATTATGTTTACTCTTCAGGTTCCAAATTTGATATTTGCTGCTTAAAATTATGTTTCATGGAATTGTTGGGGAGGAAGAAATTTTCCTCTATTCAGGATTCTTCTAGCTGAACTAAGGATTAAATTTACATGAGATCAATTAACAGGAGAAAATCAATTTTAGTGTCCCACTTGCAATGAATCCACATGGACATGGAATTTCAAAGACAGGCAACAGGAGGTTTATGTGACATCCTGAGCTAAGGAAAGGGGAAGGGGCATAAGGATACAAAGGGGAGGAAGACCATTACCAGAAAGGTGACAGATGTTTAGTAAACAAAGGTTGCTCTGTTATGCAAATAAGTTTGTTAAGTAAAGAGGAATCTCCATTAATAGCTCTCTTCCTAGTAAAGGCTTTCCTTTCCAATGTAAATTTAGGCAACTCAGGGGGAGGTAAAGAGCTGTTCTTGAATCTGCTGGGTTTTTTTATTGCTTTTTTTTAAAGACTTTATTTATTTGACAGAGAGATCACAAACAAGCACAGAGGCAGGCAGAGAGAGAGGAGGAAGCAGGCTCTCTGCTAAGCAGAGAGCCCAATGCAGGACTCGATCCCAGGACCCTGAGATCATGACCTGAGCCTAAGGCAGAGGCTTAATCCACTGAGCCACCGAGGCACCCAGTTGCTTTTAACCCAAGCTAATCTTCAGGCAAAGTAGCCCTCCTTGGAGCTGCCTGACCTTGGCCCCTACAGTTCCCTCTTTTTGGAATTTCCCACTGTAAGGGTCTATTTAGCCAGAGCGGCCCCACCTCGGTTGAACAGCCATTTTGTTGTTTATGCAGTAAAACTTAAATTGACCCTGTCCCCCCTCCAGGGGAACTTACTTAAAAGCAAGTCTGGGAAACCAGTCCCAGGTAACAGAGCCCAGATACAAGGGTGGGTCAGGTCAGGTAGAGATAACAGTGCAAATGCAGGGATTAGTCAAATGCAGGGATTAGTCGGGTCAGGTGGAGACATCCAATCAGTAAAGCATGCATACTGTCTCCCTAGCTACCAAGGAGTGTGGACCCGCCTTTTGGGGGGCCAATTCTCACCAAGATGATAGGCTAGTGCAAATTGTCTACTATGGGGTGAATTGTAGTTCAGTTGGCCACCTGTGTGTGGCCAGGCTCAACCACATGGCCTTTGCTCGATAAAAGTTAGTCTGTGAGGCAGGGAGGGATCGTTGTCCTCTCTGTAAGGGGCAGCCCCGACTGGTCTGTTTGACGGTGGCTCAAAATAAAGCTTTGCTTGACCTTCGCTTTGTATCAGTCTCACTCCTTTGACCGTGGACCCATTATTGGGGGACCCAACACCCACATTAAAAGTTTAGTGGGTAGGTTTTTCCCTCTTGTTGAACCAGTCTCTTAGTCCTGACAGTAGGTCAATTCAGTAAAACTCATTTCAGGAGGCAGTGATGCAGGTGTGTTAGGCCAATGGTTCAAGTAATCAGGTATTAAATAAGAGGCAAATACAGATTTCTATGGAACAAGTACAGATTGGATCAAATTACAAACTAGTTTCTGAGTTCTTAGGTTAGCCAGTTAAGATTTTTAGTTGTCAGGCTCAAAATATCTTCAGATGGAGTGAGAGCAGTCAGTGGAAATCTGACAGATTTTCCCGATTTGGAGTTCAGATCTCTCTGGTGATCTTTTTGAGTGACCCATAGAGTAACAGGCAAAAAGATTGTCTTTAAATATTAGCTATTGTGATTTCTCTGCATTTATGTCAAGTCACTCATATTTAGTTTGCAGGGCTTTAGGAAAAAGGGCAATTTTAGTTCTCAAATGATTCCAAGTCAGAAAAGTGGGAGAAAAATTGAAGATGTTAGTTTGGAGAGTTGTGGCCAGGCATTGGGGAAACGAGAAGAAATCATGTTCTAGTACTGTTAATAATAACAGTATTAGAATCCAATAATCTACCCAGGAATTATTGAAGTATATTTTTTTCTACATAATCACCCTCATTCTATCAAAGATGGCCATGTTATCACTAATAGGTTTGCAAAATAAGTCTAGTTTCAAAAAAATTGGGCATAATAATTTACATGAATGCAGCAAGAATAACAGTTGACTATATAGGCTCTTTAAAACCTGCTTTACTGGAACTTTTCATAAGAAATCTCCAGACTGGGGCACCTGGGTGTGGGTTAAGCCTCTGCCTTTGGCTCAGGTCATGATCTCAGGGTCCTGGGGTGGAGCCCCACATCGGGCTCTCTGCTGAGCAAGAAGCCTGTTTCCCCCTCTCTCTCTGTCTGCTTCTGCCTACTTGTGATCTCTGTCTGTTGAATAAATAAATAAAATCTTTAAAAGAAAGAAAGAAAGAAATCTCCAGACTGGACTTTTAACAAATACTTGCTATCAGACTTCACCTGCAATACCTATAGATCTGGATTAATTTCTCTCCCTTTGAGGTCTCCAAAAATATCCTGAGATTCCTGCACCTGCTAAGAAGTGATCTTTACTTACCTGCTGAGGCTGCTGGAAACTTGGTAAGCAGGGTAACAAACTGTTATTTCCAAGGGGGTTTACTGGTTCCATAAAGTCAACCATAGTTTCTTTAAACATTTTGGTCATATCTGAGACTATGCATGTCTTCATATATGACATTCCAGTCAAGGCCTTGATATTACAATCAATGTTTCCAATTATATCATGTTACAAAGAGAAAAGATTCTTACTGAACTTATGCAAATAACTATATTCCCATGAAAAAAAATTTTTTTTCCTTTTTTTTCCCCCATGAAAATTTAAGAATACTGAAAATTTCTGAATTCTGGAGCAATAAGGTAGGGAGAAAAAGATAAATGTTTCAATTTGATCACAAAGGTATATTTTATCAAATTGCGGCTATAAGTCAGCTTAAGATAAAACATTTCCTCGACTCTGGAAAAGGAAAACATTTTAGAAAGTCAGCTTAAAATGAAAATCATACAAATTATAATTACCCTCCTCACTCCATTCAGTCTCATGTTATTAATTCTTATTCTACTCTACTCTATTCTCTCTCTCTCTCTTTTTTTTTTCTTTACTAGTTCCAGAAACACTTACCTAGTTCAGCATTATGATCTTAAGGTTATCAGAAGCCTATACTCAGAGTTCTTTCCATGAGTCTCACTGAAAATGAAATACACTTGCAGGAAGCTTTTGTAAAAGCATAACTGCTAAAGGATTTCTTTTCCTTTAGTGCCCAGGTTCTTGGTCACATGGCTTCCAGGAATGGAGAGGCAGATCAGATGAAGAAGAGTGGTGAGTGACAAAGCAAAGTTTATTGAGTGGTAGTAAACTTTATTGAACAATAGTACAAAGCTCTGGCAGAGGGAGGGGACCTGAGAGGGTTGCCACTAACAAAACTAAGGGTTTTTATAGGCTTGTTGGCAGGCTGTTTTAATCTGATTAACCTTCCATGTCTGCCACCCAATCAGGTTTTTTCCAGCTACATATCACGTGGGAAAGGGTGGAGGACTCACTCCTTCTAGGGTGGTGTAAAATCCTCTTAAGGGTAGTTTCCACTTATGGTAGTGGGGAGGGGGGTGCCCTTGTCCCTGCCTGCTTTTCTTTCAATTATCTTGCATTATAACTGTCTATAAATGATAAAAAACTTAAAAATGGCCATGAGTAAAGATCTTATTAGAGTTCATTGTAATGCAGTTAGTAAGGAAATTTCGTTATTTCTGAGAAACACAGCACTTCAAGATAACATGCCAGGACATCAGATTTCTAGGACTTTCCATACAATCTGTAAAACACTTATTTTAGTAACCTATCTACACAAATATAATTTATGAGGGTTTAGTATCACTTATTTGGCCATGATTCCTATGTAATTTAATGTACCAAATAAGTATAATTAATTTAATTTCTCACAAAATCTCTGAAATGTTCAAGGGACCCGCTGGAAAATTTCAATTAGGTTATAGTCAAAAGACTTCATTTTAGAATTTGGTTTTGGGAATTATGCCAAAAGATATCAAGAGGTTTGAACATTTGATTAAATAGAATCACAAATCATTATGAAACAGTAGTTAATTATCCATTTAACCAAAATGGCAATAAAAGATTTCAAAGGCAAATACAGATAGCTGTGAGCAAAATTTAGCTCTCTTAATATTAAGACTCAGTTTTCTTAAAAAAAAGAAAAGAAAAGAAAAGGACTCAGTTTTTTTGAGTAATCAAAGACTGATAAACATGGGAAATTATTCTGGCCAAACAGAGTCCTTATTTTCTAGGCAGATAACTTTAAAGGTAAAGAAAGACTTTTGTTAATAATTTCTTATTAAGAGAAAATCGATAGTTAAAGAAAACTTAGTCCTTTTAGCAAAGAGAAAGGAAAATTTTAATTTTTTGCCAGTGCACTTTTGATATTAAAACTCAGTTGTTAAGCGTCTGCCTTGCACTTAGGTCATGATCCCAGGGTTCTGGGATGAGTCCCACATCAGGCTCCCTCGCCCTCTGCTTGTCGCTCCCCCTGCCTGTGCTTGTGTGCACGCTCTGTCTCTCTCTGACAATTAAATAAAAAAAAAAAAAAAAAAAAAAAACCCCAACTCATTTGCTTAAATTTTTCCTAATCTTAGCCAGTAGTGACCACACATTCTTTCTAATTTCTTTTCTGTAAACCTACAATTCTCTTTTTTACATTCAGATTTTGTCCTAAGTTTTCCCTCTCTGAATAACCAGCCTCACTTTAGGATGAATTTTCTTTTTTCTCAACAAAAATGTATTTCTATATCTTAAACTTTTTCTTACCAAACACACATATCTTACTTTCCTTGCATGCAGAGTTGTTTCCCTGATTATTTCCAGTAGTCTTAATTACATTTATTAGAATTCTGAGCTCCTGGAAATCTTAATTTCTAGTGAAAACTAAGTAGTAAGCAAGTGTGAACTATTACACCAGGGTTCTTTAGATTGACAAAGTTATAAATACATTTTATAATTTCTAGAAATGCACTTTTCGTAGTACCATCTTTCAGTAAAACGCAAGACATGTTTACTAACGCACTCAAATTTGTCTTTAGTTTCTCAGTAATAAGACAAAAGTAGATAAAATAACAAAACATTAAGTACTAAACATAAGCATATCTTATTTGGAAATGATCTAGATGTTCAATTAATTTAACTTAACTCATCATTTAGCTTAGCAAGATGTTAAAGTTTCACGTTACCAGGGGTACTTGGGTAGCCCAGTCAGTTAAGTGGCCAACTTTTGATTTTGGCTTGGGTCGTTATCACTGGGTCATGGGATCGAGCCTGACATTGGGCTCCAAACTCAGTGCAGAGTCTGCTTGAGGTTCTCTCTCTTCTCCCCCTGCCCCTCCTGTTCATGTTTTTTCTCTCTCTCCAAAATAAATAAATAGATTTATTTATTTTTTAAAACTTAAAAAAAAAAACAAAAAAAAAGTTTCAAGTTACCAAAGATTTTAGAAGCTGCTTAAAATGTTGCCTACAAACATTTTTATTTTATTTTCATCTATTTAATTTACTTGTTCTTAACAATTATGGTTAGTCCACCCACAACCCTTCATGAGGCATTAGACAGAGTTAGCCATAATCCTTAGGGGGTTTTTTGTTTTGTTTTGTTTTGTTTGGACAAACTTCTTTTGTTTGTCCAAAGTTTTTTTGGACAAATTTCTATTGTCACCATCTGGACCCCCAAGACCTGACCTTTACTGCCCACCTGTTTGTACTCAGCAACCTCTGTTTTGTGTATTTCCTTAAGCTCTCCTTTCCAGTGTGTCTCTTAACTCAGGCAAAAGATCTGAGAGACATAGTATCCCATGATGAAAACCAGAACTATATCTCAAACAAACAAACCAAAAAACTGCCTAGACAAAGATCCCCAGGTGGCTCAGACTACCCAGAACTATTGAACTTAGTCCCTAACTTGCCCCTATGCAGATGGACCATGGAGTGACCTCTAGAACGACCCCAAACTGCCCTTTACCTCACTATAGTACTTTCTACCCTCAAGGAGGAGCACAAGCCTCAATTTACATAATAGACATGATGTGTACAAGCATGCTTTCTTAAGGCGCATGTTCTTTTGACATTTTGTCCCCCTCTACAGATGATAACAAGTCTCCCCATCTAAATATTCATCCTAACCCCAAATAAAAATAACTTACCCACCCTTGCACCCTTGAGTCATGGCTTTGGAAGTCATTCCCCATGGTCTTATTTGCTGCAAATAAAGTTTCCTTTGTGGGACAACTGCACCTGTTATAGTTTTCATCTGTGGTTCACCGAGGAGCAAACTCATGTTAGGTCAGTTATTAAAAATGAACTTATTTAACTTTCAGTAAACATAGGCAGAATAAAAGTTTTGTATTTAATACTGGTTATTCTAGAAACGTATCTATTTTAATCAAGCCAACCTTAAATAGCTTTAATATCAAATATTTTCCCAGATCACATGAACTTGATAAACATTTGGGATAGTTTTTATGTTTCTGAGCTTTAGAAGCCCAATTCTTATAAGTGCTTACCTTTGAAACAACTGAATAAAGCTCTTTGACAAATTAATTTTAGCAGTACTAGAGGTAGAGAAAATAGCTCACATTTACAGTATATGTGGACACACAAATAGACATATGCAAACAAAAGTTTTATAGCTTTTGTTTTTTACTAATATTTGTAGAGAGGACATTATAGACCCAATTTCCAAATATCTTCCTCCTTTTTTTTTTTTTCCTCCAGAGGAAAAACTTTTCCTTAAGTTTGTATATCAAAGAGTGACTTTTAGGTCCTAGAGATGATGAGGGTAGAAAATATACAGTATAAATGCATGGAGAATGTATACAAGTTTTCTCCAAGGTGGACTTTTTAGGACATATTGGCCTCTTATCAGAGGTGCTAGAGCTTTGGCAGAAAAAACCCTTTTAGCAGTTTGTGTTTTATAAAGGCCTTTCCAAGCCTCCTCTTTTTTTTCCTTCAGGCTCAGGTGGTTGAGGGCTTTATTTACATTTCAAATTACATTTCAAATTACATGATAAGATCTGTAATTTCGAAGGGACAGTGAAAGAATGCAAAAACAAAAACAAAAAAAGAATGCAAAAACGTTTTTTCTTTCCTAGAGTTTCAGAGTAATTGCTATTTAAAATTTACCTTCCTTTTCTTAAGTACAGGAGAATTTTGTTCCAATATCCTGATCATTTATAATATGCACAAACATTTTGAGAGGAATAGACGAGGTTTTGGGATTGGTAAACATAAGATAGGCTTTAACCTGTTTCTAGAGCTGTATTTCTGGTTTTGTAAAGACCTGTAAGACAAAGACAGGTGTTCCTGATTCTCCAAAGAACTGGATGACAGCCCGAATATCAGGGGTCTGGCCTGCCTTGTAAACTAAGTTTGTTTCCTTATATGAGGGAGATTTTTTAAAAATTTATTTATTTATTGAGGGAGAGAGAGATCCCAAGTGGGAGGGGCAGATGAAGGAAAAAGAATCCCAAGCAGACTCCCTGCTGACCGTGGAGCCTGACATTGGGCTCACCTCACGACCCTGAGATCACAGCCTGAGCAGAGCTGAAACCACGAGTCAGCTGCTTACCCAACTGCACCACCCAGGCGCCCCCTCAGGGAGATTTTTAACTAAGAGGGGAATCAAAAGGTTTATACCTGTGTAAAGTCTGTGTTGGGGAGCAAAAATTCTTGTTATCTTAAAAGTTATTCTAGCTGGACTAAGAATCAGATAAACAGAAGAAAATAAAATATAATAGGCATAGGTATGGGGAACCCATATAGACATAGAAATTCCAAACACAGGCAAAATGAGGTATATATGTCATTCTGAAGTAAGGAGAAAAGGGGATAAGGGTCTGAGATTTCAGAGGAAAGGAATGCACTTCACAGGGTCATAAGAAGAGTAGATGTTTGGTAATTAGAAGTTTGCCCAGCTATACTGATGGTCACTTGGATAAAGTTTATCTCTGTTAATATTCCTTATTCTGGGAAAGACCCCCACCCAATTTGGATTTTTCTGTGTGTGTGTGTGTGTTTTTTTAATAAAGATTTTATTTATTTATTTGAGAGAGAGAAAGACAGCATGAGCAGGGGGAGGGGCAGAGGGGGAGGGAGAAACAGACTCTCCACTGGGCAAGGAGCCCAACACCACACAAGGGCTTGATCCCAGAACCCTGAGATCATGACCTGAGCTAAAGGCAGACACTGTTAAGTTAAAGGAGGGATATATGATCCTACAGGGTCTCAAGGGCCTTTAGCTCAAAATAATTCACATGTCAAAGTGGCACATTCTGAGGGGTCCTGTCCTGAACCCCTTCATCTGTATAAAATATTTTAACAAAAGCCTTCTTTCTGGTTACACAATTCAACCTTGGCTGCTGCTGCTTCTTTTTTTTTTTTTTTTTTTTTTAAGATTTTACTTATTTATTTGACAGACAGAGATCACAAGTAGGCAGAGAGGCAGGCAGAGAGAGAGGGGGAAGCAGGCTCCCTGCTGAGCATAGAGCTCGATGCGGGCCTTGATCCCAGGACCCTGGGATCATGACCTGAGCTGAAGGCAGAGGCTTTAACCCACTAAGCCACCCAGGTGCCCCAACCTTGGTTTCTATTATTAGTCCCTGTACATTGGCCTTCCACTGATAATTTGTAGGAGGGCCTGAGAGAAATTTTGGCTGTTCCCTCCATGAAGGGGAGGTTGTGAATAATCAAATAATCTTTCTAATTTCTCTTTAAATTTGATAGGATCGTCTGAAAGTAGTGGTAAAGGGGCTTTATTGTTTAAAATATTCGCTGCTATCCAGTGGACGCAAATTCTTTTATGGCAGAGGGTCTGTGATATACCTCCGCAGAAATGCCTGAGGCTGGCACAGCTGGATTACAAAGCCCTGGGAGGCAGGAGCAAACAAGACTTACTGCCAGTCTTGGGGGCTTTTAAATTCAATTCCTGGCTTTCGGCATTTACATGAGCAACCCATATACCTTGAACCCTAGAGATTGGCTGGAGTGTGCACTATAAATCCTATAGGGAAGGGGGAATTTAAAAAAGGAAGATGAAACTGGATTTTTTTTTAAAGATTTTATTATTTTATTTATTTGAGAGAGAGAGAGATCACAAATAGGCAGAGGCAGGCAGAGAGAGAGGAGGAAGCAGGCTCCCTGCGGAGCAGAGAGCCCGATGCGGGGCTCGATCCCAGGACCCTGGGATCATGACCTGAGCCGAAGGCAGCGGCTTAATCCACTGAGCCACCCAGGCGCCCCACGAAACTGGATTTTTAAGAAGGGGAATTTACTAGTGGGGTTATGGACATTGGGGAAGGTATGTGCTATGGTGAGTGCTGTGAGGTGTGTAAACCTGGCGATTCATAGACCTGTACCCCTGGGGCTAATAATACATTATATGTTTATTAAAAATTTAAAAATTATTTTAAAAAACGAAGAAGGGGAATTTACTTTGGATGTGAACATTCATTTTTGTCTTAAGTCTAATTTCTGTTCTTCTATCTTTTCAAGGAAGTCCCTAAGGCGGTCATTATACTAAGGAAATTGAGAACTATCTATAAAGAATATATGTGTTTCTAAAATATGACCCATTTAAAGGATCCATCATCTGGCCATTGACAAGTAGGATCTCTTAATAGCAATCCAAACCAAAAAGCCTTCTAATGGCTTAACCAAAGATGAAGAGGAATCCAGAGAGGGGGCGATGATGTAGACCTCATGATCCAAAAGTTTACTACCAAAAGCAGTCTAAGAAAGCAAAAGCCTTTTTTGCATAAGTGGTAAGGATGGCATGGTGAGAACAGTGTCTCCTGTCTCCCACGAACACGTTGAGTTGTCTCCACTCAGTCACAGATCTCCTCATCTGTGAGGCTGGGCAGGAGCTACTGTAACCAAACTAACCCAAGTTTACTCCTGGGTGAATTACAGGTGGAGACCACACCAGATGGAGTTGTCACACAAAAGAGTGTTTATTTGCAGCAAATAACTTCCAAAACTATGACTCCCTGAGCAGGATCGAAGGGATTCTTTTTATTTAGGGTTTAGGATGAATATTCTTTTTTTTTTTTTTTTTTAAAAAGATTTTATTTATTTATTTGACAGGTAGAGATCACAAGTAGGGAGAGAGGCAGGCAGAGAGAGAGAGGAGGAGGAAGCAGGCTCCCTGCCAAGCAGAGAGCCCGATGCGGGGCTCGATCCCAGGACCCTGGGATCATGACCCGAGCGAAAGGCAGAGGCTTTAACCCACTGAGCCACCCAGGTGCCCCTAGGATGAATATTCTGAGAGGGCAGCTTCATCATGGCATTTGAAGAGGACATAAAGTTGTGCAGACCTGTACCTGCGTCCAGGGTTAGGTTAATGTGTGATGCCCAAGTTTTCGCATCTGAGAGACCACCCAGGAGCCAACACCAATGTAATCCCATGAGGGTTTTTTTTGACAAGCTTAAGCTTGGGCCGAAGTATACCCGCTGCAGCGGGGTAGGGACTTGGACCCCAAACCAGATTACAGTCAGAGCTTTTAAAGGCAGAGTAGGGGTGGACTCGGTGGTGGGTGAGGACAAAGGGGATGTTCAGAAGGGCAATCGGGGTAAAGAAGACTGTCAGGATATTGGAGGCCTGGTTATTATTAAGTCAAGGCCGTTTTCCCCTCTAGTGAGGCACTAACATGAAGACAGTTGGGAGTTTCCTGGTGGAATATCACATTGCTCCTATCAAGCCTCCTTGTTAGTGAGATTTAGCACTGGGACATTTGTAAACCGAGGGAGACTCCTGTCTTGCAAGATTGTGATTTCTGCAAGTTAACTATTTGTTCACACATACTACCGAGGGTAGGGGAGCAGGTGGAGAGAGTGTGCAAGGTGCCAGCTTTTGCTTTGTCAAGATGGCTGTACTTATGTCGGGGCTAGACTCGAGGTGGTTACAGCCTTGTTTTTCTTGGCCTCCACAAATGAAGCTTACGCATCTCCTAGGGCAGAGGCCTTAACATTAGGAGGAATCAGAGGTAACCTCTCAAGTAAAGAATGCAAGGTATTGCCCACCTTTGACATAGCACTGGGAGTTTTCAAACTAATTTATTGTCTCTGATATGGTTAGGCTGTTTCCTGGACAGGTGGAGACTGTTCTTTTTTTTTTTTAAGATTTATTTATCTATTTATCTATTTTTTTGAGAGAGAGAGAGAACAAGTGGGAAGGGCAGAGAGAGATAGGGAGAGAGAATCTCAAGCTGACTCCATGCTGAGCTCTATCTCAGGACCCTAAGATCAAGACTTGAGCCCAAGTCAGACACCTAACCTACTGAGCCCCCCAGACACCTGGAGACTGGAGACCAGGCTGTGCATTTTTGCATTCCCTTTGTTCCTTTAAAATCTTAATCTGCTGAGGTGTTTGTACTTCTTTGTCATTCAGACACTGGGCAGTTCTACAAGCAGTATGCTGAGGCAAGTAGAGCTCACTAGGGATCTGTGGATCACCGGAAATAGCTGGAGGCCTGAAATGACTTCTCTTACACCAGGATAGTAGGATAGTTGTGTCTCATCTTTCTTTTTCTAGAGATAGCTAATTCTGCTTACATTCAGGATGGGAATTTCCAGCACTAACAAGCAACAAAGGTTGAGACAATGAAGGAACTTATAACACCTCGTGACAAATACTTCTGGGAGCTGGCATGTCTGAACTCTTGGAACCCTAGTCTATTTGATTGGCCTACAAAGTGCACCCTGGTAAGTGTACCCTCTGGATGGTGGAGACCAAAGACAATACTATCACTGGTCACAAAGCCAGGCTCTTAGGACTTAAAGAACAAGATGAAAGGGAAAATCTCATCCAATTTTTCTAGAAGCACATTAACAGCTTTAACTCAGCCTTGAGGCTCTTGGAGCCAAACTAATACATAGCAGAAATGTACTGTGGGGTTGGGGATTGTGTGCTGTTCCACAGTGTTGCATGGAACTTTTCTTGAGGTTGGCGGGTGACCTAGTGTCAATCTAATCCATTCCATGACTAACTTGCCTAACACAGGAGTCTTTGAGTAAGGTGGTAAGTATTCTAGCAGATTTTTTTTCCCTCTCTGTCCGACAGCTTTTATGTACTTGACCCATGTCTACTAGTTTTGTGGCTTGGACTTCTGGACTTCGAAGATGTGCCTTAGCAGCAGCCTTTACCTCACGTGCACATTAACCCACACCAAAGTTTATATGACAAATGACATAAAAGACGTAGACAAAGGAAAACAAAACCATCTGGAGAGGGCATGGATCAGTATTCCACTACATTTACCAAGAGTTACTAAGCCCAAAGAACTAGTTCCACAAGTATTTTCTCCTGCTAATCTAAATTTAGAAGAAAAAAAAAAAAAAGGAAAAAAAGGACACTCATTACTCTTGCTTCATCAGAGTCCACAGATAAGGATCTCTGGAGACTGACGTGGTAAAAAATCTTACCTTCTGTTGGCTGTATGTCAGATTTCCCAAGGAGCTCTTAGCTGCTGTTTCTGGGGCAAACAGTGTCCAGCAAGTAAAAGTGTCCTGCCAAGTAGGCCACCTATTGATAAGGAAGAAATTTTCTTCTATGCTAGGTTTTTCCAGCCAGACTAAGAATTAAATTTACATAAGACCCAACAGATTAACAGGAGAAAATCAAATTTTGTTTCATATCTATGGGGAAATCCACACAGACCTGAAATTCCAAAGAGAGTCAGGCAACGTGAAGCTCATTGACTAACCTCCTGAGCCTGAGGAAAGGGGTAAAGGTCTAGGGATACAAAAGGGAGAAAGACCATAGCAGGAAGGTAAGAAGAGATTTTGGTAAACAAAGGTTGCCCTATTTATTAGCTAAAGCAGAATCTTTGTTAATAACTCTCTTCCTGGTACAGGCTCTCCTTTCCAATGCTGGCTTTTGACTGCTTTTAATTCAGAATAATCTTCATGCCAAAGTGGCCCACCTTGGGGCGACTGGTTCTTGCCCCTCCAGAATTTTATAGGAAATGCTGGAAGTACAAATGGCACAACCAGGCATTGCCCAAGCTAGAAGATGTGGACTGAGCAAAGAAAGCCTGCATCTAAAACTCACTTTAATGCATAATCTAAAGAGCTGTCATTGTGCAAAAACCAGCACTACTAATTTAAAGTAGAAGAGATTTTGGCTGCTTTGAGGACACTTTTTTTTTTTAAAGATTTTATTTATTTATTTGACAGACAGAGATCACAAGTAGGCAGAGAGGCAAAGCAGAGTGAGAGGAGGAAGCAGACTCCCCGCCGAGCAGAGAGCCCCATGTGGGGCTCAATCCCAAGACCCTGGGATCATGCCTCGAGTGGAAGGCAGAGGCTTTAACCCACTGAGCCACCCAGGTGCCCCTCGAGGACACTTTTTATCCGAAATAAATAAATAGCTCGAGGAATTTAAGCAGGAGTTCAAAATATATTTCCAATGTAAATGCTCTCCATATTTTGCCAGGAATACCTATAACAGGATATTTTATAATATAAATATAATATTTATAATATTTATATTTATAATATTTTATAATATCCTCTTATAGGTATAGGAATACCTATAAGAGGAAATTAATATTGAGCCATCTACAGGGGAAAAATATCTTGTCTCTGAAAAATAGGCACTTTGTTCACTGATGTGAGAAAATAGGAGTAAGGCTTATCAACTGTTAAATGTATATTATAATAAGCCAATCAATGTTAGGTCAATATCCTACAAAGAAAGGATCAGGGAATTAATGAATTGAAAGAAAAACTTATCATTTTTGTTTGTTTGTTTTTAGTTTGAAAGTGGTTAGTCCAAATTTGTATGTAAACAAATGGAGTAGATTATCTCCAACTCTAAGTTAAACGAATAATCAACCACACCTTTACTTTTAGAGTTTTTATTTTCCTTAAAGATTTTATTTTTAAGTAATCTCTACACCCAGTGTGGAGCTCAAAGAGTCATATGCTCTGCTGACCGAGCCAGCTAGGCACCCCCACTTTTAGAGTTTTAATCAAAATTATTTAAGAGAAGCAAAATTAGCTGATTTAACTTTTATCTGTCTGCCTTTTGGATGTACAAGTAAGAACATGAACTAAGTGGCCTGACACCCATGTTTGTTCATCATTCTTTTATGTCAGCCAGTGGTTATATTAGCATTATACTTCCTTTTTATTTTTTTAAAAAGTTTTTAGTTATTTATTTGAGAGAGAGACAGTGAGAGAGAGAAAGAGAGAGAAGAGAAGGTGAGAGGGAGAAGCAGACTCCCGATGGAGTTGGGAGTCCCATGCGGGACTCAGTCCCAGGACTTCGGGATCATGATCTGAGCGGAAAGCATTTCTTAACCAACTGAGTCACCCAGGCACCCATAATACTTCTTTTTTTAAAAGATTTTTGGGGGGGAAGCTCTTAACAACATTTTGTGGTCAATTCAGGAAACTAGAAGGGACTACATTGTTAAATTTCTTGGGCATAAATATGGTATAGTGGTTATGGGAGAGAATACATGATGAACTATTTAGCAGTGAAATGTCATGATGCCTCCATTACTTTCCAATGCTTCAGAGAGAAAAAAGCAAACTGGTACAATGCTACCAAGTGGTGAATACAGGCAAAGATTATATGTAGTTTTATCAAATGCTATCATATCCCTTTTTCTGTAGATTTTAAAATGTTGAAGGAAAATGATGTAAAAAAAGAGATTTTGAAGCTTACATAAGGATTTTTTACTCTTTAAGCCCTCTGTAAGGAAACAATATTCATCACTTTAGAGGCTATATAAAACCTACTTTAACTCCTGAATAATATTTTAATTTGGCTAGAATACAGGTTTGTGCTCAAATGCTAAACTTTTGTCTTCCCAAGAAATTTTAAAAGGAAGGCAATATAGGTAACTCAAAATGAATTTGCAAAATGGGATTCTCTGCCATCAGACCAGGATAATAAAAATAGGACGGATAACTGTTGTAGGTAGAAAATATGACTAAATATGGACATGTGTGGTCACAGTTAAAACTGACATTCTAGTCTACAGATTGGATTAATGACATCTACCTCAAGCCTCAGAGGAAGATTTATGAAGACTTCCACTGTGTTTGTATCAGTGAGGGTCTAGGCAGAAAAAGAGAAACCAGTGTTTGAAAGAGAGAATTTCATGCAGGGAATTGGTTACACAGGTGACTGAACAGCAGAGGCTGAGAAGCCCCCGGGGACAGTGATGCAACTCAGGTTGAGCACAGCAGAAGGACGCTCCCTCTAGTGCCCGGAGGCCTTTCCCTGTAGCGACCAGGGGCCTTTGAGAGAAAATGGCATCCTTTGCTGGAAGCTGAAGCTGCCAGTTGAGAGCTGGAGCTAGGGCAGGGGCTGTTAGTTATGAGCAGAACCCTGGAGGGAGGGGCCAGGTAGACCATTTTCTAGAAAGGGAAGAAATTCTGAGATAATATTTCTTAGTCTGTGGACTATTTCAGGAGACAAAAGAGAAAAATAAAAACCAAAACAACATAAAACCCTTCCTTGTATTACACCTATCCTATTTCCCTCTGTAAAGGAAATTTCTCTGAGGAGAACAGCAGGCAGAGGGAGAGGGAGAGCAGGCGCTCCACTGAGCAGGGAGCCGGACACGGGACTCGATCCCAGGATCCTGGGATCATGACTTGAGCCAAAGGCAAATGGTTAACTGACAGAGCCACCCAGGTGCTCCTCTTGATTTCCTATGTCTCTTATTTTATGATACTAGACGCTAGTGAAGGGGGATGGAACTGAAGTTTGGTGGTAGGATGGAGGGGGAGGCGAGTGAAATGGGAGAGAGAACAAGATCTAGTTGGTTAGCTGTTGAGTACATAGTCGGAAAGTCATCATAAAGGGCAATCTAAATTAAAGATCACAAAAAGACAGAAGTGTTTTATTCAGCTTGTACAATAAAAAGAAATTAAGCTATCTGACATTAAAAATTGAGAATTTCATATGAAACTAAAATTCTAGCTTATCTTATAAATTAAGGTGCTCTGGTCACACTCAGCCCTCATTCCTGCCTGGCAGACTTGCTGGAGCATATCCTTTCCAGTTCTCTGTGTTCCAGCTTTACCTGGTTCAGTCATGTGTGCCATTTGCCTGGCCCCTGCAGGCAAGCAATCCTCTTCTTTCTTCTTTTCATTCTAGACTGGATAAGGATTCACACTAGCTGTCACCTCCGCATTCTCTCCTTTCATATTGAATCAGCTTCTGCAACACTTAAGAGTCCACTTGGGGAGCACCTGGGTGGCTCAATTGGTTGAAGGGCTAACTTTGGCTCAGGTCATGATCGGAGTTCCTGGGATAGATAGAACTTGGTGTCTGTGCTCAGTGGGGTGTCTGCTTCTCTCTCCCTCTGCTCCTCCCAGCCCCATGATCTCTCTTTCTTGGTCTCTCTCTCTCAAATAAATACATAAAATCTCTCTTAAAAAAAAAAAATCCACTTGGTAAGTCACTAGTCAAATCAGTGAAATCCCAACTCAGAAATTCTAGCAATATTCCCATGATACCTCATTTTAAATTCTTTGTGAAAGAAGGGGATATAGGCTTGCTGGGACTGAGGACCCAGCTGTGTGTGTGTGTATTGGGGGGGGGGGTGTCCCACAGGAACCAGCCCAGAAGGTCCTTGGCTTCCAACAGGGTGGAAATCAAGCACAGCCAAAAAAGGAAGTGAGAGCAGAGTTTCTTGAAGATAGTGTAGATACAGACAGAGCATAGGAGCCTAGGAAAGGGAAGGAGAGTGAATCTCATTCTTTGCTTGGGACCTGGGGTTTTTACTCAGGACAGTGGTCTGGTGCACTTGTCTTCTTAGTAATCCAGAACAAAGATGAGTGCTTAGGTATTCTCCAGAAGTCACTTATGCCCTGGAGCCAAGAGTTGATGAGTCAGTGGTCTTGGAAAGTGTTCATGAGGACCCTGCCCAGTCACTCTTCAGATGTTCTCTATTCTGTTAGAAGACTCTAAAGGAGTCATGCACGGAGGGCAGGCACAGGCCTCTCTGTTCTCTCTGTAGCAAGAATGGAAGCAGCTAAAGGAGCAAATAAAGCGGTTTTTCAGGGGGTCCCTTTAGTTTCCCTGTTTCAAAGGGATACATGAAAGTGATTGTATGATTATATGTACAAACACCTTTGCCCACAACTAAAAGACTTTGCATTGACTTGAAATAAGACAGTAAAAGCAAAACAATTAAAAAAACCAGAATAAAAGTCAAACACCCAGCAAGACATGTTAACTTGCTGAGGTTAAGTCCTCATGCTGATAGCTTCCTTTAAGTCTTTCTCTTTTTTTAAGATCTTATTATTTGAGAGAGGGAGAGAGAGAGAGCGTGCGCGAGCGTGGGCATGGGAAGGGAAGGGCAGAGGGGAAAGCAGACTCCCTGCTGAGCAAGGAGCCCAACGTGGGACTTGATCCCAGGACCCTGGGATCATAACCCAAGCCGAAGGCAGATGCTTAACAGACCGCCTCAGTCTTTTCCTTTTGTAGTATGTAGCCAGTGTTGGGAACAGAATTCCTGTCCCTTTCAAGGTCCTTCTAGGTAGAACTAGGAATTGACATGAAATAGATTAACAGGATAAAATAAAATTTAACTTTATATGTAACTCTGACTCCACACAGACATGAAAATTCCAAAGACAGTCAAGCAAAATGAGGTATATAGGTCATTCTGAACTAAAGAGAAGAGGGCAGGGACATGGGACTTCAAAGGGAAGGAATGCAATTTGCAGGAAGATGAAAAAGAGTAAATGTTTGGTAAACAAATGTTTGCTGGGCCATTCAGAAACAATGGGGCATAGAGGACTTGGATCAAACAGGGCTTGCTAGGTTCCTCCCTGTCTACCATCACTAGTTCACAGTATAATATAGCTATCTATGGTAATAACTCTTCCTGGAGCAGGTCCTCTATCTAAATTCTTTTTAGGCGTTGGGGAAGTAAAGGGTTTTGATTGCTTTTTAACTCAAAATAATCTTCATGCCAAAGTGGCCCATCTTGGGGTAGTCTGCCCTTGGCCCCTACTCTGTTTCACCTTGTTTGATGCTTTGCTCTCCTACTGGACTATACTTGATGGCAAGAATTCTGTCAGTTTTTTATATAGCCATAGTCCAAAGCAGGTAGCAGAAAGGTTCATTGTTTCAATAAAGAGATGAAAATATATGAAGAAATTTTTTGCTCAATTACTGCCTAAGTCAAGCTATAGTAATCACACATAAAATCATTTTTGGGGGGTGCCTGGGTGGCTCAGTCAAGTTGAGCATTTGACTCTTTATCTCGGCTCTGATCATGATCTCAGGGTCATCAGATGGAGCCCCATGTTGGGCTGGCTCTGTGCTGGGTTCTGTGCTGGGCATGGTGCCTGCTTAAGATTCTCTCTCCTCGTCTCCCCACCCCCCCATGCACATGCGTACATACTCTCTAGCTCTCTCTCACTCTCTCTCTCTTTTTAAGAATTTATTTATTTATTTATTTATTTATTTGCTAGAGAGCGAGCGAGAGAGAGCACAAACAGGGGAAGTGGCAAGCAGAGGGAAAAGCAGGCTTCCCGTCAAGCAAGGAGCCTGACGGGGATCTCAATCCCAGGACTCTGGGATCATGACCAGAGCCGGAAGGCAGATGCTTAATCGACTGAGCCACCCAGATGTCCCTTTAACTCTCTCTCTTAAGAAAAGTATTTTTCAGATTCACAGCTACCAGGACAAAGAGAGAAGCAGAAAAGAGGACTTGGCTTGTGGTCTGACCATATCCTACCATTAGCCTCTGTCCGGAAAGAAGTGTGAAAAAAACAAGCAAACAAACACTCTAGGTAAGAAGGTCACTCTTGATTCCTTTCTGTTAGTGACTTGAGGAGCAGGGTACAGGGTACATATCTGGACATATAAGGACAGGACTTTGGTCTCTTGGAGGAACACTGCCATAAAGAAACTAATTTTCAAATGGGAACCTAGTTAATAAAGAACAAAACACAGGGGTGACTGGGTGATTCAATTGGTTAAGCGGCTGCTTTTGGCTCCCGTCACGATCCTGGCATCCTGGGATCAGCCCTGCATCAGGGCTACCTGCTCAGTGGGAATTTGGCTTCTCCCTCTCCCTCTGACCCTTCCCCTGCTCATGCTCTCGCTGGCATGAATGTGAGTGCTCTCTCTCTCAAAATGAATAAGTAAAAAATCTTAAAAAAAAAAAAAAGGACAAAACACTAATGTTGTTTGCAATAGTTGAGAAAGTGGCAGAATCCCATAACTAGTACTGGCCAACAAGACAAACTTAATTTGTAGGAAGTGACCAGAGCTGACACTACTCACTTTCAGAATTGATCCCAGAGTCCAGTGAAGGGTCAAGCGTGCAGTGACTGGGGAACACCTTGATAGAGATTCAGGAGGACCATTAAAAAATTCTAAATGTAATACCAAACAAGTTATTTAATCTCATGATGTGCCTTACTGTGCATTGGTGATATGGGAAACAAAAATAGTGAAATAGTAGAGGGAAAGGTGAGATATAATGCAAAAATACTTTAAACCTTGAGATCTTTATGTAAGTTATACTGAAAAATACTCTTAAAGTGCGCAGTAAAACTAGACTCTCCTATCCTTTTTATGCTTGAATGCTACGCTGTACAATTCATGGACTCCTTTGAGCTCCCTCTGGTGGCACAGTAACCCTTAGTGACTACTGAGTATTTTCAAGACTCCTGTAAATTAAAAAAGAAAAAGAAAAAAGAAAAAAAAACCTCTATAGATTCATTCACTGTAGTTTTCATTAAGAATGTTTTTTTTAAGGGGTGCTGGCTGGCTGAGTTGGTGAACATCTGCCTTTGGTTTGGGTCATGATCCCAGGGACCTTGAATCCAGTCCCCTATCAGACTCCTTGCTCATCAGGGAGTCTGCTTGTCCCTCACCCTCTGCCCTTTCTCCTGTTCATGCAATCTCTCTCGCTCACTCTTTCTGAAATAAATAAAGTCATTAAAAAAATAGTTTATTAGGAGAAACCTGTCTGGCTCAGTTGGTCGAGCATGCAACTCTTGATCTTGGGGCTGTGAGTTTGAGCCCCATCTTGGGTGCAGAGATTACCTAAACTCTTTAAAAAAAAAAAAAGATTTTATTTATTCATTTGATAGAGAGAGAAAGAGAGAGCATAATCAAGTGGAGCTGCAGGCAGAAGGAGAAAGAGAAGCAGGCTTCCCACTGCAAGGAGCCCAAGGGGGTCCCATCCAAGGACCCCGGGATCATGACTTGAGCTGAAGGCAGATGCTTAACAACTGAGCCACCCAAGTGCTCCTAAAAAAATAGCTTTTTAGTTGACCAGTCTTAAATATTCAAATAAGTGAAAAATGAATTTTCCAGAAGACAGATGCCAGAAACAGGCCCATGGATAAATGGAAAACTGATATAAGACAGAGGTGGCCCGGTAGATAAAAAACAAAGTACAAACCAATTGGAAAGTGAGCAAATTATATGATTAGATATTTCATTGTGGAGGGAGGGAGTATGTATGGCCAATAAACATATGGAAAGAACCTCATTAGTGAACAGAGAAATACCAGCTAAAACCAGTGATATACCATTTCGTACTTACCATGTTAGCAAAAACTTAACAATCAGTCAACTTTTGATGTTGGTGAGGAAGTGGAGCCACAGAGCCCTCATATACTCCTGTGGGACTGTAAATTTGGTAATGATTTTGGATAACAATTTAGAATTGCCTCATAAGTTGAAAATCCTGTGAAGAAAGGAAGGAAGGAAGGAAGGATACCATTTCTAGTGATCTGGCATTCCATTCCTAAGTATTTACTCCAAAGAAACATTTTTTAAATATTTTATTTTTAAGTAATCTCTACACCGAACATGAGACTTGAACTCACAACGCTGAGATCAGGGGTCACAAGCTCTACCAACTGAGCCAGCCAGGTGCTCCTGAGAACCATTTTTATATACACTGGTAGGCATGTGCAGGAGTTTCTTAGTTGCACTGTTCATGCTAGCAAAAAATTGGAAACATCATTAAAGAATAAAACTGTGGTGTATTTAATAATGAAATACTATATAGCAGTAAAAAGAGTGAACCACAGCTATAGGCATGAATATGGATGAGACTCCCAAAAATGCTGAGTGGGGAAGAAAACTATCACAGAAAAATACTTAGAATATGATTCCATTATGTAAGATAAAGATAGGAAAAACTAAAAAATATATAGGAATATATACATAGGTAGCAAATATATATTTAGAAAGTGAAAAATCTAGTGTTTATTATTCTTTTAACTATATATGTTTATTATATTTTACCATTTCATTTATGATATATTTCACAGTAATAAAGTAAAATAGGAAGTATTCATTTAATTCTCTATTCATTTAATTCTCTATTCTATATTCATTTAATTCTGTATATTAATTCTGTATTACCCCCTTCCTCCCAGTCTCCATTTCACATCATTAGAGACTATTCTTCCTGTTATGGCTTATGTAACAGCTGGATCCCTGCAGCAAGGCTTCCTATTCACCATAGTATGAAGTGTGGCAGCTTGGGTAATAGAGGATTGAAGGTCCTCCCAGGTGTGATCCCAGCTGACCTTTTCCATCTTGTTTTCTACCACAGCACTTACTGCAGCCACATGGACCTCCTCATGGATCTGGTACCGAAACAGACTATGAGTTTTCTCAGCTCGTGGTCTTTGCTTTCGACATTCTTACTACATGTTAGTTTTGAATCTAAAAACTATACTTTTTATAACCATCAAGCTACCTACCAGCAATTTTTTTTGCATTTTTAAAATAAGCTATTTTCAATATTATGTAAAGAGCAAGATTGTCCTGTCTAAAGCAACAGACTTCAGTTTTCACTGAGAAATACAGACGCCATTGTGTTTGCTTGTGATTATCTGTGATTATCCTTCTGACAGGAGAATCTCTTGTTTGAGCTGAACACATCTTGTTTTTGCAATACGATTATAGAATTAGAGATTCTTACCCCTCAAAGGGCTCTCACAACTATAGAAATTATTAATGCTTTGTATTTGTACAATATGCTATAGGTAACATAACCATTCAGTTGATTACCAAGTATCACTAGAAAACATCTCCCTCATTTTACAGTTTAGGAACTGAGGGAAAGAGAGAAGGCTTTAATCAATAAAATAGCATGATTTGGTAGGTGGGTTTAAGTCATTGCATTAGTAGCAGAAATAAAAATAGCAATAATAATAATGTCCTGAAAATGAAAGACTATCAGGTCTGAATTTTCACTATTACCTGGAAAAGTTTACAAAATAAAGATGGATTTTTTTTTTCAACTAATATTGGCTGACCACCTGCCAAAATGCAAGGCAAGATGGTAGGTACTGACAAAATCACAAAGATTAATATGACATGGTCAGTGTCTCCAAGAAGATTACAAAGTAGGAGGGGAATCTCTACCAGTATTTGTGATCAGATGCCAGTTTTTGTGTATGGGCTAGAGATTAGACCTGGTGCTCTCAGTTAACACACTAAAAAGAATACCTAGTACTTTTCCTTTATCATTAAAGGCCTTCAGAATGTATTCAGTAAATTAGTAAGCATACCAAGGAGGAGGGAACATTCTGACCTATATCAGTGTATTGTTTCTCATTCAAATAGCATCTTAGTTCACTGGAGGCTTTACGTGAATGTTTATTACAGTATTTATTTCTCTTGATTAAGATGATAGCAGGTGATTATTGAGTTCCATATCACAATTAAAATAAAAATTTTCCACCTTCCTGAAAAACAGGAGTGTCCAGACATTAACAACTCTGAAACTTAAATCAGAAAAAGGATTGCAAAACCCTTAGGCAACGACAGACTTTTGTAAATGTGTCTGATTGTAGGAAGTTAGCACAGTTATAGCTCTAAACTATTATGAAGGTCTTAGGTCAACATACAACTGCACACATGCCTTTAAACTTAAGTATAAGTAACATTTGCTGTGAACAGTACACATTTCTCAGAATTTCTCAAAATCTTTTCTTTATCTTTTAGTTTGATTACTATTATGACAATGTCATACAATACAGACTAGCAATATTGATGGCAAAATAATAGTAATAAAGAGAGTTTTGCAGTATAGACCTTGGATGAGCTCAAAGAGAAAGGAATCAGAGGAGTATTTTTTTTTTTAATATTTATTTGACAGAGAGAAATCACAACTAGGCAGAGAGGCAGGCAGAGAGAGAGGAGGAAGCAGGCTCCCTGTGGAGCAGAGAGCCCGATGTGGGGCTCGATCCCAGGACCCTGGGATCATGACCTGAGCCGAAGGCAGAGGCTTTAACCCACTGAGCCACCCAGGTGCCCCCAGAGGAGTATTTTTTAAAATATTTTAAAAATTTATTTGGCAGACAGAGATCACAAGTAGGCAGAGAGGCAGGCAGAGAGAGAGGAGGAAGCAGGCTTCCTGCAGCAGAGAGCCTGACATGGGGCTTGATCCCAGGACCCTGAGATCATGACCTGAGCCAAAGGCAGAGGCTTAACCCACTGAGCTATCCAGGCGCCCCCAGAGGAGTATTTTTTGATAAATGATACTATCTGCTATTAAGTAGGCAGCACTTTGAAGGAGATCACTCAGGAGTAGGAATTTCAATGTAAAAGATTATTTTTACACACATATACCCATATTCTATAGCTGAACAAACTAAAATATATTAATTATTGAATTTCAGAAACTATTAGAGATTATCTAGACTAGTATTCACAAACTTTTTTCAATAGCAACACCTTTTAAATAAAATCATATACAAAGCCCAACATATAAAACTAATAAAACAGAGCTGTTGTAGAGGGAGTGGAGAATTCTTCTTTATCTAACAAATGGAGAAAATAAGTAAGTTACATCATGAGGCTTTTGATGGAAAGGGTGACTCACAGCTGAAAGAATTTGCACTTGACTGCTTTGACAGAGTACTTTGTCAGAACAGAGGACAATCTTGCAATTCAGAATAAGAATCATTTCCTATTGCATTCCCAGAAAGTAAATTATTACTAACAGAGTCATGTCTGGTTAGTATCTTCTACCTACAGTAGTTACATAGCCGCAAATTTGAAAGACTCAAAGAAAATAATTATAATTTTTAAAAAAGATCTTATTTATTTGTTTGAGAGAGTGAAAGCAAGAGAAATCACAGAGGGAGACAGAGAAGCAGACTCACTGCTGAGCAGAGATCCTGATGCAGGGCTCGATCCCAGGACCCCAAGATAATGATCCGAACCAAGGGCAGACACTTAACCAACTGAGCCATCCAGGCACCCCTAAAAGTAATTATAATTTTTCATTAATTATATTACTGTTTTAGTAATGGTGGAGTAGTTCACATTGGACCAGTGCTCCCACAGATAAACACTTTCCAGCCTCAGATAAAGTATAATTAATGCTTACTTGAAGGCACTGGAGGATGAGTGACAAAACCTGCCAGAAACTAGAGAGAAG
The DNA here is from genome assembly GCF_922984935.1 of Meles meles. Taxonomy (NCBI): domain Eukaryota; kingdom Metazoa; phylum Chordata; class Mammalia; order Carnivora; family Mustelidae; genus Meles; species Meles meles. Next base: position 114,656,730 of record NC_060071.1, read on the forward strand.
TTGACCCTTAAAAGAAGGGAAAGTCACTGGAATATATCTGCAGTTTTTATGGCTTTTCTCCAGAGAGTGCTCACCAGTCCATGCAGAGTGGAACAACTAGAACTCAAGCAAAAAGCTAGTCTTTGAGGATGTCAGAATGACTCAAAAGTGAAGGGGAAAACCCTGGAAAGGAGATAACCATATAGAAAGAGTGGTCAATTCTGCGTATAGATTCAGCCCAAATCTTTGACTTCCATTCAGCACATTCATGAGGGAGACTCCAAACACATTCACAAGGGAGACTCCAAGCAGCATGGCCAAAAGAAGCAGGCTAAAAGGAGGTCGAAGCAGAGATTAATGTTGCTGTTGACCATAGAGGAGACAGAGTTTGGAATTTGAGTCCAGTTAATTTATCCAATAGAACAACACTCAACAATTTCCAGAGTACCATGCAGCATCCATATTTGCCAAAAATATAATTCAAAATTTGAAGGGATAATAAAGACATTTTCAGACAAGGGCTGAGAGAATACATCACCAGCAGACTTGAAGAAATATTAGATAGTGTGGATCTTCACAAAAGGATAAAGAGTACCAGAAAAGGTAAATTTGTAGGTATATATAAAATATTTTTTCTCATTTTATTTAATTTTTAAAAAGACTTTATTTATTTATTTAACAGAGAGAGAGAGAGAGAGAGAGTGAGAGCATGAGCTGACAGAATGGCAGGCAGAGGGAGAGAGAGAAGCAGATTCCCTGCTGACCAGAGCCCAATGTGGGGCTTGATCCTAGCACCCTGGGATCATGCCCCAAACTGAAAGCATACCTTTAATGGACTGAGCCACTGAGGCACTCCTCATTTTATTTAATTTTAAAAACCAGCTTACTATTTAAATAAAAGACAAAAATAAAAGTGTAGCATTTATAATATACCTAGAAGAAAAAGGTATGACAATAATGCATAAAGACAAGAAAGGAGAAGTGGAAGCTTACTTTTGTAAGGTTATTACGTTATACATGAAGAGGTAAAATATTATTTGAAGGAAGACTGGGATGAGTTAAAAATGCCAAACTAAGAGCATCCACTGAAAATAAACAGGTATAGCTAATAATCCAATATAAAAAATAAAATGGAATGTTAAATGTAACCCAAAAGATGATAGGAACAGAGGAAATAAAAGAACAGAGAACATATTAGACAAGTAGAAAAGAAACATCAAAATGATAGACTTAAAGCCAATAATATCAGTTATTCCATTAAATACAAATGGACTAAACAAGCCAGTTAAAAGGCAAAGATTGTTTAGGCCCACTGCATGCTATCTATTAGAAAGTCACTTAAAATTAAATATATAGGTTATTTTTAATTTTTTTTTTTTTAAGGAGGTTTCATGCCCGACATGGAGCTCATTGCAGGGCTTGAACTCACAATTCTGAGATCAAGACCTGAGCTGAGATCAAGAGTTGGGCACTTAACTGACTGAGCCACCCAGGTGCCCCTAGATTAAATTTTTTTTAATGGAAAAAATTACACCATGAAAATGTGAATTGTTAAAAAGCTGGATTAGAAATTAATATAAGATAAAGTAGACTTTGAGATGAGGAATAGTACCAGAGACATTTCATAATGATAGATGAGTCAGTTTCTCAAAAATACATAAATAATACCAAGTGTGTATGCACTTGATAACAAAGCTTTAAAATACTTGAAGGAAAGGCATCTGAATGGCTTAGTCTGTTAAGCATCCAGCTTTTGATTTTGGTTCAGGTCATGATCTCAGGGTTGTGAGATTGAGCCCGGCATGTGGCTCTGTGGCTAGGCATGGAGCCTGCTTAAGATTCTCTCTCTTCCTTTCCCTTTATCCCTCCCCCCATCTCTCCCTCTCTAGAAAAAAAATAAATAAATAACTTGAAGGAAAAGCTGATATTACAGAAAATAGAAACAAATAAATCTATAATATAGTTTGCAATTCAGCATGTCTTTCTCCATAATTTACAGGACAAGTGGAGAGCATTTTGATAAGGATATAAATGACTTGAACAAAGTTATCAATCAACCAAATTGCAGTAATTGAAATTTATGGAACACAGCACTCAGAAATGGTAGCATACACTTATTTTCAAGTGTACATGGAATATTTGCCAAGTTAAACCATATACTGGGCCAAAAAAGAAGTTTCAGTAAATTTCGAAGTGCTAAAATGATATTGAGCATAGGCTGATTGCCCATAACAGAATAGAGTAGAAATCTTTATAAATGTATCTTGAAAATTCTTAAATATTTGGAAATTAAATAAAACTTATAAATAATTCTTGAGTCCAAGAAAAAATTATAAGAGAAATAGGAAAATAGTTTGAACTAAATGATATTGAAAGCATAACACATGAAAAATTATACGGAAAGCTAAAGCAGTGTTTATAGAGAAATTTATAGCTTTAAATATTCATATTTGAAAAGAAGAATGGTCTAAAACAATGACCCAAAGGACGCCTGTATGGCTCAGTTGATTAAGTGTCTGCCTTGGGTCCTGGGATTAAACCCTGCTCAGTGGGGAGACTGCTTCTCTCTCTCCCTCTGCCTCTCTTTCTGTCTCTAATGAATAAATAAAATAAAATTTAAAAAAGCAAAATAAAATAAAATAAATAAAACAATGACCAATATTGAATTAAGAAAAGCTGAAGGAAAGAGTAAAGTTAATGAAAATTAAGTAGAAGAAAGGAAATAATAAAGAGCAGATATATGTTGGGGTGCGGGGGAAGACCAATAATAAAAAAATGTAACAATGTCAAAAATTAGTTATTTCAAAACATCAGCAAGGGTTGCTTGGGTGGCTCTGTTAGAGGAACATGTGACTCTTGATCTCCGGGTCATGAGTTCAAGCCCCATGTTGGGTGTAGAGATCACTTAAATACATAAAACTTAGAAAAGACCAGCAAAATCAATAGCACCTAGGAAGACAGATCAAGAAATAAAGACAGAGAACTCAGGTTTATCAATGTCAAGAATGCCAGGTGAATTATCAGTATAGAACATATAGACATTGATAGGATAACAAGGGGATATTATAAACAACTTTTATCATTTTTAAAATTTGACAATTTAGAGGAAATTTTCTGTAAATACAACACAACTTACCAAAGCTAGTCCAATATGAAAGGAAACAGAGTGGTTCTGTATCTGTTAAAGAAATTTAATTTGTTATTTAAAATTATCAAAGAAAACTCTGGACACAATGGTTTCATTGATGAAATCTACCAACATTAAGGAAAAAATAACCCAATCTTAGAAGAATTCTTACAGAAGATCAAATAAGAGGGAATACTTCCCAACTCTCTTTTATGAGCCGGCAATACTCTAGTCCAAGCTTGGGAAAGAGAGCACCAAATATAAAGAGGAAGAGGCACCTGGTTGGCTCAGTCAGTTGAATGTCCAGCTCTTGGTTTCAGCTCAGGTTGTGATCTCAGGTTTGTGGGATTGAGCCCTGAGTGGGGCTTAACTCACATTGGGGAGTGTACTTGAGATTCTCTCTCTCCCTCTTCCTCTGCCCCTCTCCCCACTCTCTCTCTCTCTCTAAAAAAGAATAAATAAATCTTTTTTTTTTCAGATTTTATTTATTTATTTGAGAGAGAGAGAGAGAACATGAACAGGGGAAGAGACAGAGGGAGAAGCAGACTCCTCCTCACTGAGCAGGGAGCCCAATGTGGGGCTCAATCCCAGATCCCAGAATCATGACCTGAGCTAAAAGCAGACATTTAACTGACTTATGACGTTAACTGGCTTAACGCTTAAGCCACCCAGGTGCCCCCAAAAGTAAATAAATCTTAAAAAAAAATAAAATTAAAAAAAATAAAATTAAAAAGAAAAAGAAGAAAGAAGGAAAGAAGGGAAGGAAGGATAGCTGGACGGATAGAAGGAAGGAGAGAAGGAAGGAGAGAAGAAAGGAGGGAAGGAAAAATTGCAGATCGATACTTTTTATAAACATAGAAGGAAAATAAATTTATAAAATGTTAGCAAATTCAGCAGTATATAGAAAGGACAATGCAATGTGATCAAATAGTCCTTGTCTCAAGGATATAAAGTTGGATTGACATTTAAATGTTAGTGTAATTCACCACTCTAACAGAATAAAGAATAAAAACCACGTGATCATTCTAACAGAAGCAAAAAGCATTTGCTTCCACTTGCCTGTAATCTCAAAAACATTACACTGAGTGAAAGAAGCCAGACCCAAAATAGTACATAATGTATGATTCATTTACACGTGGTTCTACAACAGGCAAAACTAATCTATAGTAAAAAATCAGTACAGAAATTGCACTTAGATTGTGTTGCGATGGGGATCCACTGGAAAGAAGTTTAAGAGAATTTTTTAGGATGATGGAAATATTCTTAGGGGTGGGTTAAATTGGTTTATACAGTTGTCAAATAATACTCAAGGTTCTTATATTTCACTGTATATAAATTTTACCTAAAAAATAAAAAAAGCAACTAGGTAAATAATGATCTTTGTTTACTAGGTTTGCTTTTCACAGTAGTGTGGGGTAACAGTCCTAAAAGTGCATCCTTGTGCAAATAAATATCTTGACGATAATGGAACCAGTTTTCTCACTGTTGGAGAAGGAAATTACAAATATGGCAAGGGGGAGGGAGCATATATATGTACATAAACATAAATATATACACATATTTTTTTCTAGCTTTGTCTGTTGAGAAGGCCTAGAAATAATGACACATCAATAGCAGTAAGTACGCCTAGCATCTAGAGTTGGTTCCTCTATTTTTCTCTTAAAATAGGGAAAGAACAAAATGAGCATAGAAATATCTTGTGCCAGAAATTAGAAAAGTGATCGGGGAATGATTAGAGAAGTGATAGGAGAATGAAGTGTCAGAGGTAGAAAGGATCTAACCTGAAGTTTTTCTCACTACCTAAATTTAGCTTTTTACATTTCTAATTTGAGCATGCAAGTAAGTGAAAGAAATGGAGTATAATCCATTAAATAAAATAAGATTTCAAGAATCCATGCTGATATGAATTAATGTAGGAATCAATTAATTAGAAAAAGGGAACCTTTGGGATGCCTGGGTGGTTCAGTCACTTGGGCCATGCCTTCGGTTCAGGTTATGATCCCAGAGTCCTGGGATTGAGTCCCGCATCGAGCTCCCTGCTTAGCAGGGAGCCTGCTTCTCCCTCTGCCTGCTTGTGTGTGTGCACGCTCTCTCTCTCTCTGACAAATAAAACCGTAAAAAAAAAGAAAAGAAAAGAAAAAGGGAAGCTTTTATTTATAGTAGCATGGTAACTAAAAGCGTAGAAGGAATGCTGAAGTGAGATGTCATCAGTGGATGTTTGAACCAGTAGGTGAAAATATGGCGGTGTGTTTACATAGTATCCAAGTACTTTCCCACAAATTACTTAATATTTGCATAGAGGAAAACATTAACTTAAAATGAAGTAATGTCTTGGCCACTATTTTCACTTAGTGAGAAGAGTTAGCATTAGTAACATTGGGACAGTCTGACATCATGTGTTATTTGATATGATACTCTGAGAAGGCATCACTTCTGTATCGTTCTTGCCAGAAATGCATAACCCGAATTTCATTATGATGAAACAGCAGACATTCAGGTTGAATGACATTCTACAAAATACCTCTGTATTTTCAACACTGAAGGAACTGTTCTAGATTTAAAAAGACCAATGAGTCATCACAACTAAATACAATATGGCATCCAGGGTTAGAGTGTGGACAAGGAAAAATAAATAGCTATGAAGAACATTAATTTGATTAGATAATGGTATAATATCAATGTTAAACTTTTTTTTTTTTAAGGTTTAGTTTATTTAAGAGAGAGAAAAAGAGAGAGCAGGGGGAGGGGCAGAGAAAGTCTCAAGCAGACTCTACACTCAGTGCAGAGCCAAGCCGGGGCTTGATCCCACAACCCTGAGATCATGACCTGAGTCAAAATTAAGAGTTGAAGGCCCAACTGACTGAGCAACCTAAGGGCCCCTATGTTAAACTTTCTGATGTAGGTCATCATGTAGGTTATGTAAGAGAATGTCCTTGTTCTTAGAAAATACACACAAAAGGGGCACCTGTGTGGCTCAGGCAGTTGAGTGGCAAACTCAATTTGGGCTCAGGTCCTGATCTTGGGGTGTGGGATTGAGCCCTGCATTAGGCTCTGGGCTTGTTGCAGAGTTTGTTTGAGGATTCTGTCTCCCTCTTCCACTACCCCTCCCCCCCAACTCACGCTCATTCTCTCTGTAAGGTAAATAAATAAACCTTCCAAAAAGAAAATACACACAAAAGTGTTTAAGGTTAAAGGGCACAGTTGGCTCCTAATCTGGTAACAACCTAATTTTAAATGGTTAAGAAAGAATATATGAGAATAAGAGAATGATGAGTGGTGCAACATTTAAAGTTTGTCAGTCTGCTGGGTATATGGGAGTTCCTTATACTATTCTTGCAAGTGTTTTGTAAATTTGTACTTATATAAAAATTAAAAGTTTAAAGTTATTAACACTACCAGGATGTGTATGTAGATGTGTATCAGAATGTGTGTGTACATGTATCTGCTAAATTCAGTGGCAGGTTGCTATACTTTTTTTTTTTTTAAAGGATTTTATTTATTTACTTGACAGAAAGAGATCACAAGTAGGCAGAGAGGCAGGCAGAGAGAGAGAGGGAAGCAGGCCCCCTGCTGAGCAGAGAGCCCGATGCGGGACTCAATCCCAGGACCCCGAGATCATGACCTGAGCCGAAGGCAGCGGCTTAACCCACTGAGCCACCCAGGCACCCCCAGGTTGCTATACTTTAAGTGTGGGAAAAACACAAGCTCTTAGCGTTAAGTATGAAATGGTGATGCATTTTCTTAAGGAACACAAACCCTCTATGTTGATAGTCCCACCATTCTCTATTCTTTGAATGTTTTGTTGTTGTTTTGGAAATACTGAGAAATTGGGAAAAGATACCCCACTTTGTTTTCATCCTTAATCAAAACTAGTACGCCTCATGTTCAGCATCTACTTGGGATTAAAGTCTGCCTGACAATATGAATATTTAGAGTCATGACTTCAAACCTGTTCGTGAAGCAATTATATCTCTGTTGAACTGCTTCTAGGAATGGATTACTTGAAGGATTTAGTATAATCCAAAAAAATGCATTGTGTATCTAGAATGAAAAAATCTGCTCATAAAAATCTGCAAGATTGAACAGGTGGAAATGTTTTATAAAACCAATAGGAAACTTTAGTAAAGTTTTTTGTTTGTTTTTATCATCAACAATATATATGCACTTTGTTTAAAGAGTCAAATAATTCAACAAGTTTTTTTAATTAACATATATTATTTGTTTCAGGGGTGCAGGTGTGTGATTCACAATTCACAGCACTCACCATAGCATATTCCCTCCCCAATGTCCATCCCTCAGCCACCCCGTCTCTCCCACCCACCCTCCACTCCAGCAACCCTGTTTGTTTTCTGAGGTTAAGAGTCTCTTATGATTTGTCTCCCTCTCTGGTTTCATCTTGTTTCATTTTCCCCTCCCTTCCCCTGTGATCCTCTGTCTTGTTTCTCAAATTCCTCATATCAGTGAGATCATATGATAATTATCTCTCTCTGATTGACTTATTTCGCTTAGCATAATACCCTCTAGTTCCATCCACGTTGTTGCAAATGGCAAGAGTTTGTGTTTTGATGGCTGCATAATATTCCAGTGTGTGTGTGTGTGTGTGTGTGTGTGTGTGTATACCATATTATTATCTTCATCTGTCGATGGACATCTGAGCTCTTTCCATAATTTGGCTGTTGTGGACATGGCTGCTGTAAATATTGGGGAGCAGGTGCCCCTTCGGATCACTACATTTTTATCTTAGGGGCAAACACCCAGTAGTGCAATTGCTGAGTCGTAGGATAGCTCTATTTTCAACTTTTTTTTTAGATTATTTATTTATTTATTTGACAGACAGAGATCACAACTAGGCAGAGAGGCAGGCAGAGAGAGAGGAGGAAGCAGGCTCCCCGCTGAGCAGATAGCCTGATGTGGGGCTCGATCCCACACCCTGAGATCATGACCTGAGCCGAAGGCAGAGGCTTTAACCCACTGAGCCACCCAGGCGTCCCTCTATTTTCAACTTTTTAAGGAACCTCCATACTGTTCTCCAGACTGGCTTCACCAGCTTGTTTTCCCACCAACTGTGTAGGAGAGTTCCCCTTTCTCCACATCCTCGCCAACATCTGTTGTTTCCTGACTTGATTTTAGCCATTCTGACTGGTGTGAGGTGGTATCTCATTGAGGTTTTGACTTTTCAACAAGTTTCATTGAGAGAAAGAGCAGTGCCCTGGCCTCCTTTTACCCATTACCCACTTTTCAGAGACAACCACCTTCATTTCTTACAGCTACTTATTTTGATATTTACTGCTATGTCTCTAAATAACATGCTTAATTGTTATTTTTTGATTTTTTTATTTCATAAACTTGATTTATTGGTTTATTACTGTGGAAAATGGGGACCCAACTTTCTTTGTTCTCCCTTTACCCACCATACAGACATTCACCCTTCCCTTCCTTCCAACCTCCCTTACCCTCCATCCTCCAAAAATTGTCCTATCAGACTTTTGATTTCATTGATTTTTTTAAGATTTTACTTATTTATTTGAGAGAGAAAGAGAAAGTGTAGGAGCAGAGGGGAGGGGCAGAAGTCAAGGGAGAAGCAGGTTGCCTGCTGAGCAGGAAGCCTGACTTGGGGCTCAACCCCAGGACCCCTGGGATCACTACCTGAGCCGAAGGCAGATGCTCAACCAACTGAGCCACCCAGCTACCCCTGCTTACATTAATCTTAAGGGTTTACATAATTATGACTACACAAATACTAGCCGAGGCAAGTAGTATACCATGATCATCTTCTTTTCCTGAACATGTCTTTGTTTTTCCCAGAGTTGTTAATTATCATGTTTTTTCATTGGTTTAGTTTTTATGTACTTATCACTAACTCAGCCCCAGACTCTGACAATGGTCTGAATCTTAAGAGGTTCCAATGTATCACCTATTTGGCTTTATCTTCCAAAGATGTCTGGCATGGCACCGGTGATCTACTCTAATATGAACTGGTTTGCTGTTATGCCTGGAGACAACTGTTATCCTGGAGTCTCCATTCACTATCATCCTGGTGATTCCTTTCACTCCTTGCCTATTGTAGATCTTCTGTTTCCTGTGCTGTAAGTCATTTTCATTTTTGGTTATACTTTTGATTTAGAGGAGCACATTCTCCAGTAACTTCCTGTGAAAGATTCAAAGGAGTTTTGTTTGACTTTTTTTTTTAAGTCTTTGTGTGTGTGAAAATATCCTTAGTCCTCCAGTGTCCTTGATTTGTCAGGAGTAGGACGCTCACCAAAGACAGTAAGATTGAGCGTGAGTACGTGAACATAGAGGTGAAAACCCTGTGGGTCAAGTCTGGAAGGTCAGGAATGGATCATAGAGGACTGCCCAGTTCAGTTACTGATCTGAGATACTGAAACAAGAAGAAACTGAGGTGGCTTTACTTGGTGGTTTTGCATTTCTACCCTACTTCCACCCTCTATCTGCAGAATGAGAGCTCAAGCAGAAGTTACAGAAAACAAGGATGCTGTATTTTTGTTTATCTGAGTTTGTGATGTGTTCCAAGTTGACCCCTCGGTGTGCATTTCTGATTTCTTTCACATTTTTCCCCCCACAATGAGCGTCTTTTGCTTTTATCATCAGCAAATCCAATATGGGTGTTTCTATTTCATGGTGAATTTTTGTGGAGAACTAAAGGAAATGTTCAGAGGAGCCTTTCCAAGGTATACAGTAAAGTTTCTAATCAACAGGTGATGGGAGAGAGCGGTAGGAAATCAGAGTTGGTCTGATAAATGGAAGGTCAGTAGGGGGATCTGCATTCTATTGAACATGATTGAGCACTTTGTAGAGGGTTCTGGCCTTGTGCAGAAAGAATTGTCACAATGTTTCAGAGAGTAACACCGGGATATAATGACTTTATTTGCCACTCTTTTCCTCCCCATGGAAATTTCATTCTCATCCTGCCCTCTTCAGACTCTCCTGCCTAGTGACAGGTTACAGAGCAAGAGCTAGATGATAGCCATCCCAGATTCTGACGTCTCAGGTTTGTAGCTATTGAGAAGATGCTTACCTAACTTTGGTGAGCTCTATTCTCCTTAACACTCCTCCCCCCTCCCCCGGATCCTATAATTGCTAATAAAAACCCCACTGATGAGAAGTCCATGTCAGTCTGATGTTTTTATTCTTTTTCAGTAATCTGTTTCTGTACTCCTGCCATCCCCACCTCTCATCCTCAATAGTTTTTAAGATTTTCTCAGTATCTTTAATTTCTGCAGTTTAACTTCTGTGTGACTTGGTGTTGTTCTCCTTGTATTTATACTATTAAGTTTCACTGGAATTTTCCAATCTTAGGATTCATGTCTAAGAAATTTCTCCACAACATCTTTCTGAATATTGCTTCTCTCCTATTCTCCAATTTCTCCTCCTGAAGTTTTTTTTTTTTTTAAGATTTTATTTATTTATTTGACAGAGAGAGACCACAAGCAGGCAGAGAGAGAGAGAGAGGGAAGCAGGCTCCCTGCTGAGCAGAGAGCCCGATGCGGGACTCGATCCCAGGACCCTGAGATCATGACCCGAGCCGAAGGCAGCAGCTTAGCCCACTGAGCCACCCAGGTGCCCCTCCTCCTGAAGTTTTTAACTATGCATATATTGGAGCTTCTCATTTTCATATTTCTTAAATTCTCTTTTGTAGATTTTTTTCCTCTGTACCATCTTTTGGATTTTTTTTTTCCACGTCCCTTATTTCTTCTTCTCTGTTCTTTTTCATAATATATTTTGTCCTCTTAGATGTTTAATTATTTCTCCGAGAATATAATAAATAAACTTTCATCTTGCCTGGTCATCTTGGTGTCTGGCTGGTGATTCTTTCTCAAAGATACTGTTTTCTTTCCAATTTTTGACTGAATTCATCCTCAGAGTTATTTATTTTATGAATTTTATGTGTTCTGGGTGATGAAGATACCCTTATCAGGTTATTTCTGATTTGGCTCTGCTAGGGTCCTATGGAATTTACTGGTTCTATGTAAGTTTTTAAATTTGGGGATATTTAATTGTCACCTTGAAGACAACAGCCACTCTCTGCAGAGGCTTTAGGTTCCTATTTCTCTTGGTGGCTCCTTTTTCATCCATGGCCTACCCTGTTAGCTTGTGTCCGTGTATGTGTCTACACACACCAACGGTGGAGTTTTTCTTCTCCCTGTTTTGAAGGCAGAGCAGCTTGTCCTGCTGCCAGCTTTACACAGTAACCTTATTTACAGTCCTTCTCTGTGCATAGTCTGTATCAGTGGTGGCAGTCTCAAGGCTTTTTCTTCAAGGGCTTTTAGACCCTGGCCTCTTACACTTATACTCAGCTCTGATCCTTAAGGGATGTTTGGCTTCAACTCATGATCACTTTTCTAATTTGCAGCTTCTCTTCATTTATTGGCATATGGAATTCCTGGGTGGAATTTGTAGAGACAAGAGCCAGGAAAATTAGCTGGTAAATAAGAGGGTTTGAAAATTTAAAAAACAATAATAATAACCAATCTCATTTCATTACACTTCCAGTGTATACTTGCTGCACTATTTAAGGATTAATTTCAGATAGCTAATGGTCTATTGATTTGTAAGATTTACATAAGTTTGCAGAGGTTTTTGTTGTTGTTGTTGTTGTTGTTGTTGTTGTCAAACTTATTATTTGCTTACTGGTTTCACAGAACCACGGGCAAACTTCCAGATTGCAAGGTGGGTACTCATGGAAAGGATAGGGCTATAGCATCAGGCTGATTTGATTCCCATGCTGGCTTTAACAGTTACTGCTCTCTGACATTGACTAATTTATTTCCTGTCTCAAGTATTACTTTCTCTGTTAGCAAAGTAGATACAGTAATATTCATTTAGTATAAGAGGATTGAAAGTGGTCATAACCCACAATAGTAATTGAGTATTTATGATGTACTGATCACTGTACTATAAACTTTGCTGGATTATCTCTTTTAATGTATGTGAAATTTTTAGTCCAGTGCCTGACAAATGTTCGATAAGTATAGCTATTCATCTCATGTAACTTACCTCCTCCAAGCCAGGCTCTGATCCACATATGACAGACTTCACCCTATGTCACCCCTACTATTAGTCAACAAACTTCTGTTTGAGCACAGAGCAGTCAGAACTCTAGCTTCGTTCAGAGTCAGACTTCATGGATTCAAATCTCCCACTTTCTAGCTATCTGGCATTGGACAAATAGATAGAGTTCCTTTTCTGTGAAACAAGAATATTAGTAGTTTCTTCTAGAGTAATTCTGAGGATAAAATAAGTTAATTCTTTTTAAAAATTATTTTTATTAACATATAATGTATTATTTGCCCCAGGGGTACAGACCTGTGAATAATCAGGGTTATACATTTCACAGCACTTACCATATCACATACCCTCCCCAATGTCCATAACTTAACCACCCCCACCATACACTCCTCCCCCCAGCAACCCTTAGTTTGTTTGTAAGATTAAGAATCTGTTATGGTTTGTCTCCCTCCTGATCCCATCTTGTTTCATTTTTTTCCTTTCCTACCCGCCAAGCCCCCCACCCTGCCTTTCAAATTCCTCATATCAAGGAGATCTTATGATAATTGTCTTTCTCTGATTGACTTATTTCTCTCAGGATAATATCCATGTCATTGCATTCTTTCCTGCTTTGTTGAAGATTAGTTGACCACAGAATTGAAGGTCTATTTCTGGGCTCTCTATTCTTTTTCCATTGATCTATATGTCTGTTTTTGTGCTAGTACCATACTGTGTTGATGATGACAGCTTTGTAATAGAGTTTGAAGTCTGGAATTGTGATGCCACCAACTTTGGCTTTCTTTTTCAACATTCCTCTGGCTATTCGAGGTCTTTTCTGGTTCCATATAGATTTTAGGATTATTTGTTCCATTTCTTTGAAAAAAAATTGATGGTATTTTGATAAGGACTGCGCTAAATGTGTAGATTGCTCTAGGTAGCATAGACATTTTCACAATATTTGTTCTTCCAATCCATGAGCATGGAACATTTTTACATTTATTTTTGTCTTCCTAAATTTCTTTCATGAGTATTTTATAGGTTTCTGAGTACAGATTCTTTGTCTCTTTGGTTAGGTTTATTCCTAGGTATCTTATGGTTTGGGGTGCAATTGGGATTGACTCCTTAATTTCTCTTTCTTCTGTCTTGCTGTTGGTGTATAGAAATGCAACTGATTACTGTGCATTGGTTTTATATCCTGACACTTTACTGAATTCCTGTATGAGTTCTAGCAGTTTTGGAGTGGAATCTTTCACGTTTTCTACATAAAGTATCATATCATCTGCAAAGAGTCAGAGTTTGACTTCTTCTTTGGTGATTCGGATGCCTTTAATTTCTTTTTGTTGTCTGATTGCTGAGGCTAGGACTTCTAGTACTATGTTGAATAGCATCAGTGATAGTGGACATCCCTGCTGTGTTCCTGACCTTAGCAGAAAAGCTCTCAGTTTTTCCCCATTGAGAATGATATTCACTGTGGGTTTTTCATAGATGGCTTTGATGACATTGAGGCATATACCCTCCATCCCTACACTTTGAAGAGTTTTGGTCAAGAAAGGATGCTGTACTTTGTCAAATGCTTTTTCAGTATCTATTGAGACTATCTCAATATGGTTCTTGTTCTTTCTTTTATTAATATATTGTATTACATTGATTAATTTGCGGATGTTAAACCAACCTTGCAGCCCAGGAATAAATCCCATTTGGTCATGGTGAATAATCCTATTAATGTACTATTGGATCCTATTGACTAGTATTTTGGTGAGAATTTTTGCTCTTTGTTCATCAAGGATATTGGTCTATAATTCTCTCTTTTGATGGGGTCTTTGTCTGGTTTGGGGATCAAGGTAATGCTAGCCTCATAAAATGAGTTTGGAAGTTTTCCTTCCATTTCTATTTTTGGGAACAGTTTCAGGAGAATATGTATTAATTCTCTTTAAATGTTTGGTAGAATTCCCCAGAAGCCATCTGGCCCTGGGCTCTTGCTTGTTGGGATTTTTTTTTTAAGATTTTATTTATTTATTTGAGAGAGAGAGAGATCACAAGCAGGCAGAGAGGCAGGCAGAGAGAAAGGGGGAAACAGGCTCCGTGCTGAGCAGAGAGCCTGATGCAGGACTCGATCCCAGGAACCTGAGACCATGACCTGAGCCAAAGGCAGAGGGTTAACCCACTGAGCCACCCAGGCACCCCTGTTGGGAGATTTTTGAGGACTGCTTCAATCTCCTTACTGGTTATGTGTCTGTTCAGTTTTGGTAATTTATATGTCTCTAGGAATGCATCCAATTCTTCCAGATTGTCAAATTTGCTGGCGTATAGTTGCTCATAGTATGTTCTTATAATTGTTTGTATTTCGTTGTGTTGGTTGTGATCTCTCCTCCTCCATTCATGATTTTATTTAATTTGGGTCCTTTCTCTTTTCTTTTTGATAAGTCTGGCCGGGGTATATCAATCTTATTAATTCTTTCAAAGAACCAGCTCATAGTTTCATTGATTTGTTCTACTCTTCTTTTGGTTTCTATTTCATTGATTTCTGCTCTGATCTTTATGATTTCTCTTCTCCTGCTGGGTTTAGGCTTTCCTTGTTGTTCTTTCTACAGCTCCTTTAGGTGTAGGATTAGGTTGTGTATTTGAGACCTTTCTTGTTTCTTGAGAGAGGCTTGTATCACTATAAACTTTCCTCTCAGACTGCCTTTGCTGTGTCCCATAGATATTGAACAATTGTGTTTTCATTTTCATTTGTTTCCATGAATTTTTTCAATTCTTCTTTAATTTCCTGGTTGACCCATTCATTCTTTAGTAGGATGCTCTTTAGCCTCCATGTATTTGAGTTCCTTCCAACTTCCTTCTGTGATTGAGTTCTAGCTTAAGAGCATTGTGGTCTGAAAATATGCAGGGAATGGTCCCAATCTTTTGGTACCAGTTGAGACCTGATTTGTGACTCAGGATGTCATCTATTCTGGAGAACGTTCCTTGTGCACTAGAGAAGAATGTGTATTCTGTTGCTTTGGGATAAAATGTTCTGAATGTATCTGTGATGTCCATTTGGTCTGGTGTATCACTTAGGGCCTTTATTTCCTTGTTGTTTCTTTATTGCCTTGTGTTTCTTTGATTTTGTCATTAATTGGTTTATATAGTTGGTTGCTCCCATGCTAGGGGCATAGATATTTAAAATTGTTAGATCTTCCTGTTGGACAGACCCTTTAGGGATGATATAGTGTCCTTCCTCATCTCTTATTATAGTCTTTGGCTTAAAAATCTAATTTATCTGATATAAGATTTGCCACCCAGCTTTCTTTTGACATCCATTAGCATGGTAAATTGTTTTCCACACCCTTGCTTTAAATCTGGAGGTGACTTTGGGTCTAAAATGAATTTCTTGTACACAGCATACTGATGGGTCTTT
The DNA here is from genome assembly GCF_922984935.1 of Meles meles. NCBI lineage: Eukaryota > Metazoa > Chordata > Mammalia > Carnivora > Mustelidae > Meles > Meles meles. The sequence goes on from NC_060071.1 coordinate 114,672,239, forward strand.
TTTTTAATCCATTCTTGTACCCTGTGTCTTTTGATTAGGTCATTTAGCCCACTTACATTCAGGGTAGTTATTGAAAGATATTAATTTAGTCCATTATATTGCCTGTAAGGTGACTGTTATTGTATATTGTCTCTGTTCCTTTCTGGTCTCACTCTTTTCTGAGAGAACCCCTTTCAATATTTCCTATATGGATGTGTTGGTGTTTGCAAATTGTTTTAATTTTTGTTTGTCCTGGAAACTTTTAATCTCTCCTTCTATTTTCAATGATAGCTTAGCTGGATATAGTATTCTTGGCTGCATATTTTTTTCATTTGGTGCTCTGAATATATCATGCCAGTTCTTTCTGGCCTGCCAGGTCTCTGTGGATAAGTCTGCTGCTTATCTAATATTTCTACCATTGTATGTTATAGGCTTCTTGTCTCGAGCTGCTTTCAGGATTTTCTCTTTGTCACTAAGACTTCTAAGTTTTACTATGAGATGATGGGGTATAGACCTATTTTTATTGATTTTGAGGGGGTTCTCTGTGCCTCGTGGTTTTTGATGCTTGTTCCCTTTGCCATATTAGGGAAATTCTCTCCAATAATTTGCTCCAATATACCTCCTGCCCCTCTCTCTCTTTCTTCTTCTAGAATCCCAGTTATTCTAATATTGTTTTGTCTTATGGTATCACTTATCTCTCAGATTCTCCCCTCATGGTTCAGTAGTTGTTTGTCTCTCTTTTGTTCAGTTTCTTTATTCTCCATCATTTGGTCTTCTATATCACTAATTCTCTCTTCTGCTTCATTTATCCTAACAGTAAGAGCCTCCATTTTTATTGCACCTCATTAATAGCTTTTTTATTTCAGTTTGGTTAGATTTTAGTTCTTTTATTTCTTCAGAAAGGGATTTTATTTCTCCAGAAAGTGTTTCTCTAATATCTTCCATGTCTTTTTCGAGGCCAGCTAGCACTTTGAGAATTGCCATTCTGAACGCTAGTTCTGACATATTCCCAATGTTCGTATTGATTAGGTCCCTAGCCTTCAGTACTGCCTCTTGTTCCTTTTTTTGTGGTGAGTTTTTCTGCCTCATCATTTTATCCAGATAAAAATATATGAACAAGAGAATAAAATACTAAAAGGGTGACAAAGACCCAAGAAAAATGTATGCTAACCAAACCAGAAGAGACCCAAAACCCAGGGGAGAAGTAAGGGAGGGGATTTGGAAAAAAAAAAAAAAAAAAAAAAAAAAAATATATATATATATATATATATAGAACAGAGCCACCCACTTGATTTTGGATGTATTCTGGTCTCTTAGAAGAAACTACCTCCCCAATTTTTTTTTTTTAAGATTTTATTTATTTGACAGAGAGAGATCACAAGTAGGCAGAGAGGCAGGCAGAGAGAAAGGAAGGGAAGCAGGCTTCCCTGCTGAGCAGAGAGCTCGATGCGGGACTCGATCCCAGGATCCTGAGATCATGACCTGAGCCGAAGGCAGTGGCTTAACCCACTGAGCCACCCAGGCGCCCTACCTCCCAAATTTTAAAGAAAGAAAAACATATATATATATATATATATACACACACAAATAAAGGTAAAGATGATGAAGGGATGGAATATGACTATAAAGATGAAATTTTTTTAAAATTTCTAAAAAAGGAATTGATAAGTTGGTTGGTAAAAGAAAAGAAAAAGAAAGAGGAGAGAATGTGCTCAGGCTGGATACTAGAACAAAGCCATGTGCTAGATTTAGGGTATATTTTGATCTGTTAGGAGAAATTTAGAAGAAATTAGAAGAAATCTCAAAACTGTAAAGAAAAAAAAACCCTATACATATACAAAAAATTAGGTTAAATACAATGAAGGGGTAAAATATGACTCTAACAATGGTTTAAAAGGATTTTTTTAAAGAAAGGTATTGTTAAGATAAACTAGTTAAAAAACAAAAATGAGGAAAGAGTAAAGGTTAAAAAAATAGAAAAGTAAATTAAAAAAATTTAACTTTGCAAAACTAAAGGATCATGGGGAAAAAGCCATGAATTCTATGGGTTGCTTTCCCCTAGCTCTGGAGTTCCACTGTTCTCTTTGATCGATTAGCTTGGTCTTGGCTGGATGTTCTGGCTGATCTTCTTGGGGAGGGGCCTGTTGCAGTGATTCTCAAATGTCTTTGCTGGAGGTGGAACTGCACTGCCCTTGCCAGGGGCTGGGCTAAGTAATCTACTCAGGGTCGCTCTTGGTAGCTTTTGTTCCTTGAATGCTTTCCATACAGCTTTGGAGGGCGGGAATGAAAATGGTGGCCTCCCAATCTCCAGCCTGGAGGAGCCGAGAGCTTGGGGTCCCACTCCTCAGCATGCCCTCAGAGAAAAGCAGTCAATCAGTCCTGTCTCCCTGGTCTCCAGCTATACTCTGTACTCACCTGGCCTGTGACAGAATGTTTCTATCTCAGGCACATGGCCCGTTTGGAGTCTCCAAACCCAGCAAATTCCTGCTGCACGCTCCTGAGCCACTCCTCCTGGGGGAGGAAGGAGGGGGTCTCTCCAGATCTGCACTTGTGAGGTCCCTGCTCTAAGAGCAGTATCCCGACTGTGCCTTGGGTCACAGTTTAAGGTAACCCTGATCTGAGGGGGGACTTAGGTGGCTCAGTCATTAAGCATCTGCCTTCAACTTGGGTTGTGATCCCAGGCTCCTGGTCCAGGATCCAGGCTCCTGCTCAGCAGGAAGCCTGCTTCTCCCTCTCCCACTTCTGGTGCTTGTGTTCCCTCTCTCACTGTGTCTTTTTCTGTCAAATAAATTAAAAAAATTTTTTTAATCTTTAAAAATAAAAAAAAGTTAACCCCGATCTGAAATCTCACTCCTTGGCTCTGTCTCTATAGTCAGCTCCCCCGTTTAGGTACTTGGGAGCTCTGCCACACTCAGATACCTCTGATCTTTCTGTGACCCCGCGGGACCTGAGACCACACTGTCCCTGCAAGGGCTCCCACTTAGCCACTGGAGCGATGTCCCTCAGTGCAGCAGACTTCTAAAAGTTCTGATTTTGTGCTCTGCTGCTCCACCACTTGCTGGGAGCCAGCCCCTCTGCACTGTGGTCTATCTTCCCGTCGCTTCAGATTCACTTCTCCGCACATCCTACCTTTCAGATAGTGGTTGATTTTCTGTTCCTAGAATTGGTGCTCTTCTTCTCTTCTATCTCCTGTTGAGTTTGTAGGTTTTCAAAATGGTTTGATAACTCTCTAGCTGAACTCCTGGGACCTGATGTCGTTTCAGTCTGCTACGCCTCCGCCATCTTGGCCCCCTCTGCTCTAAAATAAGTTAATTCTTGTGAAGCACTTAGAGTAGTTCCTGGGACATTATAAACCCTCAGAAGGTTATTGCCATTATATTTGTTATTTCCTTGAATAGCTTATTTTTTTTTTAAGATTTTATTTATTTATTTGACAGAGAGAAATCACAAGAGAGGCAGGCAGAGAGAGAGGAAGGGAAGCAGGCTCTCCGCTGAGCAGAGAGCCCGATGTGGGACTCGATCCCAGGACCCTGAGATCATGACCTGAGCCAAAGACAGCGGCTTAACCCACTGAGCCACCCAGGCGCCCCCCTTGAATAGCTTATTTTATTTCTAGGGTGTTCTAATGTAAAAAATTCAATTTGAACTGAAATCTGCTCTCTGCCATGTCTACCAATTGATCCTCTTTTTGCCATCTGGAGTAGTATAGAGAAAATCTGATTCTCCTTTCCTAAGAACGTACTTCAAACACCTTTTTTTTGTTGTTTTTGTTCTCCAAAATAAACACCTTACTCTCTTCGAGTATTTTTCACAGACATTGATTTGAGTCCTCTCGCCATTCTAATGACCTCCTAAGAGGACAACTCAGTTTGAGAATCCTGCAGCGGGAACACCACCGTCCAAGCATTTTCTGAGGAGTTTGAGGTACTCTCACATTTCCTTCTTATGAATATTGCATATTTGGCTAAACTATTACAAATTTAGACTTTCTATTATATATAGTCAGACTCATTTATAACTGGTACAATGTTCATATGTGTTAAATTTTAATTCTCTTATTTTGCCTCATTATTTTAGCCTTCTTAATCTGTTTGTATCCCTAGACTGCCAACAAGTATATTAGCATGCCTTCTGGTTGCATGTCATTTTCAAGTTTGATGGATAGACTGTCAAAATTCAGAGAGAGAATATGTTGGGGATTCCTAGCTGGCTCAGTTGGTACATTATGCAACACTTGATCTCAGGGTCATGAGTTCAAGCCCCACATTGGGCATGGAGCCTACTTAAACAAAGAAAGAAAGAAAGAAAAAATAGAGAATATCTATCTAAAAAGAAAAAAAGGGAATATCTTGGATATTTACCATCAAGATATATTAGTTCGGGGCGCCTGGGTGGCTTAGTTGGTTAAGCAGCTGCCTTCAGCTCAGGTCATGATTCCTGGGTCCTGGGATCGAGCCCCGCATCGGGCTCCCTGGAAGCAGGAGAGCCTGCTTCTCTCTCTCCCTCTGCCTGCTGTTCTGCTTACTTGTGCTGTCTGTCAAATAAATAAAAAAAAAAAAAAAAAAAAAAAAGATATATTAGTTCAATTGGCAGTTTTTGGTAGTGTTACTATCAATTACTTACTATTTCCTGCCTATGTAAATTTTATTCAAAATTACCCTTCGGGTGGAGTTTTGAGGAGCTTCAAGTAGTCTCATATGAAATAAACCTGTTAAAACAAAAGTAAATGTATGCCTTATTATTTGAAAATTAAGCACACTAATTAAAATTATTAATTTTTTGAGAGTGTTCTGGTGATATGAAAGCTGGTGAATATTAAAAAGAGAAAAAATTATAATCTACTCTAGAGGCTAGGGTAAGGGTTAGTAACAATACACTGATAGCCATGAATTTCTTTTGAACCCTTAGTTTAAAACTCTGACTTGTCTGCTTTTTACTCAAAGTATAAAAAAGGAAAGCATACTCAACTTGGCTTTTTCTTTTTCTTCATATATAATATGAAGGAGCTAATCAACCAGTAAATGAGATTAAGGCAGGAAGAAGGAATGAGACAGAGATACCATGTATTTAATTATATGCATACTCAGTAGATGAATTCTGAATAATTGAACATTGCCTTGCATGAATTAACACACAGTGAATCCCCAGCAGTTGGAGTTTATGGGTTTGGAGCTTTACAGGCTAAAGATAGAATGTGTATAGGCCAAAGGGTCTGACCCCTGACCCCATGTAAGGATTCACAAAAACTACATTGGTACGTCAAAACAAACAAACAAACACTGGAAGGATCACAAGAGAGCTCTGATTTGTCTAATGGCACCTCCCTGAAATTGACCTCCTACATTTGTGTTAGAGTGTCTAACTGAAATGCACATGTGACTATGTCTCTGTATACTTTAAAATAAATTGTGCCCCACCAACCCCCTTTCCCATTGATTTAGTATGGTATATGAGACCTTTCACGATCTGGCCCTTGTAACTTCATCTTTCGTTTCCCTGTTGCATTTTATGCTACTAAACTGGCTGTTTCTTGATTCATGCCTTTGTGCAGGTGTATCCCTTTCCTGGAAGACAGCATTTCTTTCCATTTTTAAACTTTCTATCACCTGAAAATATTTGGGACCTTTGAGATTATCAACCTCAATCTGTCCCATCATTATAAGGGGAGAGAGAAAATGAAAGTATATCAGAGCGAGTTTGCTGTATTTACCAGAATTGGTCAGTATGAACCTGAAGTAAATTATGATAAAGATACATACCATAATTCCTAGAGGAACCAGTAAGAAGACGAGTAAAAAATAGCTTAAAAATGAACAAAGGAATTAAAATGGTATACCAAGAAATGTTTGTTTAATGCATACAAAACAATAAAGTTGGAACAGAGGAACAACAGTGACATGACACATAAAGAAAACAAATTTTAAAAATAAGTTAGTTAATTAAAAAAGAAAACAAATTGAAAAATGATAGGCATAAATCTAACCACAAAAGTAATTATATTAAATCTGAATGAGTTAAGCACTCCAATTAAAAGGCAGAGATAAAGTAAATAGGATCCAACTATATGCTGTCTATAAGAGACACACCTTCATAGATACAAATAAGCTGAAAGTAAAATGATGCGGGGCGCCTGGGTGGCTCAGTGGGTTAAAGCCTCTGCCTTTCGCTCAGGTCATGATCCCAGGGTCCTGGGATCGAGCCCCGCATCTGGCTCTCTGCTTGGCAGGGGGCCTGCTTCCTCCTCTCTTTCTCTCTGCCTGCCTCTCTCCCTACTTGTGATCTCTATCTGTCAAATAAATAAATAAAATCTTAAAAAAAAAAAAAAGAAAGTAAAATGATGCAAAAAATAGCCATAAGAGACATGGAATAGGTATAATATCAGATGAAATAGACTTTAAGACCAAACACATTGTTAACTACAGGAGAAAAGGGACATTATAATGATAACATGATCAGTCCATCAGAAAGATAAACAATTAAAAACATATATACATCTAAGAATGACCTTCAAATGTATGAAGCAAAAACTGAGAGAACTGAGGAGAGAAATATAATTCAACAATAATATATTAGAATAAGATTCTAATATACTACTCTCAAAAGCTAAAATAATAGCTAGACAGAAAATCAGAAGTTACAGAAGTCTTAAAACACTGTTAACCAACTTGACCTATGTGAAACCTAGAGTTTTCCACCAATCTGAAGTAAAATATACAGTCTTTTTAAGCATATGTGGAGCGTTCTTTAAGATACCATATAGAAGGCTATGAAATAAGTATCAGTATATTTATAAGGTTTGAAATCATACAAAGAATGTTTTCTGAGCACAACAAAAGTAAATTAGTTATCAATAATAGAAGGACATTTGGGAAAATCCAACAATATTTAAAAATTACATGTTTCTAAATAACCCATAGGTCAAAAAAGAAATCATTAGACACATTAGAATATATTTCAAACTGAATTAAAATGCAAACGACACATCACAACTTATGAGATAAAGCTAAAGCACAAGAAAATTTATAAACCTCAATGTCTCTATTAGAAAAGAATAATCTCAAAATCAATAGCCCAAGTTTCCTCCTTAAAAAAATCTAGAGGGGCACCTGGGTGGCTCAGTGGGTCAAGCCTCTGCCTTCGGCTCAGGTCATGATCTCGGGGGTCCTGGGTTCAAGCCCCGCATCAGGCTCTCTGCTCAGCAGGGAGCCTGCTTCCCTTCCTCTCTCTCTGCCTGCCTCTCTGCCTACTTGTGATCTCTGTCAAATAAATAAATAAAATCTTTACGGGATGCCTGGGTGGCTCAGTTGGTTAAGCGGAAGCCTTCATCTCGGGTCATGATCCCAGTGTCCTAGGATCCAGTCCCACAACGGGCTCCTTGCTCAGCAGGGAACCTGTTTTTCCCTCTGCCTCTCTGCCTGCCACTCTGTCTGCCTGTGCTCTCCCTCTCTCTCTCTGACAAATAAGGAAATAAAATCTTAAAAAAATATATTTTTTTAAAAATCTAGAAATATGAGTAAGTCGAACTAAAAAAAAAGAAAAAGAGAGTAAATCAAACTCAAACCACACAGAAGGAAGGAAATAATAAAAATTAGAGAAGAAATAAATGAGAAAACAAACATAACAATAGACCATCAATAAAACTTACATTTAATTCTTCAAGAAAATCTACAAAATTGACAAAGGTTTAGTTAGACTAAAAAGACAGCTAGAAAAAAGACGGATAATACAGATTACTAAAACCAGTAAAGAAAGAACATAACCATTCATATTACAGGAATAAAAGGATCAGACACAAATAGGATGGAAAGCATTATGGCAACAAATTAGTAACCCAGGTGAAATGCACAAATTCCTAGAAAGACACAACTACCAACACCTACTCAAGAAGAGAAACTGACTCAAGAAAGGGGCACCTCCATGGCTCAGTTGGTTAAGCATGTGCCTTTGGCTTAGGTGGTAATCTCAGGGTCCTGAGTCAGGCTCCTTGCTCACCAGGGAGTCTGTTTCTCCTTCTCTAGCTGCTCCTTCCTCGCCCCCCCGCCACTCATGCATATGCACACTCTCTTTCAAATAAATACTAAAAATAAAATATCTATTTATTTATTTAAATTAAATATATATATGTATATTCATACATATATAAAGATACGTGTGTGTGTGTGTGTGTGAGTGTGTGTGCGTAGAGAGAGAGATTTTATTTATTTGACAGAGAAAGACACAGCAAGAGAGGGAACACAAGCAGGGGAAGTGGAAGAGGGAGAAACAGGCTTCCCACTGAGCAGGGAGCCTGATGCAGGTCTCCATCCCAGGACCCCGGGATCATGACCTGAGTTGAAGGCAGACACTCAATGACTAGGCCACCCAGGCACCTCTTAATAAAAAAAAATTTTTTTTAAGAAGAGACAAAATTTGAATAGATCTGTAATAGGTAAAAGATTGAATTAGTAAAAACAAACAAACAAAAAAACCCAAAAAGTAGAAATGAAAATAAAAAAACCACAACAACTTCCCACAGAGAAAAACCTGTCCAATCCTTTCACTGGTAAATTCTATCAAACACGTTTTTTGAATTTTTGTTTTGTTTTGTTTTGTTTTAGTAGTTTGTGTACCTGATGTGGGACTCAAACTCATGACCCTGAGATCAACAGGCTCTTGTGACTGAGCTAGGTAGGTGCCCCTCTATCAAACATTTAAAGAAGAATTAATACCAATCCTTTACAAACTCTTCCAAAAAATGGGAGATGGGGGGGGGAGCATTTCCCTTTCATTCTGTGTCTGGCATAACCTTGATACCAGAGTCAGACAAAGACATAACAAGTTAAGTATAGCCCGATATCTGTCATGAATGTAGACAAAAAAATTCACAACCAAATATTAGCAAACCAAATCTAGCAGCATATAAATGACATTATGCACCATGGCCAACTGAGTTTACCCCAGGAATGTAAGATTGGTTTAACATCCAAAAGCTGACTAATATAACACATCATCCTAATAGAATAACGGGGGAAATTGTGATTACTTCAATAAACATAGCAAAGGCATTTGGCAAAATTCAGAATCCACTATGAATTTTTAAAAACCAACAAAAAACAAATTCTCAACTAACTAAAAAGAAGGGAATTTCTATGATCCGATAACAAGCACCTACAAAAAACCTACATCTAACATGCCTAATGGTAAAAGGCTGATTATGTTCCCCACTAAGATAAGGAATAAGACAAGGATATCTGTTCTTACCACTTCTGTTCAAGATTTAACTGGAGATTTTAGCCACTGCAGTCAGGAGTCCAAAAATAAATAAATAAATAAATTCAGATTGGAAGTGAAGAAATAAACTGTCTTTATTTATAAATGATATAACCTTATAAATAGAAAACCTTAACAAAAATCCACAAAAAAGCATTATTAGAACTAATAATGAATCAATTGAGGTTATAGGATATAAGATCAATATACAAAAATCAGTTGTATTTCTACATATTAACAATGAACACCTAAAAGTGAACGAAACCATTTACTAGGACTTCAAAAAGAATAAAAATATGTAGGAAAAATTAGCAAAAGAAATGCAAGTCTTATACACTAGAAACGACAAGATGTTGCTGAGAAAAATTAAAGATCTAAATAAATGGAGAAACATTCCATATTGACTAGAAATCATTAAAAAGAGGCCAAACAACTCAATTAAAAAAATGAATAGAAGATAGATATTTCATTAAAAGATATATATAAATGACTAATACACTCACGAAAAGGTGTTCAACATTATGAACCATCAGGGAAATGCAAATTAAAACCACAATGAGATACTACTACATGCTAATTAGAATGGCTATGAAAAAGACAGCCCCATACCAAGTGTTAGTGAGGAAGTGGACAAAGGAGAATCCATACATTGTTGGTGCAATGAAAAAATGGTGCAGCTACTTTGGAAGACAATTTGGCAGTTACTTAAAAAAAAAAACCAGATTTACTGTATGATCCAGGAAGTCAATTCCTAGAGATTACTGGAGAGAACAGAAGGCATCTGTCCACACAAAGACTAGCATGTGAATGTTCACAACAGTGTCATTCAGAATAGCCAACAAATGGAAACAACTCAAACATTGATCAGCTAGGTGAATGGGTAAATATAATGTTCCTGTCCATACAATGGAATACTATTCAGCAAGTAAAAGGAACCAGCTACTAATACTACTACAGAGAAACTATATATTGTATGATTCCTTTTACGTGAAATGTTTAGAAAAGGCAAATTTATAAGACAAAAAGCAGATCTGTGATTGTTTAGGGCTGAGGATGGTAGTGGGGGTTAACTATAAATGGACACAAGGGAACTTTTTAGGGTCATGGAAATGTCCTAGAACTGAATTGTGTTTGTTGCACAGGTCAGTACATTCACTAAAAATCGTTGAATTGTACTGTTAAAATGGGTGAATTTTATGTTATGTGAATTACACCCCAATAAAATGTTTAAAAATAAATTCAATAACCAATAACTTGTCACTTTTTAACATATTAATAGAAACAGTTCCAACAATAAGGATGATACTGAGCCTTTGTTCTGTGCCAGTAGCTGCTCTCAGCACTCTATTCAATCCTCACAACAGCCTATTATCTCAGAGACAGAAATAGATACTATAATCCCGTTTGCAAACGAGGAAACTGATGCCCAGAGAAGTTAAGTATCTTGTTCAAGTTTGTGCAGCATATAAATAAGCGAGCCAGGGTTTGTATTTAAGCAACTGGTTCTAGTAACCCTGCTCTCACCTCTCAGCTAATACAGATAAAATTTTATGGTATTTTTAAAGGTATAATGAAGCAGCATCATTGCCTATTTCTCCTCTTGAAATAAGAAAATATACAATATACCAAATGTGATAGTACAAAAGCAGGGGAGGAAATGTGTTATTTTTCCCTTTTAAGATAATAGTAAAAGTACTTTATCAGTGTCTTAGACACTAATGAAGAAGAATGGCTACCATTTTCTTTTTCTTCCAGTTTTATGGCAGGAAGCAGTGTATATCCTGAAAAGATAATGGGCTTTAGAATTGAAATCACTGAGATTTACTCTCTGACTCTGCTACTTAAGTTATGTGACTTGTTAGAAGCCTCATCTTTCTTACCTATAAAAATAGATTGAATAATGCCTACACACCAGGATTGTGTGTATTAGACACGATACAAGTTAATGTATGTAAAATCTGAGACACTGAACAAGTGGGAGCTTTCTTTAGTCATCAGGCTCAGGCGTCCTCTTTTTTTTTTGAAGATTTATTTATTTATTTAGCTGACAGGCAGAAATTACAAGTAGGCGGCGAGGCAGACAGAGAGAGTGGAGGAAACAGGCTCCCCGCTGAGCAGAGAGCCCAATGCGGGGCTGGATCCCAGGGACCAAGACCTGAGCCGAAGGCAGACGCTTTAACCCACTGAGCCACCCAGGCGCCCCTCAGGTGTCCTCTCATACCAATCATGTCTTCTAGCCAAGGGCTGGGCAGTTCTCTAAGGCTTCTGAGCCACATTAAACCTGAAAGAGAACAAAGAACAATTTAGAGTTTATCAGTGGCTTTATTTAGTTGGCTACTTAGTTATATGTGATCTAGCTTAGTATATTAAAATATAGAATGAAGAAGCTCCTCTTCTGCAGGCACATAGCTTTTCTAGAAATCTGACTTTAATAATCTTGTCCTATGCTTGACACTAACCAGACTCCAACCCTGATCTCTAAGAGATATTATGTCACTATTGTCTCCTAGTACCTTTGAGGGGTATGATCAGAGCTTCCCCTTAAGTGTGGGGGAAGTTCTGATGGTGGGAAGAAAGGGGAATAGAAACAGATCTTGTTCCCATGCTAAGAAAGTTTTGAGAACACAGGGTATTACCTAGTATCTATGGGGCCCAAAGCCCTGCTCATACAAATCACTGAGAGCCATTTTAGAGTAAGTGTGGGAAACTTCCTCTATCAGTGACCACTGACCTGTATGTATATATATTAAGAAAACATGTACTAAGGGACACATTTTTTGAAGCATATTTTTTTCTTTATGATTGAAATAGAAAATGTTTATTTATCTACTTGGTAAATTATTGAAGCATTTAGTCCACTAGATGTCGCTATTGCGCTTGAAAAATAAACATGGTCTTGCGCTTCTATAACATAACCTGTTGTAAAATGAAAGTTAAATTTTTAAACTTTGGAATGGCATTTTTCTTTCTTTTTCTCTAACAGAAGAAGAAGATACCACCAGATGACCCAGGCTGACCTTATTTCAAGATAATTTCCTTTAAAGAGAAAGCAGGAAGGAATTTGATATACAGAATTTAGGATTTGGCAGAAAGATCTGGAAGAATCCAAAGCCTGCCGAGGAATGACAGTTTCCAAAGCCCAGTATAGAAAGTAACTTTAAGATTTTCTGTTAGTTTGTTTCTTCTGGGGGAAGAGTTCCTTTCGACTTGTCCTTTAAGTCTTCATGACCTGTGTCCTGTTTCCAACCCAGAACCAGCTCTCATCTGAGGGTGGAGAGATGTTGAACACCTTTCCAATATTCTTTCCTACTTCTACATCCCACCCTTCTGTGATCCACGTCTACAAAACACACAGTATACTCCTGTTTCAATTGTAAAATTATAACACTAAACATTTCTTTATTCACGGAATGAAAAGACAAGTCAGAATTTTTCTTTGTTTTCCTTTCCCCATTGTATTTATAAACGAAGTGGAACCTACCAGCATATTGTTTGTGAGCCCTCGACTACTTCCCTATCCCTGAAGTTATATTGAAATAGAACAGATGGAAGCACAGTGGGATCTGTCACATATGCTACACGGAGAAGAGTCAAAAGGCTATCAGTGCTTTCCAAAACAAGCAAGAGAATGAAAGAAAGGGGGCGGGGTGTGCAGAGAACAGTGGCTATTCTTGATGTATGCTAACTGGTACTATGTGTCCCATTAAACTGTTTTGAGAAGGAAGTTAAGCCCTGGAAAGCCCCTGTCACCTTAAACGCAACTTTTTATTATTTTTTATTTTTTGTTTTTTTGTTTTTTTAGGTAGACTGCACACCCAGCATGGAGCCCAGTCCAGAGCTTGAACTCAAGACCCTGAGTTCAAAACCTGAGCTGAGATCCAGAGTTGGATACTTAGCTGACTGAGCCACTCAGGTGACCCAAGTGCTAAATTTTCTAAGGACTATTTTAGCTGTATCTCACAAATTTTATTCTATTTTTATTATATTTAATTCAAAATATTAAAAAATTTCCACTGTATTTTCTTCTTTCATCTGTGAAGTTTTTGGACATACTGTCCTCAATTTCCAAAAGCCTGGGGATTTAAAATTTATCATTCCGGGGTGCCTGGCTGCCTCAGTCAGTAGAGCATGCAACTCTTGATCTCAGGGTCATAAGTTCAAGCCCCACACTGTGCATTGATTTTATTTAAAACAATTTTTTTTTAAAGATTGTATTTATTTATTTGAGAGAGACAGAGAGAGTGAGAGCACAGAGGGATAGGGAGGAGAAGCATTTCCTGCTGAGCAGAGAGCTCAGCATGAGGCTCCATCCCAGGACTCTGAGATCATCACCTGAGTGAAAGGCAGACATTTAACTGACTAAGCTTCCCAGGTGCTCCCGCCTCCCACCCACCAATTTTTCTTTTTTAATTATCTTTCTGTTTTTGGTTTTTAGTTTAATTTCATTGTGGTTAGAGAAAATATTTTGGGTGACAAAATCAATCCTTTATAATTTATGAAGACTTGCTTTATGGCCCTGCGTATTGTCTATTATGGCAAGTGTTCTATGTATCCTTGAGAAAAATATATATTCTGCAGTAGTCAGGGGATGGTTTCTACATAGGCTGAGTAGGTCAAGCTGATAAATTATGTTGTACAAATCTTCTATATGCTAATTTTTTGTCTGCTCGTTTTATTTGTGACTGAGAGATAGGGTTGAAATCTCCATCTTTGTAGACTTATCTATATCTCTTTATAGTTCTGTCAATTTTTACTTTGTTGTTTTTTTTTTCAATTTTTACTTTGTATATTTTTTTGAAGCTATGTTCAGTTGGAAGAGCATGCTACTCTTGATCTTGGGGACATGAGTTTTAGTCCTACTTGGGGGGTGTAGAGATTACTTCAATTAAGAAGGAAACTTCAAAAATAATAATATATGGGGTGCCTAGGTGGCTCAGTATTAAAATAATAAAAGGTTGAAGGTCAATTATTTAAGTCCCCATATCAATGACCTATGTTATTTATTTTATTTTAAGGATTTTATTTATTTGACAGAGACAGCGAAAGAGGGAATACAAGCAAGGGGAGTGAGAGAGGGAGAAGCAGGCTCCCCGAGGAGCAGGGAGGCGGAGGCTGGGCTCTATCCCAGGTTGCTGGGATCATGACATGAGCTGAAGGCAGACGCTCAATGACTGCGCCACCCAGGTGCCCATCAATGATCTATTTTAAAAAATAACAAATTAAACTGAAAAAGGTAGAAGAAAATAAATAAACTTAAGAGCAGAAATTAATGTATTGGAAGATAGGAATCCACTTGAAAAAAATTAACAAAGCCAAAAGTTGGTTCTTTGGAAAAGTTAACAAAACTGATAAATTCCTAGTAAAGCCAGTAACAAAAATAAAAGCAAAAATTATCAATGACTGAAATAAAGTTGGATATTTCTATAAAACTTATAGACATTGAAAGGGCATTAAAATATGAATAAATGCATGTCAATAAAAAGTGACAATTTAGATCAGAAGCACAAACTATTAAAAACCTAATAAGACTGACACAAAACAAATTAAAGAGATGGATAGTCTTGGACGCCTGGGTGGCACAGTTGATTGAGTGTGGGACTCTTGGTTTCAGCTTGGGTCATGATCTTTGGGTCATGAGATTGAGCCCTGGGTTGGGCTCCGTAATGAGCTCAGAGTATGCTTGGGATTCTCTCTCTCTCTCCCTCTCCCCTTCCCACTCGTGCTCTCTTTCTCTTTTTCTCTCTCAAAAATAAATAAATCTTAAAAAAAAAAAAAAAAAGAGGGGCACCTGGGTGGCTCAGTGGTTTGAGCCGCTGCCTTCGGCTCAGGTCATGATCTCAGGGTCCTGGGATCGAGTCCCACGTCGGGCTCTCTGCTCAGCAGGGAGCCTGCTTCCCTCTCACTCTCTCTGCCTACTTGTGATCTCTCTCTGTCAAATAAATAAATGGAATCTTTGAAAAAAAAAAGAGATGGCTAGTCTTAAAAACATAACACAAACTAAAAATTCAAATTGTAACACCTGCCCACCATGTGTGGACAGAGACAAGAAATATGAACAAGTCAAAGTAAGGAGGTCTGACAACAGCCATGAGATTTAGGTCTTTTGGACTTTGGGCTTATCCTTAACTGTATGAACAGCACAAAATAACTCAAGTCCCAGAAGAACAGAGCAAAGCCATGTTAGCAAGTAACAAAAGACAAACATGGTCTCTGGTCCTGGTATGGGGCTAGGTTTTCCAGAAGGAGTGAATCAGCTCCAGCCACGTGATGGGGTTAAAACAAAGTGGGAAGAATCCACTTGATGGTGGGCTTAGATAGTGTTCAGGTCTACAAACAGATTTTTCTGTTTTTTTCTTTTTTTTTTTTAAGATTTTATTTATTTATTTGACAGAGAGAGTGAGAGATCACAAGTAGGCACAGAGACAGGCAGAGATAGAGGGGGAAGCAGGCTCCCCGCTGAGCAGAGAGCCTGATGGGGGGCTCAATCCCAGGACCCTGAGATCATGACCCGAGCTAAAGGCAGAGGCTTAACCCACTGAGTCACCCAGGCACCCCGATTTTTCTGTTTCTTATTTAATAATCTCAGCAGGCATGCAATGAAGTCTGAGAGCTTTATGTATCTCAAGGAACATACCCCCAAATGTGACCCTCACACAGGCAGGATCCTGGTGAAAGTCTCCTTTACCCCATATAAACTCTTGCTTTTGAGCAGCCATCTTGTTTCCACACCATAAGCCATTTTGCTTAGGTGGTCTAACTACTTCCGATAATCCTTTATTTCTGATCCTGTTCTTTGTGCCCCTGGATTGACAGTTCCAGACTACCTTTGTTTCCTTGACCAAAACTTAGACTTTGGTTCTTGATTGTTCCCATGTCCACAAGATACAGGTCATCACCCTGCCCCTTCTCTTTCCATCTTCATCTTCTCACAAGACCTTAATCCAGGCCAAAGCTCCAGGCCTGTTTTCAGCCTGAGAAAGGATTTTGGGCATTTTGATTCTGCTTTGCTCTGCCTCCCCACCCCTTAAAATTTATTTATTTATTTTTAGGAGGGGGAGAAGGGCAGAGGGAGAGATTCTTTCAAGCAGACTCCTCACTGAGCAAGGATCCCCACTGAGGCTCGATCTCACAACCCTGAGATCATGACCTGAGCTGAAACCAAGAGTGGGGCATTTAACCAACTAAACCACCCAGGCACCCCAGGCTTCCCTTTTCCAGACCTTTTTTAAAAAAAGTCTCTGGGGTGCCTGGGTGGCTCAGTTGATTAAGCGTCTGCCTTTGGGTCAAGTCATGATCTCAGTGTCCTGGGATCAAGGCCCACATCAGGCTTCCTGCTCAGTGGGGAGCCTGCTTCTCCCTCTGCTCCTCTCCTCTGCTCGCGCTCTCTCAAATAAATAAATAAATAAATAATCTTAAAAAAAAAAAAAAAAGAGTTTTTGCGTCTTGCTAGGTTATTTATTGTTTTCTCAAGTTTTGGTCTACAATGGAGAAATTATTTTCTAGTGTTTGTTTTTCTCCTAAAACTCTTGAATAGTAGGTTACATAATGAAAAGAACACTAGTACCCCTTTCTCTTTCTTTCATAGGCATAGCTATGACACCATCTTCTTTGGATCTTGGTTTTATGATCTGTTACTTTGAATAATTTCTAATGCATCAGCTGTTAAGTTTTCCATTGTGTGTTTTCTGCTCCCTGAATGGCAGGAATCTGGCTGAAGTGCTTTTTGGGTGATTGTTGTCGAAACCATAGAGGAGAGTGGCTAAGAACATAGAAGGCTGCACAGCCTAATACAGTAGCCACTATCCACTGTTCCGGGACATGTAGTGGTGAAAATGAAGCTTCGACTGAGTGCTTAAACTGAAGTACAATTGAAGTACAAATTGAGATATCTTTTAAATTACAATCAATGTAGTAAACCAATGTAATTAACCATATTAATAGACCAAAAAAGAAAAACCATATGATAATCTCTCAATATATGTAAAAAAATTTAATAAAACCCAATATCATTCAGGTTAAAAATAAACTCTTAGCAAATTAAAAATAAAAGATAGTTTTCTCAACCCAAAAAGGAGCAGCTACACAAAACGTACAGCTAATCTACTTACTGGTATAATGAATGTTTTTTTCCTAAATTCCAAAGCAAGTTTTTCAAACTTGTGCTGGGAGTTCCAGCCAGTGTCTCAAGGCAAAAAAAAGAAAGAATAGAACATTCGGTTTGTAAAAGGAATGATGAAACTGTCTTTAGACTCAGACAACATTACTATCTAGATAGAAAATCCTTTGGAGGGTGCCTGGGTGGCTCAGTCAGTTAAGTGTTGACTCTTGGTTTCAGCTCAGGTCATGATCTCAGGGTCCTGGGATTGGTCATGTCAGGCTCCCCACTCAGTGTGGAGTCTGCTGAAGGATCTCTCTCCCTTTTTCCTCACCCCTCCCCTTCACTTGCACATGCACACATGCTCTCTCTAAATAAATAAATAAATCTTTAAAAATAATAATAAAATCCTTTGGGATTAAAAAAAAAAAAAAAAGCTAGAACTAAAAAGTAAGTTTACCAAGGCACCAGGTTGCAAGATCATTATATGGACCTCAATTGAACCAAGACTGATGTCAAGGAACTTACTACCTATGCTTCTTCTAAGAGCTAACGTTTTTAAGTCTTAACATTCAAGACTTTAATCCATTTTGAGTTAATTTTGTGTATGGTATAAGACAGTGGTTCAGTTTCATTGTTTTTCATATGCCTGTCTAGTTTCCCAACACCATTTATTGAAGAGACTTTCCTTTCCCCATTGTATATTCTTGGCTCTCTTGTCATTAGTGAACCATGTATATGTGGGTTTATTTCTGAGCTCTTGATTCTGTTCATTGATTTATATGTCTGTTTTTATGCCAATACCATACTGTTTTGATTACTATAGTTTTGTAATTAGTTCGGAATTAGGAAGTATAATGCTTCTAGCTTTGTTCTTCTTTCTCAAGAGTGCTTTGGCTATTCAGAGTTTTTTGCAGTTACTTGTAAATTTTAAGATTATTTTATTCTGTGAAAAGTGCCATTGGAATTTTGATAAAGATTACATTGACTCTGTAGATTACTTTGGGTAGTATGGGCATTTTTAACAATATCAGTTTTTCCAATCCATGTGCATGGAATATCTTTTCATTTATTTGTGTCTTCCTGAATTTCTTTCATCAGTGTCTTACAGTTTTCAGTGTACACATCTTTCACCTCCTTGGTTAAATTAATTCTTTTATTTCTTGATGCAATTGTAAATGAGATTGTTTTCTTAATTTCTCTAATAGATCTCTCTGATTTTTAATCTGGCTTGTACAGTTTAAAACTTGCCACATAACCAAAATACAATTAAATAAAAGGTCGACAATAAAATATAACCCCCCCAAACACTCTATAAATATGGAATTCTCAAAATGCACTTATGTAGAAGCATTTCCAGAATGGCTGAGCTAGAATCTATAAAAATCTGCTCATCCATAAAAGCAAGGGAACACTGATAAAAAATTGTCAAAAATCAACTTATCCAGAACTCTGGAAATTAACAAAAGGTTTGCAATATTCCAGAATCATTTAATCAAGAAAAACAGTTGAACATCAGTAAAAGCAGCAAGCTTTTACTTTATTTATTCCCACTTATTTTTTTATTCCCACTCTCCTCTCCCCATTTCCTGTGTGGACTTAAAAATCAGCAGACTCACAACTATGATAGTTATAGAAACCAGAAGCCTAGCAGTCACTGGTGGGAAAGGGCAGAATGGGTCTGAGATTCCCCAGTTGTTCCATCTCCAGAGAATTGTCACTATATGACCTATCTTCAGCTCCTTATAAAGTTCCATTCCCAAGGGTCGACTTTATTTGACCTGATTCAGAGCTCACTTTGCTTGACTAGTCTTATTCTTAGGACATGTGTCAGAAAGAAGTAGTGGCAACTGTTAAACATTGCAGTTGCATGAGGCGGTGATACCAGTTGGAGCTAATAAGAAGCTAACAACAACAACAAAAAAAAATTAAAAGGAAAAAAATGTGGCATGAGATGTCCATGTGGGGCTTTGCAAAGCTCCAAAAAGTTCCTGGGAAAGTAGAAAGACATGTGTGCATGCAGTGCTCTTCCAATGCTCAGCAAAGATCTGAGAAGGCCCTAGCTCCTTACCTCTGACTGACCTTGAGCCAAGGTCAGTCAGAGGTGAAAAGCACAATTGTAAAAGCACAAAAGGTGAAAGCACAATTGTAAAGGGCCTGCTGGAGCATTAAAAACATAGCCCAACACAGACAAGAGCAGTGCTTGGATGGAAATGTATAATTGTAAACACCTATATTAAAAAAGAAAAAAGATGGCTATGCCTGGGTGGCTCAGTCAGCTAAGCATCCAACTCTTGGTCTCATGAGCTCAGGTCTTGATCTCAGTGTTGTGAATTCGTGCCCCAGATTGGGCTCCACACTGGGCATTGAGCCTACCTAAAAAAAGAAAGAACGGAAGGAAGGGATGTTAAATCAGTAAGTTAACTTTCCACTCTAGAAAACTAAAACAGAAGAGCAAACTAAACTTCAAGCAAACAGAAGAAAGGAAACAAAAAAAATTAGAGTGGAAATAAATGAAAAAGAGAATTTTATATATATATATATATATATATATAACCAATAAAACCAAAAACTGGTTTCTTGAAAAGATGAACAAAATTGACAAACTCTTACGTAGTTTGACCTGGCAGAAAATCTCAAATTACTAAAATCTGGAATGAAAGCGACTAGTGACCATACAGATAAAAAGGGAATAGTATGCCAACAAATTAGATAACTTACCTGAAATACACAAATTTCTAGAAGAAAATTTAAATAGACTCAAACCCATTGAAGAGATCATATTAGTAATAAAAAGTCTTCCCATGGGGTACCTGGGTGGCTCAGTGGGTTAAAGCCTCTGCCTTCGGTTCAGGTCATGATCCCAGGGTCCTGGGATAGAGCCCTGTATTGGGCTATCTGCTCAGCAGGGAGCCTGTTTCCCCCCTCTCTCTGCCTGCCTCTCTGCCTATGTGTGATCTCTCTCTGTCAAATAAATAAATAAAATCTTTTTTAAAAATCTTCTCATAAATATAAGTCCAGGTCCAGATGGCTTGAATGCTGAATTCTACCAAAACTTTAAAGAAGAATTAACACCTATCTTTCACACAGTCTTCCAAAAAATAGAAGAGGAGGGAACACTTCCTAACTTATGTTATGAAGCTAATATTACTCTGATATTAAGACCAGATGAAGATACCACAAGGAAAGAAAACTACAGGTCAACATCTTTTATTAATAGAGGTGCAAAAATTCTCAAGAAAATACTAACAAGTCAAACTCAGCAACATGGTAAAGGATTATTTACACACCAGGACCAAATGGAATTTATCCCAGGAAAGCAAGGTTGGTCTAGCAGAGAAAAGTCACCAATGTAATAAAACATTAACACAATAAAAGATAAAAACCACATGATCATCTCAACAGATACAAAAGACAAGCTCTCAGAAAATTAAGAAGGAAACTTTCTCAACCTGATAAGGGACATTTGATGAAGAAAACTATAGCTAACAATACACTTAATCGTGAAAAACTAAATGCTTTCATTCTAAGATCAGGAACAAGACACGGATGTCTACTTTCATTACATCTATCCAACATTGCACTAGAGTTTCTATCCAGTGCAATAAGACAAAAAAGGGGAAAAAAAGAGCATTAAGATTGGACAGGAAGAAGTTAAAATGTCTTTAATGTAGATGACATGATCTTTTACGTAGAAGATCCTATTGTATCTATCAAAAAATACTGAAACTAATAAATGGGTTTAGTAAGGTTGTAGGATATGCAATCAGTATACAAAAATCAACTGTTTTTAGGGGTGTCTGGGTGGCTTAGTTGGTTAAGCAGCTGCCTTCAGCTCAGGTCATGATCCCAGGGTCCTGGGATGGAGCCCTGCATCAGGCTTCCTCCTCAGCGGAGCTTCTCCCTCTCCCTCTGCCTGCCGCTCTGCCTACTTGTGCTCTTTATCTCTCTGTTGAATAAATAATAAAAATTTTTTTAAAAAATCAATTGTTTTTATATACTGCCAGTAAAAACTCAGAAATTGCAGTTTGAAAATACCATCCACAATGGCATCAAAAAGCATAACATACTTAGGAATAAATTTTTAAAAAGTGCAAGACTTCTGGAATGAAACTACAACACATTATTGAAAGAAAGAAGACCTGGGGCACCTGGGTGGCTCAGTGGGTTAAAGCCTCTGCCTTTGGCTCAGGTCATGATCCCAGGGTCCTAGGATTGCATCAGGCTCTCTGCTCAGCAGGAAGCCTGCTTCCCTTCCTCTCTTTCTGCCTACTGTGATCTCTGTCTGTCAAATAAATAACTTAAATCTTAAAAAAAGAAGAAAGAAAGAAAGAAAGACCTTTCTTTTTGGAAGAAATGGAAACACATCCCATATTCATGGTTGGGATACTTAATATTGTTTAGATGGGAATACTCCTTAAATTGATCTACAGGTAAGATGCAATTCTTATAAAAATCTCTGCTGCCATTTTTTGCAGAATTAGGCAAGCTGATCCAAACACTCATATGGAAGTGCAAGAATAGCCAAAACAATCTTGAAAAATAATAACAAATTTGGAGAAGTCACACTTCCCATTTCAAAACTTACTAAAAGCTACAGTGATCAAAAGTATGTTGCTGGCATAAGGATAGACATATAGATCAATGGAATAGCATTGAGAATCCAGAAATAAATCCTCATATTTATGGTAATTTGGTCTTTGGTAATTTGGCAAGGGTATTAAGAAAACTGAATTGGAAAATAATTTTTTTTTTAATGAATGGTGCTGGGAATAGCCAAATAAACACATGCAAAAGGATGAAGTTTTCAACCCTACCACTCACAGAAATAAAGTTGAATCTCACACCATTTATAGAAATTAACCAAAAATGGAACATCCACTTAAATACAAGAGCTAAAACTATAAATAAACTTTTAGAAGAAAACGTAGGTGAGTATCTTTGTGACCTTGAGTTAGGTAATGTTTTCCTAAATATGATGCCAAAAGTACAAACTATAAAAGCAAAATAGGTCATTGAACTTCTTCAAAATTAAAACCTTTTGAGCTTTGAAGAACTCTGTCAAAGAAGTGAGAAGAAAACCTCACGGAGTGGGAGAAAATTTTTGCAAGTTATAAATCTGATAAACATCTATATCCAGAATATACGAAGAATTCTTAAGAACAACAAAAGACAACTCAATTAAGAAATGTACAAGATATTTTCATATTTATGACTCCAAAAAAGAAAAAAAAAAGGCAAAGGTAACAAGCACATGGAAAATGCTTACCATCACCCATCATGAGAGAAATGCAAATCGAAACCACAATGAGATACCGCTTCAACACTAGGATGGTTATAACCAAAAAGGACAGATAATAAGTATTGGTTAGAGACATCTTGGTGGCTCAGTCGATTGAGCATCTGACTCTTGGTTTAGGCTCAGGTCATGATCTCAGAGTAGTGAGATTGAGCCCCACGTCAGGTTTCCCCCCATTCAGCAGGGAGTCTGCTCAGGGTTCTTTCTCTCCCTCTGCTCCTACCCGCCCCCCCCCCCCCCAATAATAGGTATTGGCTATGATAGGTTAAAACTAATACATTGTTAAAACACTAATACATTGCTAGTGGGAATGTTAAAGGGGGCAGCCACTCTGAAAAACAGTTTGGCAGTCCCTCAATGGTTAAATACTGAGTTACCATATGATTCATCACTCCCAGAGAAAGAAACACATATGTTGACACAAAAACTTACATACAAATTTTCATAGCAGCCGTATTTGTAATAACCAAAAGGTGGAAAGAAAGAAGCAAATGCTCACCAACTAATGAAAGTGGTCTATCTATATGGAATATCATTTGGTTATAAAAAGAGTGACATGCTGGTACATGTACAAAATAGATGAACCTTAAAAGCACACTTAAGAAACTAAGGGTTGCCGGGGTGAGGGAGGGGGGTAGGGAGAGGGCGGTTGGGTTATGGACATTGGGGAGGGTATGCGCTATGGTGAGTGCTGTGAAGTGTGTAAACCTGGCGATTCACAGACCTGTACCCCTGGGGCTAATAATACATTATATGTTAATAAAAAATAAAAAAATTAGAAAATAAATTAATTTTTTAAAAAAGACAAAAAAAACCCCCACACACTTAAGAGAAAGAAGCCAGTCAAAGGACCACATATTTGTGTACGACTTATGTGTAATCATACATTTATGTATGATTCCATTTATATGAAAGTAGAGTAGTGATTGCCTAGGGCAGAGGTGGGTGGCAGTTGTGGGGCTGTGGCATGACCACTAGGGTTTGTGAGGTTTCTTTTTGGAGTAATCACAGTATCCCAAAATGGCTTGTGGTGATGGATGCAAATCCGTGAATATCCCAAAAGTCTTTGAATTGCACACACACACACAAAAATTATCAGGACATTTTAACTTTTTCCCATACTTTCTCACTATTTTTCCCCATTTCTCTGGGGAATTGGAATCATTTCTTATATTCATGTTATTTTTACCTTTACATTAGGTATCTTTTAAAGCCTGTTAAAAACATTTTATTTGTTTTGTAGTTATGCACATTATTATTATATAATTTTATGATTAAATTGGTTTTTAATTCTCACCATCAATCCTTCGGTTCAGTGATCTCTCGCCACTTTTAGATCTCTATTTTAATCCTCTCTTAGAAAATTTTTTTTCAGCAGCTGCCTGAGTGGTTCAGTCAGTTAAGTGTCTGTCTTCAGCTCAGGTCACGATCCCTGGGTCCTGGGATGGAGTCCTAATCGGGATCCCTGCTCGGTGGGGAGCCTGCTTCTCCTTCTCCTATCTCCCCTGCTTGTGCTCTCTCTCTCTCTCTCACAAATAAATAAATAAAATACAAAAAAAAAAAGATTTTTTTCAGAAGGTTATGGGTAGTACTTTCAGACCCCTTGCATATTAGAGCCTGTCTGTTTTCATGTATGAAGTGACATCGTGACTAAGTATAGAAGTCTTGGGACCCAGTTTCTAAGTACAAGGGCATTATTTTGTTGCTTTCTAGATGTGGTGTCATAGAAGAAAAAAATCTGAGCATGGTTGGTTCTTTTTGTTGTTGTTATTGACATTTGCTCTTGATTTTTGTTTTAGCCTGTATGTTTGTATGATTATTTTGTTTTTTTCTTTTAAAGTTCACAATTTTCTCCAGCATGTGTCAAAGTACTGGTCTATTTTCATTAACTGTTTTCTTTTTAAAAATTTTATTTATTTATTTGACAGAGAGCACAAGTAGGCAGAGAGGCAGGCAGAGAGAGAGGAGGAAGCAGGCTCCCCACCAAGCAGAGAGCCCAAAGTGGGGCTCCATCCCAGGGCCCTGGGATCATGACCTGAGCTGAAGGCAGAGGTTTTAACCCACTGAGCCACCCAGGTGCCCCCATTAACTGTTTTCTTAAAACATATACTTCCCACTGACTTCTGGAAATAGAAGAAGTTAGAATGTGGTAACTCATTTTTTTCCCTAAGAATCTTAGTGACTATCAAAGTCATCAAAATAATATAAATTAAGAAAAAAACTAATTAGAAGGGGTGTCTGGGTGGCTTAGTCAGTTAAGCATCTGACTCTTGATTTTAGCTCAGGTCATGATCTCAGGGTCTTGAGTTGAACCCTGAATCGGGCTCCCTGCTTAGCAGGGAGTCTGCTGGTCTCCCTCTCCCTCTGGCCCTCTGCGTGCTCATGCCTGCTTTCTCCCTCTCTCTCTCTTACATACATACATACATAAATATAGCTAACTAGCTTTTGAAAATTTTGATATTTAAGAAACCACATCTTTATGGGACCTGTGTTCATGTTTTTATTATTATTAACTTATTATATATGATTATCATTACTTTGATTTGTAATAGCCTGTCAATGACAAAGAAATTTGTGGATAAATGTTCAGAATAAATATAACAGGGAGCACCATTTACCTTTGGCTCAGGCTATGATCCCAGGATCGAGCCAGGGTCAGATTGGGCGCCCTGCTTGTGTGGGGGGGTCTGCTTATCCCTCTTCATCTGCCCCCACTCCTGTGCATGCACATTCTCTCTCTCAAATAAATAAAATCGTTTTAAAAAACCCCACAAAAATAAATATAATGCATTTTAAAAAAAACGAACATTATGATTTTCAAATTACTCAGGTATACATTGCTTTAAGCTCTTGAGATAAATTTCTTGGCTATCAGGCAAGAGAAAGAACAGCAGAAATGGGAGGGAAAGAGGGAAGATGGGAGGAAAGCATCCAGAAAGAGAGAAACAGAGACAGAACAAGAAAACATAAAATTAGTGGATGAATGAAAAAAGAAAAGTAGCTAGAGATTCAAAGGAATGGAGACATGCACATACACACTAAGGAAGAAGAGGAGGAAGCTCTTTAGTTAAAAGGACTCAGTGTAGGAGAAAAATACGATGGAGGTAAACTCACAAGAACAAGAAAAAAAAAAAAGAAAGAAAAGAAAAGCAAAGCAAGAAAGAGGAAAAGAAAAACACCAGAGAAAGATGATCATAGTTTTTCAAGTATTGGTGCAAACATTTATTCTGTTTCACTGTCTCAGCCAGTGAAATTCAAAACATATAATTGCTCATTATCAAAACTCCTTGAAATTTTACTTTTATTTTTATTTTTTTTAAGATTTTATTTATTTATTTGACACACACAGAGAGAAATCACAAGTAGGCAGAAAGGCAGACAGAGAGAGAGGGGGAAGCAGACTCTCCACTAAGCAGAGAACCCGATGCGGGACTCGATCCCAGGACCCCTGAGATCATGACCTGAGCGGAAGGCAGAGGCCCAACCCACTGAGCCACCCAGGCACCCCAAACCCCTTGAAATTTTAATTAAACTGCTAGCCAACGTTCAAACTTCGTGATTTTCTCTAATCCTGGTGAAGTTGTCTTCTGAATTCAAAAATCGTAATGATTTGCCAAGGGAAAATGATCATTTTAGGTGCGGCTAAGGAATTCAGAACACAGTTATCATGAGGGATAGGCCGTGAGATTGGATGGTTTCCCCATTTCTGTTTTAGTGTTTAACTATTGTCATAGAAGAGAAATGGCCGGAAGAAAGCTATCATTGTTAATAAGCTAGAGCTTAGCAACTTAAAATACACCAAAACAGGAAAACTTTATTGGTAAATAACAATGCTTGTGTTGTCTCTATTTGGACTTCTACTTGAGCAAAGGAAAAGGGACTACTCAGAAGACATAAAGGGAGTAAAGCCCATTGCAGTTGGAATTCAGGGTGTTTAAAAAGAATTCTATATGGCACTGCAGAGATAACACTTTAATGGTAATCCCCTCCCACCCCCAAATTGAGGCAAAGGAAAAAATGAAACAAAAAATAAGCTCAGTTATTTCACATGTAGATTTTAAATATTGAAAGCATCAGCCGGGACTCCTGGGTGGCTCAGTCGTTGGGTGTCTGCCTTTGGCTCAGGTCATGATCCCAGGGTCCTGGAATTGAGCCCCTCATCAGGTTCCCTCCTCAGCAGGAAGCCTGTTTCTCCTTCTCCCATTCCTCCTGCTTGTGTTCCCTCTCTCACATCTCTGTCAAATAAGTAAAATCTTTAAAAAAAAAATAAAAGCACCAACCGTTACGAAGTTCTAAGATACAACGTGGCCTGAAAGCCTGATGAATGGTCAAATGTTCTATTTCATTCAGGTAAACGTAAATAAGTTCAGGTGATGTAGACAGTTTAGATAGATTTTATTTATTTATTTGTTCATTTATTTATCTGACAGAGAGAAAGAGCATGATCAGGGGGAGCAGCAGGCAGAGGGAGAGGGAGAAGCAGGCTCCCCACAGCGCAGGGAGCCGTGCGTGGTGCTCCATTCCAGGACTCCCAAGATCATGACCTGAACGGAAGGCATCTGAGCCACCCAGGGACCCCCACAGTAGACAGTTTAAAAACAAAGGGTAAATGAAGTTTTAGGCATTCATTTGATTTATAGAAATTCAACTATGTAGCTATGTGTTTTTTTTCTATATGCGTATTATTCTCCCAACAAATACTCATTTTTGTTTTTTTTAAAGATTTTATTTATTTATTTGACAGACAGAGATCACAAGTAGGCAGAGAGGCAGGCAGAGAGAGAGGAAGGGAGGCAGGCTCCTTGCTGAGCAGAGAGCCCGATGCGGGGCTCTATCCCAGGACCCTGGGATCATGACCTGAGCCGAAGGCAGAGGCTTTAACCCACTGAGCCACCCGGGCACCCCAACAAATAGTCATTTTTTTAATCAAATCATGTTATACATTATTTCACTAATATTAAAATATTTATTAAATATCCACGTATACGTTCTGTTCTACCAAAGGAGGTAAAACACATAGATGTAACCCCAGTCTTGTACTTTTCTTTCTCAGTTAGGTAACGTATGTGAAAAGAGACATAAAACAGACCAACAGACACTCGATGAGCTGAGCACTGATTGACATGAGTGCTACATATCTTTGTATGCGATAACACCACAGCTAAGTACTAGCAACTTTTCTTTACTACCATCTGTTTATACCTCGTCTTTGAATAATTGTCCATGGATCATTTGGAAGCAGGGGCGCCTGGCTGGTTGAGTCAGTGGAGCCTGTGACTCTTGATCTCGGGGTTGTAAGTTCTAACCCCATGTTGGGTGTAGAGATTACTTGAAAATAAAATCCTAAAAAAAAAAAAAGTAGTATCTGTCCAGAATGCCAATTACCGTTCCAAAGCTCATCATATAATGTGCTCTGTCCCTTTTCTTATTCCTTTAACCCAGTGTTTCTAAAACTTCAGTCTTTCACTTACTATCTTCACAATTTTTGCAATATTATCATACAAACCATGCTATTATTTTAAAAATAATTTAGAGGCACCTGAGTGGCTCAGTGGGTTCAGCCTCTGCCTTCAGCTCGGTCGTGATCTTGGGGTCCTGGGATTGAGCCCCACATCGAGCTCTCTGCTCAGCCTGCTGAGCCTGCTTCCTTCCCTCTCTTTCTCTGCCTGCTGTTCTGCCTACAGCAGATCAGACAGAGAGATCTCTCTCTCTGTCAAATAAATACATAAAATCTTAAAAAAATTAATAAAAATAGGGGCGCCTGGGTGGCTCAGTGGGTTAAGCCACTGCCTTCGGCTCAGGTCATGATCTCAGGGTCCTGGGATCGAGTCCCGCATCGGGCTCTCTGCTCAACGGAGAGCCTGCTTCCCTTCCTCTCTCTCTGCCTGCCTCTCTTGTGATTTCTCTCTGTCAAATAAATAAATAAAATCTTTAAAAAAAATTAATAAAAATAATTTAACTCATACTTCTTTTATTGTAATACCTACTTTAACCTAGTCCTAAACATTGATGAGAGTCGCAGATTTGTTTTTTTTAAAAAGATGTGTCTAGGTATCCTCAACTTGAATAATCACGTGAGCCCCCAGTACTATGCTAACTGTACTCGGATAACCACACCGTTAATCAAGTCACTTTGCTATCACCTAGCAAGAATGATAAGTGTACCAACATGGAATCCTGCCCTGGGGACATAAGCTCCGCTATCTTCTATCTCAAAAGGTAGTCTTGTTTTCTGTAATCTCTTATAAGTAGACACATTCCAAGATACGCATAGCAAAGAATATGTAAGGAAATCTGAGTTTCTTAATTTAACTATTTCACAGATTAAAATCTCTCTTAAAAATTCATCTCTGGGTTTTTCTTCAAAGTTCTTCAGATTGATTTAGTAATTATTGATGTTTACTCTGATAACAATGACACAAATATATCGCTGTCTCTTAATTTTTAACATTCAGAAAAGTGTAAATCAAACAGCATTCATGGAGTTTAAATAATAAGGGAAGAATTGGATCTGGCAAATGGATGAGGCTCTCTTTACTCATTTATTCAACAAATGTCTGCTGAATGCATATTATTTGCCTGCCCTTTTTCTAGGTGTTAGAGATGCATCAATAGAAAACTTAAAAATAGATAAGACCACTGTTATCATGCATACATAATAATTATTATAATACAAAATTTTATGGAAAAGTTTTAAGATACACATTTGTCTTTGAGATACTCCCACCAGTGTTTTTTAGTATCTCATTCCTTAATTTTGAAAATCTCCAAACTTTTAATTAATATTTTAATTTATATTTATAATTATTATTAAAAATATTCTTGGCCTTTGTGTATAATAAAATATTTCTAACCTATAGAAAAGTGCAGACAATAATATTAAACTTTATTCTTCCATTTGTTCAGACTGAAAACATTGGGGTCATTGACTCCTTTCACTTACTATGCTTCATCATTTCTGCAATATCACTATACCAACTATGCTATTATTTGGAAAAATACTTTAAAGTTGATTCATTTTCCTTTCATTCTTTTTAAGAAAGATTTTATTTATTTATTTGACAGAGAGAGAGAGAGCACAAGTAGGGGGAGCAGCAAGCAGAGGGAGAGAGAGACGCAGGCTCCCTGCTGAGCAGGCACCCCAATTGGGAGCTCGATCCCAGGATCCTGGGATCATGACCCGAGCCAAAGGCAGCCGTTTAACTGAGCCAGCCAGGTGCCCCTTTCCTTTCATTCTAATACCTACTTGATTCCTCACTTTTACTAACACCTCTCCAATTATGTTGAATGTGCCTTCAAAATACATTCAGAATTCTATCACTTCTCATCATCCCCCTGCTGCCCTCTTGGTCCAAGACACCATCATCCGTTGCCTGCATTATTACTATAGCCTCAGAGTGGATTTGCCAACTTGTGCCCTTGCCTTCCTCTTCACCCAAAGTGTAGCCTCAACACAGCACCCAGAAAAATCCTGTTAAAATGTAAGGCAGATAATATTCTTTCTCTGCTCAAATCACTACCATGAATTATCATCTCATACAGAATAAAAGCCAGAGTTCTTAATATTCTATTTCTACAAGTTGTCTTTTTGTATGTAATTATTTCATTTTCACTGTTAGATGGTATCTTCTAGTAAGAAAATAACTCATTTTATTAACCTACTCTTTTTTTTTTAAAAGATTTATTTATTTATTTGACAGAGAGAGAGATCACAAGTAGGCAGAGAGGCAGGCAGAGAGAGAGAGGAGGAAGCAGGCTCCCCACGGAGCAGAGAGCCCGATGCGGGGCTCGATCCCAGGACCCTGAGATCATGACCTGAGCCGAAGGCAGCGGCTTAATCCACTGAGCCACCCAGGCGCCCCTTAACCTACTCTTTTATCTATGGACATTGAGGGTCTTTCTTTGCTTTGCTATTATAAATAATGCTGACATAAGAAAGGCTAAAGGAAAGGGGCACCTGGGTGGCTCAGTTGGTTAAATGTCTGCCTTATGTTCAGGTCATGATCTCAGGGTCCTGGAACTGAGCCCCACGTCGGGCTCTCTGCTTAGCAGGGAATCTGCTTGTCCCTCTTCCTCTCTCTTTCCCTCTCCCTGTTCTCTCTTTCTCTCACTCTCTCAAATAAATGAAATCTTTTTAAAACAATGAATCCTATATGTGTCTAGTAGTAGCATTTTAAAAAAAAAACTTTATTGAGGAGTAACTTACTTAGAATAAAATGCACAGATTTTTAGTGTGCTGTTCAATGAGTTTTTTTATTTTTTATTTTTATTTTTTTAAAGATTTTTATTTATTTATTTGACAGACAAGAGATCACAAGTAGGCAGATTGGCAGGCAGAGAGAGAGAGAGGAGGAAGCAGGCTCCCCGCTTGAGCAGAGAGCCCGATGCGGGGCTCAATCCCAGGATCCTGAGATCATGACCTGAGCCAAAGGCAGAGGCTTTAACCCACTGAGCCACCCAGGTGCCCTTCAATTACGTTTTTTTAAAGATTTATTTATTAGAGAGAGTGAGCTCAGGGGAGGAGCAGAGAGAGAATCTCAAGCAGACTCCCCCCTGAGTGCAGAGACAAATGTGGGACTCAGTCCCAAGATCCACGAGATCATGACCTGAGCCGAAATCACGAGGCAAATGCTTAACTGACTGAGCCACCCAGGCGACCCAGTGCAGTGAGTTTTAATGAACATATATACATGTGCTACCATTTCCACAATCAAAACATAGAACATTTACATAACCCCAGAAAATTCCCCTGTACTTCTTTGTAGTCAGGCCCTTCCTCTAGGCAGCCATTGATCTGAACTCTATGAGCATGGATTGGTTTTATTTGTTCTAGAATTTATATAAATGAAATTATATAGCATGCATTCTTTTGTGTTGGTTTCTTTCCCTTAAAAGAATGTTTTTGAGACTTGTTGAGGGAGAAGAAATTTTTGTTACTCCTCAAGGTCCTTCTAGGTGGACTAAGAAAGTCAAATTGACATGAGACAGATTAACAGGAGAAAATCAAATTTACCTTCAGAGGTATAGGGAATCCACATGGAAAATCAAATTTACCTTTATAGTTATAGGGAATCCACATCTACATGGCATTCCAGAGACAGTCAGGCAACAGGAGGTTTTTCTGAGCTAAGGAGAGGGTTAGAGGTCTGGATATACAAAGGAAAGGAAGACCATTAGCAGGAAAGTGAGAGATATTTGGAAAACAAAGTTTGCCTGTTCTGCAGATAAATTTCTTAGGTAAAGGGGAATCTCTGTTAACAGTTCTCTTCCTGGTACAGGCAGGTAGTTGAGGGGGGTAGGTAAAGAGCTTTTCTGAAAACACGAGTTTTGATTGCTTTTAACTCAAGATAATTGATCTTCCAACAAATTTTTTTTAAGATTTTATTTATTTATTTGACAGAGAGGGAAATCACAAGTAGGCAGAGAGGCAGGCAGAGAGGGAAGCAGGATCCCTGCTGAGCAGAGAGCCCTATGCGGGGCTCGATCCCAGGACCCTGAGATCATGACCTGAGCCAAAGGCAGAGGCTTAACGCACTGAGCCCCCCAGGTGCCCCTGATCTTCCAAACAATTTCACCAACTGGCTCTAGCCGTGTATAAGAGTTCCTATTGATCTATGTCTTCATTAGCACTTGGTATTTTCTGATTTCTTAATTTTTCCAGTAACTAGTAGGTAATATGTTACTTCACTATGGTCTTATTTTAAATTTTCTGATTAGAAAAAGTGGAACATTTTTTCTCAGTTATAGACCATTTGGGTTTTCTTTTCTCTAAAGTTGCAGTTCAAATATTCTGTGTCTAATATTTCTCATTCACGTTGTAATTCTACATGGAGGCAAGAGCTTCTCCTCTTTCCCTGCCTTCCTCTCTCTGTCTCCCACTGGCAAAACCCAAGAGAAATCATTTGGCGAAACATCAAATCATTGGTGAAACAAAGTGCTGCAGTGGAAAACCTTGTGCATATTTTGTTTTTGTGGAACTACTTCCTCAGGGCAAATTCTTAGTGGGATTATACGTAGCTTTTACAAGATATTGCCAAATTTTTCTCTATATGGGATTGGACCATTTTGCACTCAGCAACAGTATATGAGGGTGTTTCCCACAGAGCCACATGAACGGAGTACATTGTCAGACTTTTTTTTTTTTTAAGATTTTATTTATTTATTCAACAGAGAGAGATCACAAGTAGGCAGAGAGGCAGGCAGAGAGAGAGAGAGAGGAGGAAGCAGGCTCCCCGCCAAGCCCGATACGGGGCTTGATCCCAGGACTCTGGGATCATGACCTGAGCCGAAGGCAGAGGCTTTAACCTCTGAGGCAGCCAGGCACCCCCATTGTCAGACTTTTGAATCTTTGCCAAACTAATAGGTACTAAGTGATATTTCAGTGTAATTTTAATTTGGATTTCTCTTATGGAGTTGGACATCATCTCATATGTTTGGGATCCTTTTATATACCTTCTTCTGTGAATTTTCTGTTCATGTGTTTTGCCCATTTTTTCTATTGGATTTTGATGATTCTACTCATTTTAAAATATATACTATGGTAATTAGCCCTCTATTTGTCATGTAAATAGCAATATTTCCTCCCAGTTTGTTATTATCTTCTTTTTTTAAAGATTTTATTTATTTATTTGACAGAGATCACAAGTAGGCAGAGAGGCAGGCAGAGAGAGAGAGAAGGAAGCAAGATCCCTGCTGAGCAGAGAGCCCGATGCAGGGCCCGATCCCAGGACCCTGGGGTCATGACCTGAGGGGAAGGCAGAGACCCCAACCCCCTGAGCCACCCAGGTGCCCCTGTTATCTTTTTATTTTATTTTATTTTTTATTTATTTTTTTTTCTTTTTTACAGATTGAGAGAGAGAGAGAGAGAGAGAGATTACAAGTAGGCAGAGCAGCAGCCAGAGAGGGGAGGAAGCAGGCTCCCTGCCAAGCAGAGAGCCTGATGTGGGGCTCGATCCCAGGACCCTGAGATCATGACCCGAGCTGAAGGCAGAGGCTTAACCCACTGAGCCACCCAGGCGCCCCCCCCCCCCCCCCCGTTATCTTTTGACTTTGGTGATCAACTTACTTAACTCTGGAAAACAAAAAAATCACATTCATATCATTATGGCATTGCCTCACATTTAAATGTTAATTTTGAGGAAAATTGACATCTTTTGAATTTTGTTTGCTTTATCCAAGACCATGGAATCCTTTTTATTCGTTCAAGGTTACTACTGAAGTTTTTGTTAAGATTTTTCTCATATAAGTTTGTATGTTTCTTGATAAGTTTAGCCTTAAGTATTTTATTTTTTGTCGCTTTTGTAAACAGGGTTCAGTTTTACATTAAGTCTTTTATTGTTTGATATGTATGAAGAATATTGTTTCTACATGTTAGTTTTAAATATAGCAATGTTTATGAATTCCGTGTGTAGGCAGAGAGGCAGGCAGAGAGAGGGGGAAGCAGGCTCCCCACTGAGCCAAGAGCCCGA
This sequence comes from Meles meles, assembly GCF_922984935.1. Classification (NCBI taxonomy): domain Eukaryota; kingdom Metazoa; phylum Chordata; class Mammalia; order Carnivora; family Mustelidae; genus Meles; species Meles meles. The sequence continues at coordinate 114,706,329 of NC_060071.1, forward strand.
TGTGGGACTTGATCCCAGGACCCTGAGATCATGACCTGAACTGAAGGCAGAGGCTTTAACCACTGAGCCACCCAGGCGCCCTGGGTTTGGATATTTGTATAATGACATATATCCACCATTATATTGTCATACAGAATAGCTTCACTGCCCTAAAAGTCCTTTGTGGTCCACCTATTCATCTTTCTTTCCCCTGACCCCCTGGAAACCACTGATCATTTTACTGTCCCCATAGTTTTGCCTTTTCTAGAATGTCTTATTGTTGATGTCATGCAGTATGTAACCTGTTCAGATGAGCTTCCTTCACTTAATAACATGCATTTACATTTCCTCTGTGTCTCGTTGGCTCAGCTGATTAAACCACTGACTCTTGATCTCAGTTCAGGTCTTGATGATGATGATGGTGTCTCAGAGTTGTGAGTTCAAGCCCCATGTCGGACTCCATGCTGAGCATGGAGCCTACTTAAAAAAAGAATTTTCTCTGGATCTTTTCACGGCTTGATAGCTCATTTCTTTTTTAACACTGAATAATAGTCTATTGTCTGGATGTACTACAATTTATTTATTTTTTCATCTACTGAAGGATATCTTAGTTGCTCCCAAGTTTTGGGAACTACAAATAAATGGCTATAAACATCCATGCAGGTTTATGTATGGATAGAAGTTTTCAGCCCATTTGAGTAAATACTAAGGAGTAGGAGTGCATAATTTTTTAAAATATGCTTTTGGATTCTGGGGCCAGTATTTGACTTAGAATTTTTTATATCCATATCCATAGTGAGAGTTGAACAGTATTTGTCATATTTTGAAATTGATGTCATACTGACTTCTAAAAAACAATTTGGAATGCCTTTTTCTTTTAAAATGCCCTGAAGGGGTGCCTGGGTGCCTCAGTGGGTGAAGCCTCAGCCTTCAGCTCAGGTCATGATCTCAGGGTCCTGGGATTGAGCCCCACATCCTGCTCTCTGCTCAGCAGGGAGCCTGCCTCCCCCCCCATTTCTCTGCTTGCCTCTCTGCCTACTTGTGATCTCTCTCTCTGTCAAGTAAATAAATAAAAATCTTTTTAAAAATGCTCTGAAATAATGTATCATCCAGGTATCAGATCTTTGGGGATTTAGAATTTCTTTGTGAAGCCATCTGAGCCTGGTACTTTTTTGTGTGGATAGTTATTGAATATCTTTCTTTGTTTCTTCTAATAAAATTGATTTGTCCAGTCTTTCAATATTTAGTGGGATTAATTTTGGCATATTGCGGTCTAACACTATGACAAAAATTACATATTACAATGTTACTTTCTGTTTTACTGACTATCTTATTGGTTCTTATTTTGAATAGTTATGCTTTTTTCCTGGATTAGGTTTATTAGTGATCTGGCATTAAAAGCTTTTTTTTTTTTTTTTTCCCAAATAGTCAGCAGGTTGATTTATTTACTAGTCTATGGCTCTCTGTATTCAACCACATTGATTTCTGTTTTTAATCTTTATTTTCTTTCTGCTTTTCTTTGACATAGCTTTTTTTTTACAAGTTTTTTTTTTTTTTAAGATTTTATTCATTTATTTGTCAGGGTGAGAGAAGACGTAAGCAGGGGGAGTGGCAGGCAGATGGAGAAGCAGGTTCTCCCCTGAGGAAGGAGCCCAAAGCAGGACTTGATCCCAGGACCTGGGGATTACAACCAGAACCTAAGGCAGATGCTTAAGTAAATGAGCCACACAGGCATCCCTGGTATAGCTTTTTGAGTTAGAAATAGAATTTATTTATAGTCATTCTTTTGTTTTCATTACATAAATATTTGAAGGCTACAAATTTCCCCTAATCACTGATTTGTTTTTTCATAGATTCTGATGTATATTGTTTCCCTTATCTTTTTTTTTTGTTTTTAGAAATTATGAATTCAAGTTGCATACTAATTTTCATTTCATCCAATACTTCTTTAATAGTACCCTTTAAAATTTCTAGGTGGAGGGGCGCCTGGGTGGCTCAGTGGATTAAGCCGCTGCCTTCGGCTCAGGTCATGATCTCAGGGTCCTGGGATCGAGCCCCGCATCGGGCTCTCTGCTCTGCAGGGAGCCTGCTTCCTCCTCTCTCTCTGCCTGCCTCTCTGCCTACTTGTGATCTCTCTCTGTCAAATAAATAAATAAAATCTTAAAAAAAAATAAAATAAAATAAAATTTCTAGGTGGAAATGATTGGTTGTTTCCTGATTTTCTTATCAATTTTTAGTATTATATGTTTATTACTATTACTGTTTAATTAAAATACTATTTGCATTATTTCTACTTCTATTATTGAGAAGTGACACAGTACAAAGTCAATTTTCATAACTGAGTCCATATGTGTTTGGGAGGAAAGTATACTCTCTGTTTTTGAGGTATAAATTTGAGTATATCCATGAGACCTACTTTATTTATTATCTTGTTAGATTTTTTTTTAGACCTTCATTGGCTTGAGAGAGATGCTGATGTCTCTTATTCTTATTGTATTTTATTGTAAACTGAGCAGTATGATTAATTTAATATTTTGTATTTGAGAGTAAGACAAACAAGATACACTGCAGGATTCCTCTAAGTGATACATTTATTTCTGCTAAAAACTTCTCTAGGTTCTAGTCCAGAGACTGTCAATACTACTTTTAAGTTATTAGGCAAATATTTTATTCTTAGGCTTGTCTGTCTTCTGTGTAAAATGAGGTGAGTTATGGGATATTTCTTCAATCCAATACTCTAATTAATCAATACAATAAAAGTGCTTTTGAAATAATAACCTGCTGTTACTAAATGGGATTACTGCGAAAACAGCGATGGTTTGTTCAGTGCTTCCTGACTGCCAGGCTTCCTGCATAGCACTTTACATGTATGTTTTCACTGAATGGAAGCATATTCGTTTAGTTTTTCTTCAACCTCTAGAATGTTGGCCTCTCTGATTCAGTTGGCAGAAACTTGACGAATTGGCTCAGTATTTTAGGAGACCACCCCCTGCATAAATTGACAGTGGGTACTTGCATGTTGTCGGACCCGGCCTTTTACTTGAATTAGGAAAATGGTCAGAGAGATCACACTGGTCAAGGGAGCAATCAGGCAACATTTATTTCTGTTAGGTTTCCAGGTTTGGCAGGAAACTAGACCAGAATGAGATAAGGAGCTCAGACCTTTACAGGGTGTGATTGGAGTCTTGGACAAAGAGGAACAGAGCTGTTTTCCTGGCCAGCTATTTTCATCCCTGGCTCATACAAGTGCTCTCAATTTGTAAAAAATACTGTGGCAAAAAGCTGTTCTTTGAGATCAGCAGACATAGCGTCCTAACAAAGAGAGGTTAGCTCTAAGCCAGTCTCCTTTTGTCTTTAGTAGTAACTCTGTTGATAATATAGACACAAGTAATAAAAATGGTCTCACCTTGCCTCAGATTAAGTAACGTAATTTCTGCCCCTTCAGCTAAAGATACTTTGTGTTATTCTCAAACTCACTTATCCATCTGGTCAATCAAGTAACATCATTATCTTCTATTACCATCAGGGTTGATAAATATGTGATACTAGTGTCAATTCTTCCTCCTCCTGTGCCCCTGGCAGAGACTCAGTTACTATTCAGTTTGTATCCTTTCCTGCCAAACTTCTTAACATGACACCCAAGTAACAAGACTAGGATTTGCTCCCACTATAGAATCCGTTGCCATTCTTATTTAGGCACTCTGGATTCAAAGACAAGGAACTGGGCAGCCTCGTGTGGGACACAGGAATGTAAACAACCTCTCTAGATCAGAGAACTCCATGCTGTGACAGAAAGGAGCTGCTGTCTTAAAGAGTGGCAAATTTAATTCCTTTAATGGCATGAGGATGTCCAACTTGCTTGAATGCCTCAGACTATGTTATTTGTCCTGCTCAGTAGGTATTGAATGTCTGCTTTGGTGGTTCTCACCAGATGCCCCAGCAAGGCTTGTGTACCAAGTCCCAGAGCTGCTTTCGATTTACTCAATTTGCAAAACTTGTGTTTAGCACAGTTGGGGCTGGCAAAGTCTCTCAGGTGGGCTGTTGAGCCGAATGTGAACTTCTGCTGGATGTAAGTAATAGCTAAGAGGCATCACATGACATCATACTCTGTTATTGTACTATCTCTGTTTTTTGGTGCATGGGAGAATGCGAGCAGGGCTGGGCTCATGGCAACCATGAACCTGCCAGTTAGAGATGTAAACACAGGAGCCCTCCGTTCACATGCTCAGTGTTGTGTTTCTAAAGGAATGGGTGTGTCTCTGTTTGGCTTAGCATTACATTTTATTTTCATTTCAAAGTATGGAGGATCTGTCTCAGTGTTGCTGTCATTAGTCTAATTTGCTAATTTAAAAGTAAGCATTACTTTTATATCCAAACAGGCATGGCCAGGAGACACCATAGATCATTAAAACTCTAACTGGGAACATCTGGAAGCAATTTTGAGACACTATTCTAGAACTTCTTAAGTGCACTAGATATGGAACAATAGTCCTTTCACTTTGAGGACTTGTAGCATAGATGCCTACAAAGGAACAATAATTAAGAAATGATTCATAATATTTTCTCCAGAGACTGTTGCTATGATGATTTTGCAGCATCTACTCTAAAGGAAGCAACCAATGTAAAATGGAAATGAATAGCATGAATAGGACAGCGAAGGAAAATAACAGACAATGCTTTGTAGACAGCTCCATAAACCCTAGAGTCCAGACTTTCCTGAAATTGACTCTTTCATTTATATGTGTTGTGCCAGGCAACATGGTTCTATGAAAAGACATCGTAGGACCAGAAGGATCTTCTTGCTTTATAGACCTTTCTTGTGACCTACGCCATTAGTAATAAATAATGCAAACCTGGGTAGTCTAAGAAGAGAGGAGATACTATCAGAATGATTATCTTGGATTACAAGGAATGGCACATAGATCAACACTGTGCTGTTTTGTTGATCACCAATAAAATGGATGTCAAATAACTGAATCATCTGGTACTCATGGAAGTACGAGTTTTTGAAATAATTGTCCCAAACTGTGGGTAAAATTTGCAACAATTTTTTTTCGCATTAATATGTGTTAATTTAATGCATTATCAAAACTAATGTCTGCTCCTTATCACTTGGTTTGGATCAAAACCACCAAATATAAGTAATGCAGACAAGATTCTGTAGCCATACAATATATATGAACTCGGATTTATAAGAAGTTTAATTTGATTGCAATACAAAGACAATATTTTAAAGTCATTTATTTATGTAGTAATAGTGAGTTCATACAATACCTTTCATTCAGAACTTAGTAATGCAGTACAAGAGCTAAGTGGGAGTCAATCGACATCATCCTGAGTCCAAGGGCATTGAGTAATTTGTTGGTATATCTAACTTGCCCCCGCAGGATGGATTCCCAAGGATCCATCCCAAGGATCTAGCTTCCAGTGAGTTTTGGATCTGGAAGATGCATATGGTGTCGTAAGATGCGAGAAGGTTCTTGTGCAGGGGGAGGAAAGGACCCAGTATTCCGCATTTTAACAAGGGCCTCGCCTTCCCTCCAGGTGATCCTGAAGTCTGGACCACATTATAAGAAATACTGACCAAGACCTTAAAGGTCATCTAATCCCAAATCCTCATTTTACGAAGGGTCCACAAAGGTTAGATGACTTCATCAAGGTTTGGTAGCTAATTTGCGCATCGGCGGTCTTCCTCCCACTTCTAAGACCCAGGAGTCTGGATGGTTAGAAAAGTTCCTTGATGAAATCGGGCAGAAAAGCTTTTTTGAGGGAGTTTGTGACATTCTTCCTTCCCCCGCGGTCGTTAACCTGCATGGAATTAGCATCTTCCTCTGACCATCTCCGACGTTCCAGAACACCGAGAGAAAGTTGCCAGGCCAGGGCGGCCGCTGGGCCTGCGGGGGGAGGCGGGCGGCTCCGCCTCCGGCGCTCGCGGGCGGGCTCCACACTGGCCGCGGAGCGGCGAGCGCGGTACTCGGAGGCAGGCGGCGGGCGGGGAAGGCGCGGGGCGTGGTTTGCAGCTTTCTGAGCGCCAAGGAGCGGAGCGCGCTCAGCTGCGTCCCGAACCTTCGGCTGGACCGAAAAAGCGAGCGGGAGAACGAGCAAAGGGCGCGATCGTGGGAGCAAGGCAAGTGGGGGCGCCGACCTGGGTCGGCCCCAGCCCGCACCCTCACCCCTCGCCGGGCCAGCAGCGGGTGAGCGCGGTCGCGGGCCCCCAGCGCCCGGGTGCGCCCCGGAGAGAGCGGGCTGAGGCGGGGAGGGAAAGCGGGAGGGAGGGGAAGGGGCGGGGGCGAGGGAGGGAAAGGTCCCCGAGCCGGGGGCGGGGGGCGGTAGGCGCGAGAACCGACCCGTTGTCGGGGTCCGAGCCCGGTCACCGGAAACTTTGCCCGGGTGGGGAGAGCGGGGTGCGTGGAGGGCGCCGCAAACTTGTCAGCGGGCGGGGCGCTCCGGGGATTGGAGCGAGCGCCGGCGGGTGGCGTTTGTCTCTCCGGCTTCTTTGTGTCACCTCCGGGCCCCGGCCCGCCTGGGCGGCCGGCTCGGAAAGGGGCTGCGCGGGGGGCTGGCCCTGATCCCCGCGCCGCCCCCGTCGGGCCCAGGCCCCAGCACTCCCGATCCGCTGATTGTTTTCCTTCCTCGCGTCACGCCTGGGCGGGAAAGATTTTGAACCCCGCGTGAGCTAGAACGCGGAGAGCGGCGGCGCGGAGATTGCCAAATTGTGGGCGGCGCGAGGCTCGCCCCGCGTCCCCCGGCACCGGCGGGCAGGGGCGCACCGGGGCTGGACAGGGCGCGGGGAGCCGCGGGCCCCGGCGCTGGAGGAACAGCGGCGGGCGCGGCAGCCAATCGCCCCCGCGGTGGGGGCGGCTCGGACGGCTCGGATTATAATTCCATTTTGATTGCTTGGGGTCTTTGTTGTCTGAAATTGCCTTGAGGGTCTGACGGTAGCACCTTCCCCTTCTTAGGTAATTTTTCTTCTGTTTAAAAAAAAAAAAAGGAGGGGGGCGGGGGACTTGTGTGGAATCAGTGCTGCTCGAACCGACCCGAGCCGCCTTATTAGATGGAGCTTGAGAAGTCCTGTGTAACATTTGCCATTGTGGACGCTTGTTATTTCCGAAAGTTATTATTTTCCCCTCCCCTAGTGGAAGGGAGCGTCTGAGCTGGATGCCAGCAGGCTCGATTGTGTACAGGCACCAGCAAGTCAGAGCCCGGCCGAGGGTGTTTCTTTGTAGCCGCTCACTTGGGCATCGCTCCCCCCCCCCACACCTTTTTTAAAAGTTTGATTTCAAGCAAATTTCATCTGCTTTTTTGAAAGTTTCCCTAGCCCCGAAGTCGTCCTTGCAGTTATTACATGGTTGTGCTCTGATGGGTTCGGCTACTTTTAGGCTTGGGGGTTACAATGAACATCTGAACCATACCTGGCCCTTCACTCCTCCGGTCCCTGCCACCGAGAACGTGTAAATATCACCAGGAGAAGGTATTCTCCTTTTATGAGATGGGATATTTGGCGTGTTTTTGTACTTTAGTGCATGACTCCTTTTTTAGTTTTCTTTCTGGAAAACTGGTGGGACTTTCAAAGGCTTTTCCCGAGATAATTACTAAGCGAACGGCCTTATTAGCCCCGCCATTACGCCCCCTACCCCCAATGCACCGCGAGGGAGAAGGGAGCAGGTGTAATCCTCATTAAGTTGTTTTTCTTGTTCTTGTTGTTGTTTTGTGAAGACTCTGGAGCTGTCAAAATAAGTAAAAAGTGGAAATTCTTAGTTCTTTGTTCACATGTTTGAATCAACTGAACTTTATTTGAATTCAACTAAAATAAAAATCAAACCAGTTTGGTCAGCTTAGCTTCTACATTAAGATTGCTTTAAAAAATCATGTGAATAAGTTTACCCAGTTAGAAGTTTTACAAGCATTTCAGTGCCTTCGTGCTGGTTGCGTTTGCAGGATATTGCAATATGTTCAGAGAAGTGAATCACAGTGAGATTTTTCTAGGTAGTGCCCTCAGTAGTTTTAACAGAGTTTAAAGTTAAGCTCAAAAGTGGAATCAGGCATGTCTTAATAAGTAAGGGGAAGCGTGGAAAGCAATTGAGTAGTTTGTCATTACTCATATGTTTTTAATACAGGTTTTTAATAATCTCACAAAATTGTTCATTTACTCAAATAAGCTCTTACCATATGTAAGCCATTGTGCCAAAATCTGGGGTTCCAAATAATAATAGTTACCATTTATGGAGTGCTTATTTTATACCAGTAAATGCTTTGCATAGATTACCTCATTTATCTAATGAATATTTGTTGAGTGCCTACAGTGTATTGTGCTAGATGCTGAAGTTACAGCAGTGCACTGGGCTGCTGTGGTTCCCGCCAGTCATGGGGGAGAGCTGGGGAAGAGCCACAGAACATGAAAAATATTAGCAAACTGATTGCCGATTTTACGGTGATCGCACACTTCCCTGTTTAAAATCCTTCAGTAGTTTCCCATCACCCTCTGAGTGAAAGGCAGACCTGACTGGCCCCCAGAGCTTACTCCATCTGGTCCTCCTCATTTCCCAGTCCTTCACCTTTTTGATCTTATCTGCTGTTCTGCTTCTTGCTCATACGTCTACAGCCAGACTAGTTTCCTTGCTGTCTGAGATGCCTTACGACTTGCTGTTTCCTCTGCTTGGAATGCTCCCTGCGCAGCCTCCGTATCTGTCTGGTTCCCTCCTTGACCCTCTTCACTTCCTTACTCAATATTGTGTTCTCGGTGAGCCTTGGCAAAACCCCAGATTTAAATACTCACCAGCTCTCTTGTAACTCCCCTTCCCCTGTTCACGATTGTTTTTCTCCATGGCACTTTTTTTTCCCTAAAGATTTTATTTATTTGTCAGAGAGAGAGAGAGCACGAGCACGTGTGCACAAGCCGGGGGAGCAGTAGGCAGAGGGAGAAGCAGGCTCCCCACTGAACAAGGAGCCTGGTCCAGGACTCAGACCTGAGCCAAAGGCAGACACTTAACCGACTGAGCCACCCAGGCATCCCTTTCCGTGGCCCTTAGCACCATAAAACTAAACATACTCTATGTTTGACTCATTTGTTAATGGTCTGTCTTCCCCTGCCAGATCGCACTCCATCAATGCTGTTGTAGTCGCTGTGGTATCCTCAGAGTCTGGAATAGTGTGTGATGTGCGCTGGGTCCTTAAGAACTGTTGAATGAATGTTGAGTAGAAAGGAGACAACAGGGGGGCCAAAACAGAGACCAGGGGCTCCTGTGTTAATAGTGAGAAGGCCTCTCCGCTGATGTTTAAGCGGAATGTTTGTTAAGAAGGAGCTGGCTTTGCAGTTGGGGAGGAGAGAGGCATGGCAGAAGATTGGCGGGAGAAACAGCCTTGAGTCAGGAGAGAGCTTGGCTTTACTGGAACTGGGAGAAGGTGGTTATGCCTGAGCACTGTCAGCTGGAGGGAAGGAACTAAGAGAAGATGGAATGGTAATCCGGTTTAACATTAAGCAGGGCTTTCCTTGTAGGCCAAGATTTGGATAAATTGAATCCCCATATATACCCTATTAGCCCTGTTTTATAGTTTATGAAACTGGGCATCAGGTAGTTTTCTGCAACTACCTGGTACGTGAATGGCAGAGCCTAGGATAGAAAGCCAGGCCCTCTGACATCAGAACACTTATAGTTGACCTCATGCCAGTGTCAAAAGACAGAGTCCCCATCCTGATGGATGAGCCATTGTGGTATACACGTGGCAGTGCTGGAAAAGAGGTATTCTTCTGGTGCCTGGGGAGGGGAAGCACCTTGTTCTGCCCAGGAGTGGAACAGGCCAAACTGGAAGAAATTAGAATCATTTTTCAATTTTTTAATTATTATGAAATATTTCACATTGCCTACATCTTAATTAAGAAGTAATATTAATGTTAAATGCAAAAACTGTGCTTCAGGGCTTTGCTGTGTGTTCACTTTTTAGTTTGGCTTGCTTTCCCATCTACCACTGCCCCCTTTCTTACTTTGACCAAAGAAAAGAGCGTGATTGACATAGTGTAAAATCGCTTGTGTTTAAAGCCTGTTACTCTTTTTTTTTTTTTAAGATTTTATTTATTTATTTGATAGATCACTAGCAGGCAGAGAGGCAGGCAGAGAGGCAGGCAGAGAGAGAAAGAGAAAGGGAAGCAGGCTCCCCGCTGAGCAGAGAGCCCCATGCGGGGCTCGATCCCAGGACCCTGGGATCATGACCTGAGCCGGAGGCAGAGGCTTAACCCACTGAGCCACCCAGGCGCCCCTCAAGCCTGTTACTCTTTACTGAATTGCACGGGTTATGTTCTTTTCTGGTCATTATCTTAAACGGTTTGCACTTTGCGGGTCAGTGTAGTAGTTCTTATGCTGGCTCTGTGGAGTGTAATTGACATGCGGTAAGCTGCACATATTTAGAGGGTAAAATTTGGTAAATTTTTCACTTACGTAAAGACCTGTGAAACCATCTCTCTCTTTGGCCCCTCCCTACCCCCTACATCCTCTTTCCCTAGACAACTGAAGATAGCTTTTTGACCCCTATGGATTAGTTTGTATTTTTAGAATTTTATATAGGCGGAATCAAAACGTCTCTTTTTTGTCTGGCTTCTTTCACTTAGCATAATTATTTGGAGACTCCTCCATGGGGTGTAAATCAGTGTGGTTCACCCTGTTTTGTTGCTGAGCAGTATTCTACTGTATGGATCTACCCTAGTTCATCCACGTTCACTCATTGATTGACATGTGGTTTTTTTTCCCAATTTTTGACTATTAAAAATAAAGCTTCTGTAGACATTATGTACAGTCTTAGGTAGACTCCTGCTTTCATTCCCCCTTGGTAAATATTTAGGAGTGGAATGGCTGGATCATATGGTAGATAAGTGTTTTGAAGGGGTTGTACTATTTTACATTCCCAAAGCTGTGTATGAGGGTTCCCGTTGCCCTGCGCCCATGTCAATACTTCGTGTGGTCAGGCTTTCCAGAGACATTCTGCTAGAGGTGCAGTGGTATCTCATTGTGTTTTTAATTTGCAGTTCCCTGATGACTAATGATATGCTTATTTACCACCCGTGTATCTTCTTTTTTTAATATTTATATTGCTTATTTTTTTGCCTCCTTTTGTTTTAAATTGGGTTGGTTGCTTCCTTATTACTGAGTTTTGAGAATTCTTTGTTTTCCAGATGCAAGTTCTTTATCGGATACATGATTTACAATATTTAGTTCTAGTCTGTTCCTCATCTTACTGTCTCTTAACAGTATCTCAGAAGATCAGAAGTTTCAAATTTTAATGAAGTCAGTTTATCAATTTATTCTTTTATGAATTGTACTTTTGATGTTGTACCTTAAGAAATCTTTGCCTAACTCAAATGACAAAGATCTTTTTCTAAGAGTTATTTCTAATTATTTATTTTTGTTATTCATAACTCTTGGGATAACTCTATAAGAGAATGTAAAAGTAGGGGCGCTGGGGTGGCTCAGTTGTTAAGCATCCAACTTCCGCTCAGGTCTTGATCCCAGGGTCCTGGGATTGAGCCTCTCCCATCGGGCTCCCTGCTCAGAGGGAGGCCTGCTTCTCCCTCTCGCACACCCCTGGCTTGTGCTCCTTCTCTAAATGTGTCTCTCTCTGTCAAATCAATAAATAAAATCTTAAAAAAAAAAAGGAATGTAAAACTATAGTTATCATTTTACATTTAGGTCAGACTACTTTGAGTTAGTATTTGTTTATAGAGCGAAGTATGCATTGAAGTTTACCTTACTGCTAATGGGAACATTTGGCAATTTCTAGAGACATGTAATGTACAGAGATGATGTCTTGTGTGTGTTACGGGTGGAGGATGGGTGGTATTTGCTGTTGGCATCTAGTGGGTCAAAACCTTGGATGCTGCTTAAGATACTGTAGTGACCAAGAGCAACAAAGAATCATTCGGACAAAATGTCAGTGGTGCCAAGGCTGAGAAACGCTAGGCTAGAGGTTTATCAATTTTATTGACCTTCCCAATGAACCAGCTATTTGTTTTATTGATATTTTCTTTTGTTTTTCCATTTTCTATTTAACTATCTTGTCACTCTGATCCTTATTGTTTTTCGTATTCTAGTTTTTTTTTTTTCAAAGATTTTATTTATTTTATTTGTGAGAGAGAGCATGAGCAGGAGGGAGGCAGAGGGAGAAGCAGACTCCCCAGTGAGCGGGGAGCCTGACCCAGGGCTCAATCCTTGGACTCTGAGAGCATGACCTGAGCTGAAGGCAGACACTCTGACTGAGCCACCCAGGCGCCCCATTATTCTAGTTTCTTTAGGTCATTGATTTTGTGACTGTATTTCTTTTCCTACATAGATGTTTAGTCCTATAAATTTCCTCCCAGGTACTGCTTTATTGACATCTCACAAATCTTGATATGACATAAATCCATTTTTATTCAGTTCAAAATACTAAAACACATTTTGTTTGATATATACTCAGACCCTGAGTTACCCACATTACTTGGTTTTGAAATACTTGTGGATTTTCCAGAGATCTTTCTGTTATTAATTTCTAATTCAATTCCATTGTTGTCAAAGGGCATACTTTGTATGGCTCAAATCCTTTTACATTTATTTAGAGTTATTTTATAGCCCAGACTATAATTTCTTTTGTTAAATGTTTTATGTGCACTTGAAAAGAATGTGTATTTTAATTATACCATGTTAAAGGAACATGATATCAACGTGACTCGTCCCTGTTCATGTTAACCTTGATCACCTGGCTGAGGTGTCAGGTTTCTCTCAAGTTACTCTTTTCTCCCCCTTCTGTACTGTACTTTTTGGTAACGAAGTCACCATGTGCAGCTCACACTTAAGGAATGCAGAGTTATGCTTCACCTCCTTGAAGGGTGTTACTTTTTTATTCAATGTGGTGATCTCTGTCTTCTATTTAAAAAAAATTTTTTTTTGAAGACTTTATTTATTTACCCAACAGAGAGAGACACAGTGAGAGAGGGAACACAAGCAGAGGGAGTGGGAGAGGGAGAAGCAGGCTCCCCACTCAGCAGGGAGCCTGGTGGGGGGCTTGATCCCAGGACCCTGAGATCAGGACCTGAGCCAGAGGCAGACGTCTGAGTCACCTAGATGCCCCTATCTTTTATTTATATTTAATTTTTTTAAAAGTTTATTTAAATAATCTCTACACCCAACATGGAGGTTGAACTCATGATCCTGGGATCAAGAGTCACGCTTTTCCTACTGAGCCAAACAGGTGTCTCCACTGTAATGATCTCTTTTATTTATTTATTCTTAAAGATTTTATTTGTTTTGGGTGCACAAGCAGAGGGGAGGGGCAGAGGGAGAAGGAGACTCCCCACTGAGCAGGGAGCTGACAACGGACTTGATCCCAGGACCCAGGATTATGACCTGAGCTTAATGCAGTTGCTTCGCCTACTGAGCCACCCAGGTGCCCCATCTCTGTCTTTTTTTTTTTTTTTTAAGATTTTATTTATTTATTTGAGAGAGAGAGTGTGAGAGAAAGAATGAGCATGAGAAGTGGGAGGGTCAGAGGGAGAAGCAGACTCCCTGCCGAGCAGGGACCCCGATGTGGGACTTGATCCCGGGACTCCAGGATCATGACCTGGGCTGAAGGCAGTTGCTTAACCAACTGAGCCACTCAGGCGTCCCTCATCTCTGTCTTTTAATTGCATTGTTTAGACCCTTTGTATTTAAAGTAGTTATTAACATGGTTGGGTTTAAATCTATAACCTTGCTATTTGTTTTCTGCTTTTCTCATCCATTCATTGTTTCTTTTTTACCTTTTTTGGATCTGTCTTTGGATTTATTGACTATTTTTCATCATTCTAATTTATATGCTTTTTTGGGCTTACTAGCTGTCATTATTTTGTTATTTTTGTGACTGCCTTAAGGTTTGTAGTATACACCTTTAACTCATTACAGTTTACCTTCAGGTGTTGTTATCCTGCTTCATGTACAGTATGAACACCATGTTTGTAATAGTACATTTCCATTACTCTCCTTGTAACCTTTTTGCTTTGTCATATATTTTATTTTTTGTCTTTGATAGACCAACCCCATGCTACATTATTATTTTTGTTTGAATAGTCAGTTATTTTTAATTTAAACAAATTTTTAAGTTAAGCTCCTTTTTATTTTTTATTTTACTTTTTTTTTTCTGAGAACGCGAGAACACTCACACCTGTATGTGAGTGGGGAGGCTCAGAAGGAGTGGGAAAAGGAGAGGGAGAGAGGGAGAATCTTAAGAGGGTTCCACATTGGCATGGAGCCCCATGCAAGGGTTTATCCCATTACCCTGAGATCATAACTTGAGCCGAAATGAAGAGTTGGACACTTAACCCACCACCACGATCTCCTGAACAATCAATTATTTATTTATTTTTTAAAGGTCTTATTTATTTATTTGTCAAAGAGAGGGGGAGAGGGAGCGAGCGAGAGCACACAAGCAGAGGAAGTGGCGGGCAGAGGGAGAAGCAGGCTCCCCGCTGAGCAAGGAGCCCATAGGACTCGAATCCAGGACCCTGGGATCATGACCTGAGCTGAAGGCAGATGCTTAACTGGCTGAGCCACCCAGGTGTCCCCAGTCAGTTATTTTTGAAAGAGATCTAAATAATAAGGAAAAAAATCATATATGTACCCATTTAGCTCCACAGGTTGTATTCTTTATTGTTATATTGTTAAATGGTAGTAAATCATAGATGTTGAGGTTATTGGATTCATATATATATGTATGTGTATAAAAAATATATTCTAACTTCTAACGTTAGAGTAAACTTTGAAGAAGTAGTGAAATTCAGAAATCAGCAAAGTTCATTTTCTTAAACTCCGTTGCATTGCTGTTGAACAGATCATTACTCTAATAGAAAGATGGTTCAGGATGCTGTAGAGTATTACAACATTCCAAACACCTGGACTTGGAGAACTCACTAGACAGGCACTGATGAGTGTGCTGTGGTTCTTTTCTTTCCTCTGGGCAACATTAGGAAGGTGGGTGGAGAGAAGGAATCAGTCCACCTGTGCTGATTATTTTCCAGACCCTGAGAAACTTTGGAAGCATTTTTTTCTTTTGATGGTTTGTGAGACGAAAAAGTATGGTTATATAGCTCCTCAGGTCAAGGCAACACATTTTTAAAAAGTTTCACTTATTTATTTTTTTAAGAGCTTTTATTTATTTATTAGAATGAGAACAGGGGGAGGAGGAGAGGGAGAGGGATAGGCAGAGTCCATACTGAGCAGGGCAGGGGAGGGTGCTGGGAGGGGGAAAATGTGGCGTTCGAGCCCAGGACCCTGAGATCATGACCTGAGCTGAAGGCAGACACTTAACTGACTGAGCTACCCAGGCACCCCATCAAAGTAACAAATTTGACAACAATGAGCCTCAAGCTTCTGCTGGTCCGAGTCCCTATTGGACTGAAGACTCCAGTCTGAGACGCAGTTCTTGGATCTCTCTAGAATTTGCCATCTACTTGTTATTCTGATTGCAGCTGACTTTTACTCTTCCTTTGGGCACTGCCCGTGTTTGCTGTTTGTCATCAGTGAGCAGTGCTTCTCTGTCTGGTCATGTAAATGCACCCCTGGTCTAAATATATATATATATATATATATATGTATATATATATATATATTTTTTTTTTTTTTTTTTTAAGATTTTATTTATTTATTTGACAGACAGATCACAAGTAGGCAGAGAGTCAGGCAGAGAGAGAGGAAGAGAAGCAGGCTCCCCGCTGAGCAGAGAGCCCGATGTGAGACTTGATCCCAGGACCCTGGGATCATGACCTGAGCCAAAGGCATAGGCTTTAACCCACTGAGCCACCTAGGCACCCTGGTCTAAATATTAATACACTGACGAATACTCAGCTATAAAGGAGGGGGAAAATCAATTCATTCTGCAAGTTAATTTATTTTGTGAATATTTATTGAGTCCGGGCTCTGAAACCTTGATGAAAATGTATGCCCCTTGCTCTTGGAAAGGCAACTGTCCAGTAGGAGAAAGGCCCACCAGCAAAGATGCTTGCAATCCCGTGCGGTAACTGGTGATCACTACAATGGAGACCCCAACAGAGCGGTGGGAGTAAGCTTAGAACAGGGCTTCTCTAAGTGTGTTCCCAGCAGCATCAGACGTAATGAATCAGAAAGCTTGAGGCTAGAGCCCAGCCATCTGTGTTTAACAAGCTTTCCAAGTGATTATGATGCTTGTTCAAGTTCATGAACCACTGGCCTAGAGGATTAGATATCTGAGATTTTTTCCCCAGCTTCAAAATTCTATGAGTATTGATTTAGAAGTGTGATATTTACTCCATTGTACTTTTTCTTTGCTTATGCTATAAAATGTATGAAAAGCATCATCTTTGTTCCAACATGTTGTTTTTATAACTTTTCCCCTTCTTGTACCTCCTACTCATGATGAACTACAGCATTGGTGTTACTGATTCCTTATCATTTATCCCCATGTCTTTGCATCCTTAGAGATGATAGCCTACAAAGAACAATACTGTGCAGCAAAATATCAGTCCATACAATGAAATCCTTCCTGACTGACGTTAGCTCATTGATAATGAAGGATTTTCTTCCATTTCATCTAGATTGGGAGCCATGCCGAAGTGCTTTGGGTTCACAAGGTTGTATGTGCCTGTGTGTTTCCCAGCAGGCGTCGTCACTTTCTTTTTTTTTTTTTTTAAATTAAAGATTTTATTTATTTGACAGAGAGATCACAAGTAGGCAGAGAGGCAGAGAGAGAGGAGGAAGCAGGCTCCCTGCTGAGCAGAGAGCCCGATGTGGGACTTGATCCCAGGACCCTGAGATCATGACCTGAGCCGAAGGCAGAGGCTTTACCCACTGAGCCACCCAGGCGCCCCGCGTGGTCACTTTCATATGATGTTCGCCAGTGTGCGTTTCAAACTTTCTAAGGTCCAGCCAAGTCTGATGGTCCTGTAGCCTGGGATGTCCAAGAGATTTATCACCCCATTGTACTTAAAGAGCAGCGTTGGGGCGCCTGGGTGGCTCAGTGGTTTAAGCCACTGCCTTCGGCTCAGGTCATGATCTCAGGGTCCTGAGATCGAGTCCCGCATCGGGCTCTCTGCTCGGCAGGGAGCCTGCTTCCCTCTCACTCTCTCTGCCTGCCTCTCTGCCTACTTGTGATCTCTCTGTCAAATAAATAAATAAAATCTTTAAAAAAAAAAAAAAAGAGCAGCGTTGGCACTAATAAAATATCATGTAAGACATTAGTTGTTATGTGGGTAAAACAAATTCAAAAGGACAAAGTTGCACCTGACACTGGAGTAGTAGTAAATTGGATTAAAAAAAAAATTCTTACGGGAGTGCCTGGGTGGCTCAGTCATTAAGCCTCTGCCTTCAGCTCAGGTCATGATTCCAGGGTCCTGGGATCGAGCCCCGCATCGGGCTCTCTGCTCGGCAGGAAGTCTGCTTCTCCCTCTCCCACTCCCCCTGCTTGTGTTCCCTCTCTCGCTGCCTCTCTCTGTCAAGTAAATAAATAAAATCTTTAAAAAAAATTATTATGAAAAATTTCATATCTATGCAGAAGCAGAGATAATAGTGAAATGAACTCCTGTGGAAACATTACTCAGTATCGGTGATGATCAAATCCTGCGAATGTGCCTTGACTTACACTCTCACCCATCCCCCTATGTGGGATTATTTTGAAGTAAATTCCACACATCATATTATTTCATCCATAAATAATTAGATCTTAAATTATTTGAGCTATTAAGAAGCTAGAGAGGAAGGTGCAACTGAATTAAAAGTAGACATTTGGGGCGCCTGGGTGGCTCAGTGGGTTAGGCCGCTGCCTTCCGCTCGGGTCATGATCTCAGGGTCCTGGGATCGAGTCCCGCGTCGGGCTTTCTGCTCAGTGGAGAGCCTGCTTCCCTTCCTCTCTCTCTCTGCCTGCCTCTCTTGTGATTTCTCTCTGTCAAATAAATAAATAAAATCTTAAAAAAAAATAAATAAATAAAAGTAGACATTTCATGGTTACACGTTAAATTATAGATAAAGTTTATCTGGAATTCATTTACACAAGAGATAGTAAAAACAGTGGTGTGGAGACATATACATATATTCCTGTTAAAATTCACTAATATTCTGGTTACAACTGAATACATTCTGTCAAAATATTTTATAAACCTTCATCATCATGATAGCAATCTATACCTTATGCTTACAGCCTATTTTCCAGAAGAATGAGGAAGACTATACACCCATATGTGCTGCCAGAATTGAAATATCATGCCGGAATGGGGAACCTTTAGTTTGAAAGGCAGGTTTTTGGGAAGGGAGGTATTATGAGAGGGTTTTGTAGACTTCTAGGCACATTTTTCATATATATTTAAATTAACTCTTATTCCTCATTTTATTATATTTTTTAAAGATTTTATTTATTTGACAGAGATCACAAGTAGGCAGAGGCAGGCAGAGAGAGGAAGGGAAGCAGGCTCTCTGCTGAGCAGAGAGCCCGATGCAGGGGGCTGGATCCCAGGACCTGAGCAGAAAGCAGAGGCTTTAACCCACTGAGCCACCCAGGCGCCCCTTATTTCTCATTTTAGCAGTTATGTAGCTTTATTTGAAAAGAAAAGGTATTTAACATTTAGGGATGAACAATACATTTTTAAAAGAAAAATACTCTCATCTTAGTCCATGTGCTACACACACTCTTTTCAGCAAAGTTAGGTTGACCTATTTAATTAGAGCTTGGGTTGAGAGATACTTCATGTTTGGGGGGTGGGTGATGTAGAATTAATCTACACAGACATACCACCACTTTTCTCCTACTCTGGCTTTCGAGTACAAACCAGGGTACCCTGAGGATAAAATTGATCATATTATGGCTGAGATCCGTAGGTATGGCTGTTCTGTGTGATATATTAAATAATGGGTCATACCATAAAAGTTAGCTAATTTTCATTTACAGAAGATTTAATTACTCAGAAGTAATCTTTATCTTAAGTGTAAACTGAAACAAAATAAAGACCATTCCCCATGCCCCCAAAACAAATAATAAAGAACCCCCCCCCAACTCAAACGAATCTAAGCTGTTAGCACTATGGTAGGGGACACAGCCAACGCATGATGGGATCGCTTGGTAGAACAATGCGTGCTAGAGCTTTTGGTTTAAAATTTTGAGCAAGTGATTCAGAAAGCAAAAAATTAAAAAGGGGTGCCTACTATAAATTCTGTTTTTAAAACTGTTAAAGGTGTGTTTCATTTTCTGCATTTGTATGTTGACAAGAAAAATGGGTCACAAGTGTTCTCTTGAATGGCCTTTAGAGTCACTCATTTGATGACACTGAGTAAGAACTTTTACTGTTAATAGACCTTTGTGTAAAAGAAAGTCTGTTACCTTTGTAGTCTTTGTACTTTCTTTCATTATAGGAAGCTTCAGCTTAGTTGCATAATAATTAATTTAATAGCTAGTGTTTAGTCCAGAACTGGTTATGATTCCTTCCAGGCCAGATGAAAAGAAATGCCAGAATGTTTATAACCACACGTTGATGATTTGATGACAAGACTCTGTTAGTGATGGTTTCTGAGACTTGGAAAGTAAGCTTGCCCCTTTCATGAGTCATTGTGTCGTCTCCCGGTTGCCTGCGTGTTTTCTTAGTAATTGCTGCCGATTTCAGGTTTGAGCAGGACAAATATGTTTTGGAATGATCCAACATATTCTTTCAGGTTATATATGCCTGTTAAACCTTATAAAGTTACTGTTAATGTTGTATGTTCCACGAAGAAGGGAAGATTTAATTGTCTTCCTGTCCTTGCCTTCCAAATTATTATTATTTTTTTCTGATTTGCTTTTTAGGGGCTTGGGGGTGGATGTAGGAACAGAGAAAAATAAGTGAATCTGGGAGACCGTGGACCTGCTTGTGTATGACCCTGGACGTGAGCAGAACCAAAATGGCCTCCACGTGCTGATAGGCTAAGACGTAATTTACTGAAGTCCTGGCCTTGGGTAATACTCCCATGTGTGTAAGTACTAAAGGAACGAGTGGATTTTGGAAATGTCTGTGCCGTAGCGGAATGGTTAAGTGTATAGCTTCTGAAGTCAGACTGACCTTGGTCGGATCCTGGCTTTGTCGTATACTAGCTCCATCGCTTTGGACAAATGACATAACCTCTCTGAGTAGAGTTTTCTCATCTGTAACGTGGAGGTCAATATGCGATTTACCTTAAAGGAGGGTGATGAATATTACTGAGATAATACACAGAGTGGACAGTACAGTATTTATTGTTGCATACTGCACAACACATTGTAATCAATGCTAGCTATTACATTCAGTTCAAGGGTGCGGTGACCTAGGGGCTAAGTGACAGGTGTGGAGGTGGCAATAAAAAGTGATCAGATATGGCCCCTGTTCTTCAGGGACTAGGGGAGTTGGCTTCATGAGCTAATTATTCTAGTATGATCCAGAATGAAAGAAATGGCACCTGAAGTGAAGGCTAAGTGCTATGCGTGTGTAACGTCAGTGGTAATTAATGCCTGGTTTGGGGAAGTTAGGACTAGATTTGTAGCACATGGACATTAAATTTCGGCGTATAGCCCAGAATGCAGACTAGGGCTTTTGTGGATGAAGAATGGAGGAGAGTAGATTAGGCTGAGGAAGAGCACAGAGCACAGACTCCAGGGCAGGACTCATGGCAAGATGCAGTGGGAGAGGTCTGGACAGGTGTTTCACAGTTAGATCTTGGGGACTTTTGAACATGTAAGTGGACCGTATTCTTGTCAGTGGCGAACGAAGTTTGGTGTGAGCTCTGTTCCATGATAATGTTCTGGAAGATGTATTGGAGAGGCAGTGGATTTCCTCTCCAGGGTGTTTTCAGAAATCCAGGTCGATGATGGAGAAATTCAGAGGACAGAGTCAGAGAGTATTAAAAGGAGATGGAAGAGAGAGAATTCTAAATTAGATGTCAAAGAGAACGTTGGTGCCATTACTTGGAGAGAGAGAACACAGGAAGGGGAAGGATGGGAGAGAATGGATGGTCTTGGTGGTAGGGTGGGCCTAGTGGGCTAATCTTTTGAGCCCAAAGATTAGTGGACATCTAGCTGGCGGCTGGATATTTAGTTCTGCAAGAAAGAAGCCAACACTTACTGCGCATCTGTCGTGCCTCTGATTTGTGCTAAGCATCTCCAAAATCCCCAAATCATTATTAGAAGCAGATGGTATTTTTACTGATGAAGAAATAGCTCAGGAGTGGCCTGATATCCTTTCAACATTTACCTTTGTTACAAAATACTTCTCACTTTTATCTTTCTCTTCAGGCTCTTTGGAGCAAGAGGCCAGCAGGGGCTGGGAAGAATGAGTGGGTGATTTCCACATTCAGGCTCCCGTTACATATTCTTTATCTTGAGAAGAGAGTAAGCCTCTACCTGGGAGATTTCCCTTTGTTACCTGAAGAATGTCGAGGGAGTTCCATTTCCAATCTTCTTTTTCAAATTCTATTATTCCTTTTCTTTTAGAGCTGCTTGAAGGTTGAAGTCCCTCAGGATTTTTTTTCCCTCTTGTTCTGATGAAATGGACACATTTGGGTAGGAAGGGGTGAACACTATTTTTTTTAAAAAGATTTTATTTATTGGGGCACCTGGGTGGCTCAACTTTTAAGTGGCTGCCTTCTGCTCAGGTCATGGGCATGAGTCCTGGGATTGAGCCCCGCATTATCGGGCTCCTTGCTCAGTGGGAAGCCTGCTTCTCCCTCTTCCACTCCCCCTGCTTGTGTTCCCTCTCTCGCTGTGTCTCTCTCTGTCAAATAAATAAATAAAATATTAAAAAAAAGATTTTAGGGGTGCCTGGGTGGCTCAGCGGGTTAAGCCTCTGCCTGTGGCTCAGGTCATGATCCCAGGGTCCTGGGATCGAGCCCCACATCAGGCTCTCTGCTCAGCGGGGAGCCTGCTTCCCCCTCTCTCTCTGCCTGCCTCTCTGCCTACTTGTAATCTCTGTCAAATAAATAAAATCTTTAAAAGAAAGATTTTATTATTTACTTGAGAGAGAGAAGAGGGGAGGGAGAGAGCACGAATGGCGGGGAGAGGCAGAGACAGAGGAGAAAAGCAGGCTCAGGGTCAAGCATGGAGCCCAGTGGGGGGCTCCATCTGAGGACCCTGGGATGGCAACCTGAGCTGAAGGCAGATGCTTAGCCAACTGAGCCACCCAGGTACCCTAGAGGATGAACAGTTTATAAACTAAGTCTTGTTTTCATTTAGTTGGAGAGGGGTAGAGAGAATGATGGTCTTTTCCTTAATAGTACCCCCTTCATTAGGTGATGAAATGTGTAATTCTGATGTCAGGCTTGTGGGTGCAGGTTAAAAATTAAGTCTGGCAAGACTTGGAGCATTTGTTTAAATTTTTTTTTGTGTTCTTACAAAAATGCAACAACACACATATTAAAAGGCAAAGCCCTTCCTCATATTATTTTCACTTTCCATTCCTACAGTCTCTGTCCCTAGAGATCATCACTGCGGACAATTCTGTGTTTATACCATTTGAATGTTTCCCAATACCCGGAACCCTGGCAATAATTAAGCAGAGTAGCTAGAATTTGTGCTTTTCCCTTTTCACCTAGATATTTGGAATCAGGGTTTATTATTGGATTAATTATTGGATATGAGTTCTTTATTTAAACTGTGTTCTAAAGCCATATAAACATCACATTTAACTTAAGTTAAAAACTGTTGGATCATCTTTGGAATCAGTGACGTACCTATGATTAGAATTTAGAGACCTTGAGCTTATTTGTTGCTAAACCAGTTCTGTTAGTTAATTTATTACACAAGTTTGCCAGCTAGCTGCAACAGTGGGCAGAAAAAAAAAGACACGTTTCATCTTATTTATTTTAAAGAGGAGAAAGGGCAGATTGAGCTGAAATTTAAACTCACAAAGATCCATTTTCGTTTGATCACGATATTAGTCTGTTAATCACTTCCCATGTTGACTGCTCAGATAATATGTGCTTTGGTAAATTTCTCTAACAGAATCACAGGATACGTGAGTAGTAGCTTAGCTCTGCCTTGCCCATTAGAAACTTTCTTTTAAGGACAGAGAGTTTGGAGCCTGCTTGTGTTCAAGCAAGTCTTGCCAATGACTTGCTGAATTGTCTTGGGCAAGTTACTTTACTTCTCTGTTTTCCTAAATGGGGTAGTGTTTATCTTACGGACTCGTGAGGATGAGAAGAGATGGCACGTATAAAATATCTGACCCAGGGGCGTCTGGGTGGCTCAGTCACCCAGACGCCCCTGAAGTCTTTGCCTTCAGCTCAGTTCATGATCCTAGGGTCCTTGGATCGAGCCCCATGTTGGGCACCTTGCTCAGCTGGGGGTCTGCTTCTTCCCCTCCTTCCCGCTCATGCTCTCTTTCACTCTTTCTGTCTCTCTCAAATAAATAAATAAAATCTTTTTAAAAAATCTGGCACAAATGAAGAACTAAATAAATCTTAGCTATTCTTAGTAGTTTTGTCATTCTTCGCAAAAAGAGAATCTGTGATTTCGACCACCCATGTAAGAAGAATTTTACTGTTCTTACTTTCAAGTTGTAACAAAGGAGAATTCACTGCAACCTTCCTTTCCTAGTGCTGTAGATTGTCAGAAGGAATGTGCAAAGAGTGAGATACGCTCTTGAAACAGATACAAATCTACTCCTCTTAGCTGGTCAGCTTCCTAACGAAATAAATTGGAGGAGCTTCAGCCAAAGGATTACACAGAGATTTTTTTTTTTTTTTTTTTTTGTCTTAGTGGTCTTACTTCTCAAGATCTTTGGTGGTTCTAGTTTTGGTCCACCTAAGAAAATATTGTGGGGCTCCTGGGTGGCTCAGTGGGTTAAGCCTTCCGCTCAGGTCGTGGTCTCAGTCTCCTGGGATTGGGCTCCACAGCCTGCTCTCTGCTCCGTGGGGGGGGGGGGGGTCTGTTCCACCCCCCCTCCCCACCTGCCTCTCTGCCTACTTGTGATCTCTGTCAAATAAATAAATAAAATCTTTTTTTTAAAAAAAGAAAATATTGTGGAATGATAAGACATTTTGGGGGGAGTGTTCTAATTGTTCACTGATGAGGAAACAACTTAGGTGGTGTTATTTTTTGAGGGTGTTTTATGTTCTGTGTGTTTCAGGGGCTGGGGACAGGTCAGGTATATTTTCATGGGGAAGGCTTTTTTAATTTTTATTTAAGAGAAAGAGCACATGGGTTGGAGGGGGAATCTCAAGCAGACCCCTCCCCCAAACACTGAGCATGGAGCCTGACCCTGAGATCATTACCTGAGCCAAAATCGAGGGTTAGATGCTTAACTGACTGAGCCACCCAGGCACCCTGTGGGAAGGGTTTGAGAGAATGAAAAAATATTTCTTAGAAATCTCAAAACTGTAGTCTGAAATTCCACGAAAAGAAAATTTAGGAATTTTGTAATCCCAGTTATGGAGGTAAGGATTATGTTTTAGGAAATTTATTTTTGGGGTGCCTGGGTGGCTCAGTCGTTCAGCACCTGCCTTTTGCTCAGACTGAGCCCTGCATTGGGCTCCCTGCTCAGAAGGAAGCCTGCTTTTCCCTCTCCGACTCCCTCTGCTTGTGTTCCTTCTCTCATTCTTTCTCTGTCAAATAAGTAAAATCTTAAAAAAAAAAGAAAAGAAAAGAAAAGAAAAAAGAAAAAGAAAAAGAAACTTGTCCAGGGTCACTTTAAAAAATTTTAGTTTCATAAGGAAGTACATAAATTCTAAATATTTTAAAGAATTAAGAGATATATTAAAAAGTGATCTCAGAACTAGACAATTATTATTTTAAAAAGCTGGACAAATTTCTAATAGGGTCACCGCACATGTTATAAGTAACAAGGTAATTTACTATACACAGAAGTGCATTCTGTTCTCTTCCTGAGATGATCTGACCTCAAATCAGATCTCAGAATTGTGTCCACAGAATTGGCAAATATGTATCCCTGGGGAAAACTCAAACAAGTTTGGTTGTTTCTCTTCAGGTGAGAAACTTCTGTTTAGAAATGAAAAGGAAACTAGTTTGCAAGCTCTCTAGCAAGTCACAAGGGACGCCTGAAAGGAGGGAGGTTTTCACAGTGTAAAGTTCTGCTATTTCAGAAATCAAATCTGTTTTTCAGAAACACCCTCTGTTTCCATAGTTGCTTGATTCAGCAACTTTTAAATAAATGAATACCTGTTAGAGTTGCTCGCCTGGCTGGCACCCTAGAAAAAAACAGCTTCTAAATCACGCAGCACTTAATTTTCAGCACCCCCCCCCCATCTAGTTTCCCACTAACCAGTCAGAATGCTAAGATTTACTGGTTGAGTAAGACTGGGTGTCAACTCAGTAAGAACTCCCTGTTTATCAGTGCAAATTACACAGTACTGAATGGGATATTTTTGGAAATAAAGAGTTAAAGAGAAACAAACTCAAAGAACAGAAAGGAGCTCTTTTGGGGGGAGGTTTTGAATTTTTAAAAAATTCCCTTGGGACTATTTCCTGAAAATCCTAGCATGCAAATTATTATCTAAAGTGGTTAGAAGAAGGGGCGCCTGGGTGGCTCAGTGGGTTAAAGCCTCTGCCTTCGGCTCAGGTCATGATCCCAGGGTCCTGGGATCGAGCCCCACATCGGGCTCTCTGCTCCTCGGAGATCCTGCTTCCTCCTCTCTCTGCCTCCCTGCCTACCTGTGATCTGTCTCTCTCTCTGTCAGATAAATAAGTAAAATTAAAAAACAAAAAAACAAAACAAAACAAAAAAACGTTTAAAGTGGTTAGAAGAAATGCATCTTTCTTTCTTTCTTTTTTTTTTTTTTTTTAAGTCATAGCACTTTCCTAAGCAAAATTATATGTACCAGAATCTGGGACTTATTTATTAAAATCTACAATGTTTTACTGAGTGATCTAAGAATTTGCTCATTTATTTGCTTTGTCACTGTGCAAGTCTTGGTAAATTATTAAATGTAGTTGGATTGTAGGGATGAAAGGGGAACTCTTTTCTCTAAGAGGAGTCTTGAGGGTGTGTGAAATAGTGGTCTGTCATAGGAGAGATTAAAAAATTGAGTAAAAACATCACTTTTGAGATACCAGTTATGAATTCTTATCCTGGGTTTACCCAGAGAGTTTTATGCCCTTGAATAACTCATTAACGGTCTCAGTTTCTCCCGCTTTAGGAGTATCATTATTATGTAAAATAACCTATAGGCATAACTAAATATAAAGTATGTTTTATCTTGGATCAGTTACACTATCCCCGCTCTTTACTGATAATCATTGCTTTGCTTTCCTGAACCTAGCCAGCTAGCTTTCAGAGGTCTCCATCAGAAAGGACAGTAAAGGAGAGAGAGGGTGGTAGGATTAAAAACCATTCTTAGGGCGCTTTAACGTGTTTATGTGCTCAAAAAAAAAAAAAAAAAGTTTATGTGCTCTCCATAAGGAGTCAGTGAATCTTGTCTCGTATATGATTTATAATGCTGGTACAGGGGCAGTAGTGGGGGGCTGTTTTATTAGAATCTAGAGAGGCCCACAACCATCATGTTGAATTCAGGTAAGAATTTTAGAACTGAATGATACTTGAATTCTCTATTTCACAGAAGAGGAACCAAGATTAAGGAACAGCAAGGTCCCACAGGTAATTGATAGAAAAGGAATAAAATGGCTATCTCCATCCAGATTCCTGGCTCAAAGCTCTTGCC
Source organism: Meles meles (assembly GCF_922984935.1). NCBI lineage: Eukaryota > Metazoa > Chordata > Mammalia > Carnivora > Mustelidae > Meles > Meles meles. Next base: position 114,732,941 of record NC_060071.1, read on the forward strand.
GATTTATGTATGTGTATATATATTTAAATTGTTACATATTAAGGTCTATGAAATCATATAAATCATCAGACAGTAAGTACTTATGTGCTTTAACATCTTACTTAAGAAACAAAATATTGCGAACATGGTTGTGACCCCTGCCCTCTTCACAGGTGTAGCTATCAAATTTGGTTATTTATCATCCTCACGCATTTCTTTATAATTTTGTTACATATGAATTTTTTAAAAGATTTTATTTATTTATTTGACAGATCACTAGCAGGCAGAGAGAGAGAGAGAGAGAGAGAGAAGCAGGCTCCCTGCTGAGCAGAGAGCCCGATGCAGGGCTCAATCCCAGGACCCTGAGATCATGACCTGAGCCGAAGGCAGAGGCTTAACCCTCTGAGCCACCCAGGCACCCCACATATGAATTTAAAAAAAAAAAGATTTTATTTATTTGAGAGAGAGAATGAGAAAGAGAGAGAACATGAGAGTGGGGAGGGTTAGAGGGAGAAGCAGACTCCCAGCTGAGCAGGGAGCCAGATGTGGGACTCCATCCTGGGACTCCAGGATCATGACCTAAGCTGAAGGCAGTTGCTTAACCAACTGAGCCACCCAGGCATCCATGTTGCATATGAATGTTAAGGGTGATTTTCAAAGCATTTAACAACTGACAGTGTATTGGGAATGGTCACTCATAATGGTGGCTGGCCATAAACCACAGATCAGCCATGTCAAGCTTACTGGCTGAGTATCAGGGACTTCTCACCATTTTTTTTTTTTTTTTTTAATGTCAGCTGTAAACCCAACATGGGGCTTGAACTCAGGACCTCGAGATCAAGAGTCAAATGTTCTACAGCCAGGCAGCCCTCCTAAGCAATATATATATATTTTTAAAGATTTTTATTTATTTTATTTAACAGACAGAGATTACATGTAGGCAGAGAGAGAGCAAGAGGAGGAAGCAGGCTCCCTGCTGCGCAGAGAGCCTGACGCAGGGCTGGATCCCAGGACCCTGGGATCATGACCTGAGCCGAAGGCAGAGGCTTTAACCCACTGAGCCACCCAGGCACCCCCTAAGCAATATTTTTTTTTTAAGATTTTATTTATTTATTTGACAGAGAGATCACAAATAGGGAGAGAGGCAGGCAGAGAGAGAGGGGGAAGCAGGCTCCCCGCTGAGCAGAGAGCCCGATGTGGGGCTCGATCCCAGGACCCTGAGATCATGACCTGAGCCGAAGGCAGAGGCTTTAACCCACTGAGCCACCCAGGCGCCCCTAAGCATTATTTTTTAAGATTGCATGTAGTTTGGCCTCATTCTGTATGCATTCTTTGGCAGGTTGCTTTTTTCTCCCTCAACTTTTTATTTGTGAGCTATGTCAGTGTTGATATATGTGGCTCTGATTTATTCATTTTCATTGATTTTTATTTTATTATTATTTTTTAAGATCTTATTTATTTATTTGACAGGCAGAGATCACAAGTAGGCAGAGAGACAGGCAGAGAGACAGGGGGAAGCAGGCTCCCTGCTGAGCAGAGAGCCGGATGCGGGGCTTGATCCCAGGACCCTGAGATCATGACCTGAGCCAAAGGCAGAGGGTTAACCCACTGAGCCACCCAGGTGGCCCCATTTTCATTGTTTAATATTCATTTGTATTCACTAATGTTTGGATATCTAGTTTTTTTAAGTCCTTTTCTAGGACCCATTCCTATCATTTACTTATTTTCCTGTTAGGTTGTTTGTCTTTTCCTTACTGATTTGTGAGTATATTATTTTTGTATTTTTTGGGAAGTATTGTTTAATAGACAAATAACATTAACATCTCTACTTAAGCTGCTTTATAGCTTTGCCTTCCCAATATTATTGGAGCTGTATACAGCTGTTCACGTTCGAAAAGGTTCTTTCAATATCATTTCTCTTATCAGATTGATGTCAGCTATACCCATGGGATTGTCTGGGTGTTAATATGTTAATATGTCTGTGACATATTCCTTACATAAAATGGATTTGGCATAGGCTTAACATTTTTTTTTTCTTTAAGATTTTATTTATTTGTTTGACAGGGAGAGACACAGAGAGAGAGTACCAACAGGGGCTGAGGAAGAGGGGGAATCAGGCCTCCCGCTGAGCAGGGAGCCTCACTCAGGGCAGGGCTGGAACCAGGGCCCTTGGATCATGACCTGAGCCGAAGGCAGGCACTTAATGACTGAGACACCCAGGCACCCCAAGACTTAACATTCTTTATCATGAAGATAGGCTTTATTTTCCTGTATTTACATGGTCATGCAGGTGAAGGTGTTCACCTTATACTCTAAAATATGGGAGGAGGGGCGCGGGTGGCTCAGTGGGTTAAAGCCTCTGCCTTCGGCTCAGGTCATGATCTCAGCGTCCTGGGATCGAGCCCCGCATCGGGCTCTCTGCTCAGCTGGGAGCCTGCTTCCCCCTCTCTCTCTGCCTGCCTCTCTGCCTGCTTGTGATCTCTGTCAAATAGATAAATAAAATCTTAAAAAAAAAATATATATATATATATATATATATATAAAATATGGGAGGAAAGTCTTGATGGGAAATTGTAAAATTCTCATTTTTTGCCTTTACTAAATAAAGCAGGGTAATGGCACCCTTGCTTCCTTAGTAAACCACAGGTGGGCCACCGAATATAAAGGGGGATTGAGGCCACAGCTTGGAAAATTCTTTCTAGAACTTTATCTGTTTAAACTATCCGGGTTCATGGTTTTGGTTCTCTCCCTCTTTTGTCCCCCGGTGAATGGTGACTCGACTTGACAGAGGCACACGCTAGGCTGTCTGGTCTTTTGTCCACTACTTGTATCTGCTTTCTGGAAGGTTATTGTTTTCAAGGGTCTTAAACACTTGGATTAGGACAGTTAAAACCTTTCTCGCTGACTGGGGAAGTGTAATCTTCCTATTCATTCTGCTTTCCTGGCTTATTGGCTTCCTTCCCTTCCTTGTTTCGTTTTACTTACCAATCACTTGCATCTGTTTGGTAGCCATCCTTCAGAGCACCCAACATTTTGCTCATTTCAATTTTTTTTAACCTAGTTCTTGTTGTACAAAAGGACATAAACATGTAAAAGTACTTTTAGTACTAGAGGTTGCCTTCTCCTGGAGTATCACATTTGGGTACAAAGTACTGTAATTTGCTGGATATTGTGCATGGAGGATGGGCCAAGGGGTTCCTGGAAGAATTTCTGTAACCTGCCTGAGTTCTCTTAAAAATTGCTGATTAACTATGTCTTCTGTTTTGGGAATAGCTGGAACTTTAAAGTTAGGAATGTTTTTCAAAACAAAGATGTTTATTTTTAGAGGCAGATAATATTTTGAGGCCATTTGCCATAACTGCTTTTTTAAGAAACAAAAACCAGGGATTTGAAGTGGGTAATCCTCAAAGCGAAAACAAAAATCTTGCTGAAAGAATTAGCAATATATATAACCATTTTGAAAACAAGCTGGGTTTTCATTTTAGCTTTCTGCATCTGCTTCGTCAAAATGAAGCCAAATTTTGCTTAATTACCACAGTTGTTCTGAAATATTCCTTTTCCTTGCATGACTTGTCCTATGAAATTGATGTCCTGATGCCGAAGATAAAAAATGTCAAAAGAGAAAAGTGTTGGAAGAAATTTTGTTAGGGCAAAGGGTGTTAAAACTAGCGAGCAGGCAGAGTTCTCGGAGATGGAGTCATCCAGATTAATTTTTATCTCCATGATCACATGAGTAAAAAGACACTTTCAAGTCTTTGATTTTTTAAGGAATTGTGGAGCATGGAGGGGTGGGTAGTTTCCACTTTATTAGTCCCCGTTTTCAGGAACAATGTAGTGTGCAACGTAGATGAAAATCAACGGTGGGGCTAGTAGCATGAGCCTTCCCACAGGATCTCTGTGAGCAGAACCCCAAACCCTTTACAGATGCAAAGATCTATTTAAAGGTTCACAATAACAATGACAACATTTTAGGGCTGTCTTCCAACCCCATCACTTCCTTCTTCTAGTGGGAAATTGAGTTCAGGGCGGAGAAGGTACACGGAAGGGTGTTACTGGACCAGTGCACTCAAGCTGTCGCCTGCTTTTGTGGAATCACATACCTCTCTGGGACGTTGCACAAAGGGATTGGTGAAGTGAAAGTCCTTTGATTGATGTAGACGAACAGAATAGAAAAAAAAATTGAGTGAGTTAAGAAATACTCATCAATAGCAGCCAGAACATGGGGGGTAAAACCCCTCACGTCTTAAATAATAGGAAATAAAATTTTTAAATAGTAACATTTACAGTAAATAGTTTTTTTTTTCTTCTTCTTCTCTTTTTTTTTGTTTTTTGTTTTTTGGCATGAATCTTTAAGCAGGTGCATTTGAAGGACTAACAGTGCATCCCCAAGGTGATGCTTGGCTGCTGAGGTGGAGGAGCTGGCTGATGGCCTCGCCGGGGTTCCAGAGCTCCCAGACTGTGCCAGAAACTTCAGCATGGAAGCAGATTTCTGGCCAGAGTGCCTGTTGCAAGGGCATTCACTGTACCTTAGCACATCTCTCTGATTTTGCTCCACCCTAGGGAGGTCTGTGGACCATGGATCATCCTGATGATTCTGGTTCAGACTACAGTGGACCTGAGGCTCCTGTATTTTCCCTAAGCTGATCCCAAAAATTTGCGATGGCTTGGCCTGAGAAATTTAAAATTATCTCATTTTTTTGGAGCTTCCTTTCTTCCTTTCCTCCAGGAAGATTTTACAAGGGTTCACACAGGAGTGTGGACTTCCCCAGTTCTCCCAATCTGGATACATTTAGGGTGGACCTCAAACCCCTAAGGACTTGAAGTAGATCAAAGCCTGACTTCATTCAAATCTCTGGGGTGCTTTCGGCAGCCTGGAAGCACCAGAAGCATCTCATAGGCCTGTGGACCCTGATGGGAACCTGGGGAAGAGATTTCCCAGAGTTCTCCTGCCATAGGGTTTTTTTTTTTTTTTAAGATTTTTTTTTTTTTAAAGATTTTATTTATTTATTTGACAGAGAGAGATACAAGTAGGCAGAGAGGCAGGCAGAGAGAGTGAGAGGGAAGCAGGCTCCCTGCCGAGCAGAAAGCCCAATGCAGGACTCGATCCCAGGACCCTGAGATCATGACCTGAGCCGAAGGCAGCGGCTTAAACCACTGAGCCACCCAGGCGCCCTAAAGATTTTATTTATTTATTTGACAGAGAGATACAGTGACAGAGGGAACATAAACAGAGGAAGTGGGAGAGAGAGAAGCAGGCTCCCCACTGAGGAGCCTGCTCAGTGGGCTCAATCCCAGGACCACGAGATTATGAAGGCAGACACCCAACAATGGAGCCACCCAGGCACCCCTCTGCTGCAGGTCTGCAAGAGGATCTAGCAGCCCGTGGTTGTGTACTGATTCCAGGGCTTCAAAAAACATACCTCAATGTCTGTTCAACTACAACGTATTCTTTGCTTGGTTCCTAAGCAGTGTATGCTGAGGCTGTGCTATATGGTGGTAGGGGTGTACGTTTGGTGGCCTTGGATTGAGTTGGTTGCTTAAAGCTCAAGTAGTTGTGATAGTAGATACCATTATATTTGAATAATTTCTTATTCTCTTTCTCTCTTTAAAGATTTTGTTTATTTATTTGAGAGAGAGAGCATGTGTGTACAAATGGGGGAAGGAGCAGAGCGAGAGGGAGAGGGAGAATCTCAAGCAGGATCTGCGCTGAATGCGGAGCCGGTCGCGGGGCTCAGTCTCAAGACCCTGAGGTCACAACCTGAGCTGAAACCAAGAGGCAGACGTTTAACTGACTGAACCACCCAGGCACCTGCCCCATCTTTCTAATTTTCAAAAACCAACAAAATATGTTCCTTTTGACTGCTTTGGTCGTCATCTTTTATGGTCAGAGAAACTAAGATAGTATGATGACTTGTTCGAGGCCCTCCTAGTGAGTGAGGGGGAGGATAGAAGGGGTCAGATCTACTGTCCCTGGATGCCCTGTCTGTTGCTTGTCCAGCAAACCTGTTATTGAGGATTAACATCCACTCAGACCTGGAAAGAGACCAACTGAAACCTAAATCATTTCTGGTCTTTGATCTCTGAGGATGAAAGGATGCAGGATACATTAATTTGCTGGGCAATTGATATTCCCTTGAGATAAGAGGAAAACAAAACCAAAATTGTCAGTCCCCAAAAATGGCACAGGGAATTATGTCTGGGTTTGGAAAATGCCCAGTTCTGTAAATAGATTATGGGAAACCCTCAGGGAGAGAAAGGAGGTGCATCATCACTGTTTTCATATGTAAAATAGCAGGCCCAGGCCACTGGAAGAAAAGCTGGGAAGTCTATAACTTTTTTTTTTTTTTTAAGATTTTATTTATTTATTTGACAGACAGAGATCACAAGTAGGCAGAGAGGCAGGCAGAGAGAGGAGGAAGCATGTTCCCTGCCCAGCAGAGAGCCTGATGCGGAACTCGATCCCAGGCCCCTGGGATTATGACCTGAGCCGAAAGAAGAGGCTTTAACCCACTGAGCCACCCAGGCGCCCTGGGAAGTCTGTAACTTAACCTGAAGTTAAATAGGAACTATAATTCTTTTTTTTTTTTTTTTTTTAGATTTTATTCATGTATTTGAGAGAGAGAGCACAAGCCAGGGGGAGAGGCAGAGGGAGAAGGAGACTTCCGCTGAGCAGGGAGCCTGATGCCGGGCTCCATTGCAGGACCCTTGGATCATGACCCTAGCCAAAGGCGGATGCTTAACGAGCGAGCCACCCAGGTTGATCAGAACTTCACTTTTAAAAAAATTTTTTTACAGATTTTTATTTATTTATTTGACAGAGAGAGATCACAAGTAGGCAGAGAGGCAGGCGGGGGTGGGGGGGACAGTTTCCCCACTGAGTAGAGAGCCGAATGCGGTGCTCGATTCCAGGACCCTGAGATCATGACCTGAGCTGAAGGCAGAGACTTAACCCAATGAGCCACCCAGGTCCCCAAAACTTCACTTTTTAAGTTCATTACCACTCACTGCCAAGAATTGGTGAGCTTAGAAGCAATAGGTCAAAAGTTTAGGAGGAGGATTTGGGGGAGGGTTTTGTATCAACAGGAGGTCTCTGAGAGTTCCAGTTGCTCTGCTGAGAAGGCAGTGATTTGGTTGCCTACAGTCACATTTTGCCTTCATAGAGACTAAGGAAACCGTGGAAGGAGAAAGAAGCACTGTTTTAATTCTGATATTTTATTTTATTTTATTTATTTATTTTTTATTTATTTGCTACAGAGAGAGAGAGAGAGATCACAAGTAGGCAGAAAGACAGGCAGAGAGACAGGGGGAAGCAGGCTCCCTGCTGAGCAGAGAGCCTGATGCCAGGCTCGATCCCAGGACCCTGAGATCATGACCTGAGCCGAAGGCAGAGGCTTAACCCACTGAGCCACCCAAGTGCCCCTTAATTCTGATTATTTTAATACTGGGATCAAAGTAGAGTGCGTGAGAAGATTTACACAAGTGTTAATTCTCACAGCTCTGATTTTCTGGGTGGACGATGGTGTTTTTCGGAGCCAGTATGTGGAGCTGGATATTTACCGATGCTGTTTGGGATCAAAGAGATGTATTTCATTTTTCATAATGAACGTACATACGCCTGTGTGTTTCTTGCTCTGTTTTCTTAATCTCTGTGTCTGCCTCTTTCCTTCTCTGGTGTTTCTCGTGTTATTTTATGACTAAGCGTGTTAAGGTGTGGCCTTCTGGGTTTTCCAGGCTGGGCCATTTGCCTTGGCACACGTGGGCTGCTCTGCATGGTGAGTGGGTGGGTGAAGCTGAACGGGCACATGTGGGAACTTGAATGGGACTCTGCCCCTTGGGGCTGGTGTGTCTAGCTCTCACCAGCCTGCGTCTGATCTGTCCACACCACTTGAGGCCTGTAGACCTGGTTAACAGGGCTGCGGGGGGTTGGGGAGGGTAGCAACACACACCCGTATCTCCTGAGCTGGGGAGGTGGGGGGCAACTTGGTTAATATCACTTATATTTGGGGCCACCCAGGAATCAAGATAATGATTTGCTGACACCCATTCTCTCCGGATTTTCAGTTTCTGCTGGTGAAGCTCCTTTTTAAAGCATGGAACAAGAACGTTCAGGCAAGGGGCACCTGGGGTGGCTCAGTCATTAAGCGTCTGCCTTCGGCTTAGGTCATGATCCCAGGGCTCCAGGATTGAGTCCCCCACTGGGCTCTCCCTGCTCTGCAGGGATCCTGCTTCTCCCTTTCCCTCTGCTGCTCCCCCTGCCTGTGTTGCCTCTTTCACTGTCTCTCTGTCTGTCAGACAAATAAGTAAAAATCTTTAAATAAAAATAAAATAAGAAAAAGAACATTCAGGCATAACTAACCCTTCCGGACCCAGGCACTTCCATAACGCAGTTTGCTTCATTTGCGCCATTCATGTTGCTGGTTCTTTTTTTTTTTTTTTTTCTCTTTTTTTTAAAAGATTTTATTTATCTGACAGAGAGATCACAAGTAGGCAGAGAGGCAGGCAGAGAGAGAGGGGGAAGCAGGCTCCCCTCCGAGGAGAGAGCCCAATGTGGGGCTCGATTCCAGGACCCTGAGATCATGACCTGAGCTGAAGGCAGAGGCTTTAACCCACTGAGCCACCCAGGCACCCCTGCTGGTTCTTTTAATGGTGTAAAGCGCCCCAAATCCTTGAGAACTCTTCTTCTGTTACATAGGGAATGAATTAATGGATTCATGAAGGTGATAATATAAGATCATGACTGAGCCCTTGATTTGGGGATAATAAACCTTAGGAAAAAAGGGAGGGCTGTAGCATAGGGCACGGAGGATTCTGTTCCATCCGGAGTGGTAGAAGGTCTCAGCCTGGGGAGTTTGAGGGCTTTCCAGGAGAATGACCTTATCTTCCATCAGGGGAAGGGATACATGTAAGAGAAGTCTGTTCTGTATCTGGAAAATGCTAGGCAGTTTAAAGTGTCCCACTGCCTCACAAACCAAGAAGACTGTAATGAGAAGAACAGGTAGGACTGATTTGTCTTAATAATAACAGCTATCAGGAAGCCTCTGTTCATGCAAGTGTTATCAGAAGATCAACTTCAAAATCTTTTCCTTGTTGCAAATATGTGTCCTCCATCAAGCAGGGGAAAGTGACCCAGCACCCCTAAACATGAACTTCTGGTTGAGAGGCCACCTGCCCCAGAGTTAGCCCCAGTGGTCACTGAGCTGTGAGTAGAGGGAGGAGACAGGCAGGTCTAGGTGGAAAATCCCCGCTAAGGCCCATTGGAGCCCACTGAAGCCCATCAAGGGTTTCCACCCCCTGAACTCAGACAGTTGCCATAAACAGTCTGTTGGTTTTCATTTCTTCCAAGAAAGCCTCTCCAGGGAGCTGGTGTATTCTAGAAGGGAAGCTGGGAAGGTGGAAAAGCGAATTTCACAGAGACTGTTAATTGTGTTCAGGGAGAAAACGGACAGTAGTCAGGTGTAGCATCACTCAGAAAGGAAGAGGTTTCCCAAGTTCATCTTCTAGGGCCTGAGAAGAATGGAGGAACATTAAAGGTACTCAGATAAACAACAGAAGATACAAGTCTTTGTGTTTTCCCTTTAGTATGTCAGAGTACATTTTTTTTTTTTTATAAATACCACAAAATTAAATTCTTCAGTAAGTCTGAAAAAACAAGGAGAATTCATACTAGCAAAGGCTATTGTAAGGATTCTGTGATGGACGTCACAGGGGCACTGAAAGGACTTAGATTTATTATTTTTTATTTTTATTAACAAAGCACATTCTTTTTTTTTTTTTTTAAGATTTTATTTATTTATTTGACAGGCAGAGATCACAAGTAGGCAGAGAGGCAGGCAGAGAGAGAGAGGAGGAAGCAGGCTCCCTGCCAAGCAGAGAGCCTAGGCTTTAACCCACTGAGCCACCCAGGTGCCCCGTCACAAATCACATTCTTAAGGGAATGGTTTCTGGTTGATTCTAATTTTGTAGATAATCTTCTAAATTTTATATACATTATTTTAGTTGGTTGAAGGGATGTGGCAAATGTTGAGTTTAAGTGGTTTAAAAAAAATGATGTGTGTTACATATTTTTCATTTAGAAGGTGAAGTAAGTAGCAATAATGATGCTTAAGGATTTTTTTTAAAGAAAAAAAATTTTTTTTTAAATAATCTCTTTACCCAGTGTGGGGCTCGAACTCACAATCCCAAGATCAAGAGTTGTACGCTGTACCGACTGAGGCAGCAAGGAGTCCGCTTAACGATTTTGAATGAGAATTTTCTAAGTGGCATCACTCTAACACAACAATTTTTATTTTTGCACTTTACCTTTTTGCCCATATGTTTGTACGGTTACACTCCTATTGAACCCATTTGTTTTTTATCTTACTTAGTATTTTATTTATTTTTAAAGATTTTTCATTTCATTTATTTATTTATTTGACACAGAGATACAGCGAGAGAGGCAACACAAGCAGGGGAGTTGGAGAGGGAGAAGCAGGCTTCCCGCTGAGCAGGGGCTGGATCCCAGGACCCTGGGACCATGACCTGAGCTGAAAGCAGACGCTTAACGATTGAGTCACCCAGGTGCCCCTGCTTAGTATTTTCTTATTTAATATTTTGCATAGAATAATGATAGCTTTTGTTTGATTAAAAACTTTTTTTTCACATTGATGTACCAAATTTTGCAAAGCATTCCAGTGTTTTGAGGATCTATAGATCCATGTATATCTGTATTCATGTATCTTTTTGTTTCTAATAAATTACTTAAAATAATCCCAGGAGTGGGATTACCGAGTCAAATTGCATGAGTATTTTTATGATTCAGGCAATATGTCACCAGATTAATTTCCAAATTCGTTATTGTCTGTATTGTGTAGAGGCATATCAACTTCTTTGTCCATTAGGGAAGGTGAACTTTTTTGCATGTGTCTGTTTAGTCTTTGCGTTTCTTCTCGTGTGAATTATCTGCTCATATGTGTCAGGTCTTGGTGTTGTTTGTTTGTTTGTTTTTTAAAGATTTTTTTTTATTTATTTGACAGAGAGAGATCACAAGTAGACAGAGAGGCAGGCAGAGAGAAAGGCGGCCGGGGCGGGGGAGGAGCAGGCTCCCTGCTGAGCAGAGAGCCCGCCGCGGGGCTCGATCCCAGGACCCCGAGATCATGACCTGAGCCGAAGGCAGCGGCTTAACCCACTGAGCCACCCAGGTGCCCCTGTTTTTTTTTTTTTAATATTTTATTTATTTGACAGAGAGAAATCACAACTAGGCAGAGGGGCAGGCAGAGAGAGAAGAGGAAGCAGGCTCCCCGCAGAGCAGAGAGCCCGATGCAGGGCTCGATCCCAGGACCCCGGGATCATGACCTGAGCCGAAGGCAGAGGCCTTAACCCACTGAGCCATCCAGGCGCCCCCTTGGTTTGTTTTCTAGAGGAAACTTTTTATGTCTTTCAATGACCTTTGAAGCTGTTCACATGATTGTTTCTTGTCTTGGGTTACTTTATGGGATATTGCTTATAGGAACATTTGATCCTTTGTGTCAGGATATAACACGGATTACTCTCTCTAAAGGAATGGGGAAAGTCCAGATTAATTCCTCCCTTAATGAATTTAATCTATCATGAAGCCTTTTGCTGCATTTCGTGCTAAATGTCCAGTGGTTAAGATACTGCGCGTTCACACCGCTCAGGGAAACAGAAACTTCTCACAGCCTTAAGTGCTCTGAGCTTGCCAAGGCCATCAGGACAAAAGGCACAATTACTGATGTTCGTCACTGGAAACTGTAACGTGCTTCTGACTGGCCAGCTCGTCGAACCGCTGTTGGATTGTGGATGGATTGTGGAGACTGTCAGCTACATGTGAATTTCATCCTTCTTTTTTTTTTTTTTTTAATATTTATTTATTTGCCAAACAGAGATCACAAGTAGGCAGAGAGGCAGGCAAAGAGGGGGAAGCAGGCTCCCTGCTGAGCAGAGAGCCCCGATGCGGGGCTGGATCCCAGAACCCTGAGACCATGACCTGAGCCAAAGGCAGAGGCTTTAACCCACTGAGCCACTCAGGCACCCCAATTTCATTCCTCTTTAAAACAGGATTGGAGAGGAAGAGTATATAATCCAAGCATTTCATTGAAGGGAAATAATAAAACCTACAGTCCTTTTGTAGTTTACAGCGTCTTGATCATGTTTGTGTTATGTTTCCCCTGAGCCTTTTAGCAAGCTCTGCAAGGCAGGTGGAACTGTAGGTCTCTGTGTCACGGCAGAGGAAGGAAGCTCGGGGAGTGGCAGGCGCATGGTCATGGTCATGGCCTGGGGACGTGGCAGAGCCAGGATGAGAAGCACTTAGTTCTTTGTGCATCCTGAAAAATGTCAGCTTGAATGATGTACTCCTTGGGATGAGTTCAGTGAAGAGCTGCATACAGTCCGTACATGGCTTGAATTAGAGATAAGGGCAATAAAATGAGTATTAATAATGGTGCATGTAAGTCACCAAAGAAAACCTAAATCATATTGCAGATATTGTATATAGTGGGTCAAGGAGTTTCCATCAAGACTGATTAAGAACAAGTGTTGATGTTACTAAGCATGAGTTATACAATTACTTGAAGTGTTTACTTATCCTGACTGCCTCATTCTGGGATTGATTATATGAAATAGAGGTTGAGAATTTGGATTCAAGAGTGAGACAGCGGGGTCTCTGAGACCCAGCCCCCACGCTGAGCCACCTGGAGAAGGAGCCCTTGTTATCTGTAAACTGATGATGTTAGTATCTGTGTCAGCGATGTTCTATGAGGTTGAAATCACACGTGTACGTAAAACGCTTAGTGCATAGCAAGCACTCTATTTTGTCATGAATTAGGTGTTATTAGTTGGTAAATATGCTTAGTTTTTTATTCTTTTATATTTAAAACTTCAGTATCATTCTTCACTCTAATAAAGGTTACAAAAAAGAAACGATTGTTTCTTGGGGCGCCTGGGTGGCTCAGTGGGTTAAGCCTCTGCCTTTGGCTCAGGTCCTGATCTCGGGGGTCCTGGAATGAAGGCCCGCATTGGGCTCTCTGCTCAGCAGGGAGTTTGCTTACCCCTTCTTCTGCCTGCCTCTCTGCCTACTTGTGATCTCTGTCTGTCAAATAAATAAATAAAAATCCTAAAAAAACAAAAAAAGAAACGATTGTTTCTTAACCTAATCCTGATTCATTGTAACTTCTCTTATACAGCCTCCTATTTTTTTTTTTTTTTAACAGAATTGTATGCAGTGAGCAAATGTATTTTTGAACAGACACACTTTGCATTGGCTGCGGGTCGATAATTATTGTGATCTTGTCCTTTCAGCCATGTTTAGTCTTATGAGTCAAGCCTCAGGAATTATCTACATTCCATGAATTCCATTTGTACATGAATCTTTGAGAGCAGTTTTTGGCCTTTGATATTTGGAGTGAACTTTGCTTTTGCAGATATTTTATTACATTTTATAATAATGATCGAGGCATGGCCAAATTCAGTTTCAGTAAACACAGAAAAGGGCAGAATTTATTTGAACATGTATGACATAGGAGAGATTATAATCCATTTTAGATGATTCAAGGATTAGCTACTTAGTTTTTGTAGATCTTTGTGTTCTTGCTTGCTCTTCAAGCCTTTGTCTATTTCGTTCTTCACTTGTCCTTTCTAGGGAATGAGATGGAAAAGACATGTTTTCACTGTTGGACCCTTTTATTCTCAGATGTGTTGAGCATTAGTGACTGTTGTTCTAGGATCTAGATAGCGCTTACCAGTCTGGTGGAAACTTTAATATAATTTTGTCTAGAGTGGGTCTTCTTGAGTATAGGTGTATACCTTTAACTTTCTCAGTTTTCTGCTGTAATTGAGGAATAAATTGACCAATATAGTGTCATATTGGTGAATATTGTCACATTTTGACATATTATCAAATGATGAATATTATGAAAATATTGAATACAACTGAAGTTTTCTTTGAGGTTCATAATCTTTTGGTACATTGTAAAATTTCAGAGTCCTTTTATATTATCATAAGTACAAGCTTCATTGTCCTCTAGATATGGAGAAGTGTCAGTTAATAAAGACTGGAAATGCAAAAAAAAATTTATATTAGAAACTAACTATTAATTCCCTGTAGATGTAGGGAGTTTGGGGAAAGTTGTCCTAGACCAGAGTCTGATGTTTTCTGTCATAAAATAATAAATGTAGCACTGTTTCTATTGCTTAAAATACAGAAGCTAATGAATTTAAAAAAAAAAAGATTTTATTTACTTATTTGACAGAGAGAGAGACAATGAGGGAAGGAACATAAGCAGGGGAGTGGGAGAGGGAGAATCAGGCTTTCCGCCGATCAGGGAGTCCAACTCGGGGCTCAATCCCAGGGCCCTGGGATCATGACCGGAGCCGAAGGCAGATGTTTAACAATTGAGCCACCTAGGCATCTTAGTGAATTGTTTTGAAATGAAAAATGTGCATTGCAGCACTGGGAAGAGAATTCTGTGAAGGGGTGAGGGGTGGTGGTGGATGGCCCAAGGGAGAGCCGAGGGCTCAGGAGAGGAAACCAAGTGCGCAGGTCAAAGCTGAGAGGACAACGACAGCCAGGGTGGCAGGGCCAGAGGGACCGCGCAAGCATCTTCCTGCTCCTCAACCATATCAGACAAGGGCAGATGGGCCTCGTCCCAGACCACAGGGAAGGCAAAATCTCTAGGACTGGAGGGTGGGGTGGTGAGGTGGACAGCAGCCTTGTGGAGCCAGAGAAGTGACTCTAGGCGCAATTTGAGATAGGAAGTACCTTGGGGAGACTGCTTCGTGAGTCGGTCCATCCCTCCCTTCATCGATGCCCCGCACGTGTGTTCAGACCTACTTTCTGCCTCAGCCTTGGTGTCTGGTGCTGCAGCTTCCATGAAGAAAAGTGGTTCTCTCGAGGATCTTATGGTCCACTTGGGATCTCAGACGTGCGGGGCCGACAGTTGTGATATCCGTACTGAGTTGAAAGTAGGGGGTGGGGTGCGTGGAGCGCTCAAAGGCAGGTAGCCTCCCTCCGGCTGGGCTGGGGCAGGAGAAGCAGCATGTGCAAAGGCAGAACAGGGAGAGAGAACACAGGCCGTTAAAGAGAGCTTCGATTCACTTGCTGTGTGTGTAGCCTTGGGCCTCTGCCAACAGTGTTAAGCGAGAGCGTTGAAGAAGTGGGCAGGTGCCATATCTTGAAGAGCTTGGAATGCTGTGCGTTTGTTGGGGAGCCTTTGAAGTGTTCCAGGCAGAGACGTCAAATAACTAGACATGATTTTAAGAGTGCCCTGTAGTAGACACTGATGTGCCATCCAGATCTTTCTTTAATGGAGGACTCACTCAGCCTCGGGCCAACGGTGAACCTGCTCACTTGGGGTTGTGCCCCTTCCCTGGGGAGTGGTGGGGATAGCGCTTTCACATCCAGCGGCTGATGAGGTGGGAATGTGAAGGCCGTCTAGGCCAGCTGATGACAACTCTGCAGGGCCATTGAACCTGCACAGCTCACTGTGGGGCAAGGGTTTCGAGGGGAGGCTGTCCGGCAGCCTCAGCTTCTTCCTCTACCCAACCTTGTTTCCTTCCCTGCTCTAGCCACCTGGGTCTTTGTGAATTCTGATCTCAGTGAGGCTCAGGCTCTATTTCATATTCCCCTTGTCTTGCTAGGGTCTGCACATTGTGTCCAGGTTGGAAACGCTGGCCATCAGAAGGCTCCCCTCGCTCATTTCCTTTCTCAGAAGAATGACACTCTTGCACTGCCTGTCACAGTCTCAAAATAATTGTTTCTTATATTTAAAACAATTTTCTAGTAGACGGTTATGTCTGGACCCTGTAAACTCTCATGGCTGTCGGTGAAGTCATCTGTTCTTTTTTGAAGAGGTTGAACTGTGAGCCGCTGAAGTAGAGCTATTATTCAGTAGGCTCTGTGTGTGTGTTGTTTTTTTTTAAAAGATATTATTTATTTATTCATTTGACAGAGATTACAGGTAGGCAGAGAGGCAGACAGAGAGAGAGAGGAGGAAGCAGGCTCCCTGCTGAGCAGAGAGCCTGATGCTGGGCTTGATCCCAGGACTCTTGGGATCATGACCCCAGCCAAAGGCGGAGGCTTAACCCACTGAGCCACCACCCAGGTGCCCGTGCTCTGTGTTTATTTGAGATACTCAGCTTATACTTACCAAACACTCAGTTGAAGCTGAGGGATGGTGGTCTGAGAATCAGCAAGTTGAATGGATGCTGATTTTCTTCGTTGTACCTGCCCGTCCCTTCCTTGTGCCAACATGAGATCCTTTTGCTTTGTAGTTAGGTGACTGGGCCCAGTAACCACCTGTGTTGTACTAGTACCAACAGATAATGGTGCCATTTCACAGGATCAGAGTAGCTTTAACATTCCCACTGCCTCTGTCATGATCAAAATTCCAAATGCACTGCTGGGTGGGCTCACTACCTACAGAAGCGTGAATACTGGCAGACACACAAACTTGATCACCTCTGTTTAATGTCCTTGGCCAAGGGATGGGACTCTGACTAATGTACCAAAAGGAATATGTGTGTTTAGGTAATTGAGGGTTGATGGTGCCTTTGTTTTCTTTTTGGATGTATGATCTTCAGATAAGTCATGATTCTTTTGTTAAGAATAATTGATTGTAAGGGCACCTGGGTGGCTCAGTTGGTTAAGCGTCTGCCTTTGGGTCAGTCATGATCCCAGGGTCCAGGGATCGAGTCCCACATTGGGGGGCGGTGTCCTTGCTCAGCTGCTTCTCCCTCTGCCTGCTGCTCCCCTGCTTGTGCTCTCTCTCTGTTTCAAATAAATAAAATCTAAAAAAAAAAAAAAGAAAAAAGAATAATTGACTATAATTCCCATGATGCAGGGAGGAATGCATGCTCTGTTTTCCACTTGTTTACTATGTGGAGTGTTTTTCCTTTTTTTTCTTTGTAAATCATAGACTTTGGTTTCCAGAGGTAGGTAGAATAGAGATAATTTCCAGATTATTGGGTGCAAAATCAATTATTAAGTGCAAGCTTTATTACCTACTGGGTATATATCAATTTTATATCTCATAAATCGGTGTCTAAATTGTTTGATAGGATATTTTGTAGTGGGGCACCTGGCTGGATCAGTAGGTAGGACATGTGACTCTTGATCTCTGGGTTGTGAGTTCGAGCCCCAAGTTTGGTGTAGAGATTACTTAAATAAATAAAGCTTAAAAATATTTTGTACTTATTGGGGCAGTAGTCTTACAAATTTTGTTTTTAAATGGCATGGACTGGGGTGCCTGGGTGGCTCAGTAGGTTGGGTATCTGCCTTCAGCTCAGTTAGTGATCCTTGGGTCCTGGGATCAAGCCCCAGGTTGGGATCCCTGTTCCGGGAGGAGTTTGCTTCTCCCTCTGCCCCCCCCCTCCCCCGGCTTGTGCGCTCTTGTGCCCACAGTCTGTCCTCTCTATCTCACAAATAAATAAAATCTTTTTAAAAAATGGCACAAACTATTGTCTATTAAAAAAATGACAACGAAAACCCTAACCGCATGGAAATGATAATCATTTTGAGAAAAAAAATTAAATAATCTTTAATAATAAGAGAATTTATGTTCTGTTTTCACAGAGAATGTCATAGAATGAGACTGTGTCATGGCCGCGGCAGGCATTTCAAGTGAATCTTTGCTCTTTTCTATTAGAAGGGAAGATTTGAACTGATCAGACCCTCTCTACTCTCTGTGGGTCCATGTGGTAGGTGGTCACCTTGTGGCCAGAGGAGAGAACACAGTGACTGTCCTTCAGGGTTCAGAGCCTCAGCACACTCCCCCGCACCCTCCCCCAGCCTCACTGGCACTACCAGCCAGACTCGAGATTGATCCCTACCTGGAATAACTCAGTAGCTGAACTAGAAGGGTATACATAACTTCTAGAGCGGCTAGGAACTGGTTTTTCTTCATTCCTGGTATTTGAAATAATGCTTGAGAAGTGGTAAGATGGTTGAGTTTGGTACTTCTGGGGACTATGAGTTCTGCTTTTTCTAATATTGCAAAAATCACAGATTTAACCAGCTAGAAGGGCTCTTAGTGTCTAGCTGCACCCTTATGTTATAGGTGAGAAGAGTAGGGTTCAGATATGTTTTTTTTTTTAATATTTTATTTATTTATTTGACAGAGAGAGAGAGGTCACAAGTAGTCAGAGAGGCAGGCAGAGAGAGAGGGAGAAACAGGCTCCTCACTGAGCCGAGAGGGTTCAGATATGTTAAATGTGTTCTCTATGCTTGGGCCAAAACGAGGACTGGAACTCAGGTCTTCTAAACCACTGGTTCCCAAATAATTCCATGACATGGCTTTGCCTCCTTACAAGACCATTCAGCTTCCTGGACTTGATGGCTCTGGTGTCTCGGGCCTGCTTGGGAAGCACTGTTCTTCACTTGGTCCCCAGCCAGCCGGGGATGGGTGCTAGTCCTTGCTTCTCTTAACCTGGGCAGGGATTTTGAGGCCAGACTTCCTATTCTGGCTCAGATGAGCCTGGGTCCTTATTACTGCTGACCATTCACTGTTTCTGCCCTACTGGGCTTTAGTCTCATGATATGACTCAATAATTATTTGATTTAATCTGTGCAGAACAGAGCGGGAGCCCAGTGGTAACAATAGCCAGGAATCAAGGAAAGTGAGGGAATATGTTTCTCTTTGACCTTGGAGTCCATATTCTTAAGGATTGATTATCTTGCTAACCACCTAGCATAGTTCCTAAAACATGCAAGCTGTACCTGAATACTTTTTGAGTAATTTATTGACCAATGATAAATGAACAGAGGCTAAACAGTAACAAAACTTTTTTCTTTCTTTCTTTCTTTTGGTTTTCTTGAGAAGCTAAGGAGACTAACTCTTGCTATTCTTTTCCAGTTCAAGTTTCTGTATACAATCAAGATTACAGTATAAGCATTATAACGGCATTTATGGAGACTAACAACATGGAAATGCTAATACTTAATATTTAGTGGAAGAAAACAGATTTGTGGTATAATTAACAACTTTGTAAAAGCAGAATAAAAAAACCCTATACTAGAGATAAAAATTGTCTAAAACTTTATGGATAGATTTAATTCATTTTATTTTTTTTGTTTTCCATCTTATTAAAAAAAATCATTTTAATAAGCACATGGTACTTATATAGTACAAAAAAGTCCTTGTAAAAGTAAATAAGATGTATAGTCCATTCTGTGGAAAATAAATGTGAGCCGTGGTTTGCCTTTTTATCCTATGATATACAAAATTTAGATTTAAAGGATTTTCCTTACCCTCCAGAAGTACAAATCCATTTTTGAACCCTTGGCTCTGTTGTGCTGGACTGGAAGAAGTGATTTTGCACTTATTCGTGATTTATAACATGAACAGAATCTCTTTTCCTGGCCAGTCTTCTCGTCCATCAGTCTACATTTGCCAGGTCCTACCTGCTTTAGCAGGGACATCTTAAGGGTAGGGTGCTAGAAATTGGTCCTTTTCTGTTTAAGTCTGTTAGATCAGCCTTGTTTGGACTTCCCCAGGCAGTTAATTCCTGCTGTTGTTTTTGCTCCTCAAACGAGCTCTTCCTGTCTCTGGAAAATCTTTTACACTTCCTCATCGTTGTATCCCCAGTGCCTGATACAGTGCCTGACAGGTAGTAAGCACTCAACCAGTCTTTGTTAAATGAACGAATGAATACGGTCCCATCTGGAACTCCCACCTTTCCATGACTCTGCTTCATGTTTTGATAATACTTACTTTAAGCCTGAGTGCGAGAAGAAAATTGGACCCCAAAGCTTCTGAATTAAATAAAAACTCAGCAACCGTATACATGTGATTGAGGGCTCTCGTGGGACTTGGCCATTGTAAGACAAATTGGACCATTATCTGAGAAAGGTGGATTTTGTTGATTTCTGGTGTAAGTGAACACAGTTAAAGAGAAAGAATGGGTCCCTGGCCAAGCAGCCACTGGTACATCTAATGATAAAGGCGTGAGTGACTTGGGTCAGTTGCTGTAGTACACCAGCCAAAAGGAAAAATCTAATGACTCTGCCTTTGCCCATTTGTAAAAGTAAATTAAGTTCTGAGTGTGAAAGCAGCTTTGCAGCTGCCACTAAAATTGACAAATATTTTTTCTAAAGAAATAATACATTTCAGAAACAAACTCCTCATTTCAACAGCCAACATATTTTTGGCTGTTGTATTTGCTGGCAAACATTTCAAATTTAGAAATACTTCTTTTAAATATCTTGGAAAGACTAGTGTTTGGATTTTAAAGACAGCCCATCCCTCATCCCAGGGAAAATGCTACCCAATAGAAACTTGTGTAAAAATGCACGTACAGTTACATTACTTGAACCACTAGACAGAAATGCTTGTTTGGTCACAGTGAGATCCTGCACATCTTTTCCCAAATATTCCCGTCATTTCTGTTCTGAGAAGTTCACCATGGACATGTAGCCATTGGACTACAGTTCAGCAGGACTAGTTGAACTTTGTAAACTTAACAGAATTCCTCCAGTCCTGCAACCCCCTCTTTTCCCCAGAAGAGTTTGGGACTAAAGTTCCTCTGAAACCTTGAAAATCCAAGAAAAAAATCATGACTAGTAGAAGTAGACATTTGACCTTAAAATACATCCAGGAAGACATTTGAGGGCGATTCAGTTTTCTGTGGCTAAGAACTCTGGCCATTTGGTGAGGAAGAAAAAAATCTTGTCAAAAATGAAAGTAGAGCACATTCAAGTAGAGATATTGAAGGAGGAAGTTGGAACTTAAACAAAAATCCTGTGACTTGGGAAGACCTGAATTTCGAAATTATTTTTATTTTTATTTAAGTGTGTATAAAAAAATTCTTGTAAAGTGTATTTTCTGAATTTTTGTTTGCTTGCTTATTTGTTCATTTAGTTTTTTAATTTGTTTATTTCATACTTTATTCATGAAGGATTTAAGATGACCACAACAAGTACATGTAAGATAAGGTGTGGTATGTCAATAAAAATAAAAAACAAAAAAATAAGACAAAGTCCAGGGAAAACTGGATGCAGGAGGACTTACGTAATTACTACAGTTTGACCTCATAGTGAGCTCTGTGTTTTTGGACACCAAATGAAAAGGGAACATGAATGGTATGTCTCTTATTTTCAGGAAAGAAACAACAAAAATAATACAAAACAACAACCCAAATCCAACTTATTCCTCCAAGGAAGTGGAAGCATTTCTTAGTACTAAGTTCTTTTTTTTTTTTTTTTTTTAAAGACTGTATTTCTTTATTTGAGAGCGATAACAAGTGGGGTGGAGCAGAGGGAAAGGGAGATGCAGACTCCCTGCTGAGCAGAGAGCTTGATGTGAGACTCGAACACAGGACCCTGGGATCAAGACCTGAGCCGAAGGCAGATGCTTAACAGTCGGAGCCACCCAGGCACCCCTGTTTCTTAGTGCTTAGTACTGAATTCTAAGGAGGGTCGAGAGCTAACAGCTTCCCCAACTACATTGTTCCAGTTTGTTCATTTCTTCACTCTTAATCTTTCCTCAAACATTTATTATGTATCTACTATATGCCACACACAGCACCAAATGATAGAGGTAAACAGTAAACAAGACATAATCCCTTCCCCGGGCTCACCGTCTAGAATCTGCAGAAGACTGCAGAAAACGCAGAGTTGAGGGAGCTGCCGTGAAGGGATAGCTGGGCTCCACCGTGAGCTTCAAAGGGAAGGGCTTCTCCAGTTGGCTGGCATTTCAAGTTGGTGTTTGGGCCCACAGCTGTTAAATCAAATGCCAAGATGCTTGCAGTATACTCCAGCACGAGATGCCAGGAGGGGGCTAACAAGAACTAGATGATGGGAGTCGAGCAGGACTGAGGTTATTCCTGGAGTGGGGACCAGAGAGATGTGACGTGTCAGTTACACAGCTGCTTCGTTGGGGAAGAAGCCAATTCACCTGAAGCCAAGTTTACTGAATGGCCAATGAACCGAAGTACTTGTTTCTTTTCATTAGGAAAGTTTAAGCAATTCTTATAAGATACGATGATCTTAACAGCTTTTTTGAGGATATGTGTGGTGTTTAAGGCGGCCTCTTTTCATATTAGTGCGGTGGCATTTTATGGAATATTCAGTCTATGTTTAATGATCTTTATATTTATTCAGTCTATGTTTAATGATGCTTTAATGGGAGAGTCCTGGGCAGAGGGATCAGAACAGGCTGGACTGCTGATCGAGAAGAGAGAGGAGATTGAGGGGCAGGGAATGGGGACCTAGGGGAGAGGCAGAGTAAGAATATATTCATGGGGCACCTGGATGGCTCAGTGGGTTAAAGCCTCTGCCTTCGGCTCAGGTCATGATCTCAGGGTCCTGGGATCGAGCCCCGCATCAGGCTCTCTGCTCAGTGGGGAGCCTGCTTCCCTTCTTCTCTCTCTGCCTGCCTCTCTGCCTACTTGTGATCTCAGTCTGTCAAATAAATAAATAAAATCTTAAAAAAGAATATATTCATGAGGAGTACAGTCATTAAAAAATATATATATTTTAAAGATTTTATTTATTCATTTGACAGAGATCACAAGTAGACAGAGAGGCAGGTGGTGGGGAGGGGGGTGGAGGCAGGCTCCCCGATGAGCAGAGAGCCCGATGCGGGGCTCGATCCCAGGACGCTGGGTTCATGACCTGGGCCAAAGGCAGAGGCTTAACCCACTGAGTCACCCAGGTGCCCCAAAAATACATATTCTTTTTTTTTTTTTTTAAGATTTATTTATTTGACAGAGATCACAAGTAGGCAGAGAGGCAGGCAGAGAGAGAGAGAGAAGGAAGCAGGCTCCCAGCTAAGCAGAGAGCCCGACGCGGGGCTCGATCCCAGGACCCTGGGACCATGACCCGAGCTGAAGGCAGAGGCTTTAACCCGCTGACCCATCCAGGCGCCCCAAAAATACATATTCTTGAGGGCCAAGAATTCTCAGGAAAATATTTCTTTTGTGAATAATAATAAGCCACTTTATTATCCCCCCCAGGACCCCCCACCAAAGGCATTGTGTATCCATTGCTTCTAGCCAAGACTCTCCATTGATTTGGGGTCTCCAGGTACTGAAACTACAGGGAATGTGAACTTCCTAGAGCTTAGAACTAGAATATGGATGTGTTCAAGGGACTTGGCATTGAGAAGTATTTAAAAAGTCTCATTTACTGAAAGCACATACAATTTCATTTTTCCAGAGTGAATTTTCATTTTTCACCAATAAAGAACAGGTTTGCATTTGCGTCTCATTTTCTGATTTTCAGCATGCTCTATCTTGTCCTTACAGAAAGTGTGAGTTCATTTAACTCGCTTATTCGTACCCTCTCGTGTCCCAGAGGAAGTTGGAAGTAATCTGTAGAAAAACATAGAATTAAACAGAATTTTTAAAAAAATAGAGAAGGACCTTGCCATGAAGGGAAAAAAAAGGGTTGTTGAATAAAGCCAGTGGGAAAGCAACTTGTTTCCATAAAGTCATTTGTAATTGCTAGAGCTGGGCTATACCAGCCAAAAAGAGAGGGAAACTTTGTTCATAAAAATAACATGGTCATTAAATGAAAAGAATAAATCCTCTGGGTCACAGTTTTTCTTGGTCCAGAGACCTGAGACAGTGTTCCACAGAGTGTTCTCGTAAAAGGAACAGCGTGTGTCTTACGGCTGTACTTCTGAAATTCTGTGGGGGAAGTGGCAGGGTACGTTTCTCTCTCGCCCAGTCCCTATAATATCAGGCTGGGTAGGGCTTATGAGATTATACCAAAATACATTTTAATAGAAGCAGTTCTCTGAGGGATTACAACAATGCCGTTCAAGTTCACAGTTCCTGAGGCTGGACGGGATCCAACGACAACATGCAGGAATGGGCGGACTCTAGGTCTTTCAGGCATTCCTCAGTGACGGTTGTTCCTTGTAATCCACTGTTTTGAAATGTGCAGCCGAGAACTCCGGTTAGAGTCTTGGCGAGAACCTGAGAGGCTGTGAGTTGGCTCCGACAAAATCATTATCCTCATTTCACGGACCTGGGAGAAGTTGATGATTATCCAGGGTCGTGTGGTCCGTGGCAGAGCCCGGACTAAAGCCAGATTCTTCTGACTCTAAACTTAGGGCTCTTTCAAGCATTTCGTCTCTCCTCTCTAGCTTAAGTGGAATTCTGTTAGAATTTTAAAATGTTAAGAACGAATATTTTAAACATCCATAGTGCACTCCCTACTTAGATTTTCAGTTTTTGGGTAAAAGGAGACATTAACTGTAGAGCCGAAGTTCCGCCGCCCCCCTTTCTTTGCCCTCATTCTGTAGTTGGTGGGTGTCATTCCCCACCCTGTTTCTGTTCTTTTACCATATATGCGTGCGTGTGTGTGTTATATGTGTTATATATATTTATATGAAGTGCGTAAATGACTTCATAGTATCTCAGTCCTTCTGCACTTGCCCCCCACCCCATTATAGTTTTGATTTATAACCATGCTGATACCGGTCGGTTGTTCATTTAGCGGTGGCATGGTCTTCCTTGCATGAATCAACCACAGTTTATCCATTGATTCAATTTCTATTTTTTTCTGTTATAAATGGTTCCACCATGAACATTCTTGAATATGTCTGTGTCTTTGTGCAATTTCTTTAAAAAAGATTATTTTCAAGTAATCTCTACCCCCAATGTGGGGATCGAACTCACAACCCCACGATCAAGAGCAGCCTGCTCCACTGAGCTAGCCAGGTGCCCCTCTGTGCAATTTTAGAGCATTTTTTAATTGGTAGAAATGGAAGCGACCAACAGGTGCTGCTCCTGCTTGAGCAGTAGTCAGATGCTGAGTCCTTCTGGGAGAACCTTGCATCCACCCAAAATGCCATTGGGGTCCACTGAGGCCAATGCTATTCTGGCCTCAGAGCGCCTGCCCTGCCTGCCAGCTCCTTGAGTCTAGTCTGTTGGTTCAAGTTCCTGACTGTGGCCTGTTTCAAGCACCATTTACTTCTCAAGGACCCTACCCCACCCTTACTCCCCTTTCTCCCTAGGGATGACCTCACTTCTTATTTTCCTGAGAAAAATGAGGTCATCTGTTGAGAGTTTCCTAAATCCCTCTCTCCCAAACTCCTCAGTGTTTCCATCTAAAAGGATGGTGAGCATGTCTTTGTAAACCATAAATTCTTTATGGAACAAATGGAAGCAAAGTTTTTTTTTTCTTTTTTTTTTTTTTTAAGATTTTATTTATTTGAGAGAGAGATCACAAGTAGGCGGAGATGGGGGTGGGGGTGGGAAGCAGGCTCCCCCGCTGAGCAGAGGACCCCCCCCCCCCCATGTAGGGCTCAATCCCAGGACCCTGAGACCATGATCTGAGCCGAAGGCAGACGCTTTAACCTACTGAGTCACCCAGGTGCCCCTATAATTTTTTTCTTAAAGCCTCTCAGACCTAAAATTGGAATTTTGTCTTAACGGGTGCTACACCGTTTTTCGAAATCATGAATTCAGATACCTTCTGACCATAGCCTCCAGCAGTTCTAGCTCAATTGTCGCTGTCACGGTTCTTCACGTTCACAGAGCTTCATTCTGTCTCTTCCTCCCTTCCTGTCTGCACGTCCTCACTCTCCATTTCCTGCTCATGCCGGCTCCCACATAGACCTCTCTGTCAGAGCCCTGTTTGTTTATGCACGGATCTGCCTGGCTCTGATGTGGGAACTTACCTTTTTTCTCCTGTGTTTGAGATCTAGTGTCTGTTTTTCTCATTTTTGGTTAAGTTTTCTTTCTCATTAGAATACTTTTTTTCCTCTTGTTTTACTTTCTTATTTTTTTGGAGGATGTCTGCCAGTAGCTTTCTGATTGCCAGTGTCTGGGATAATGAATTTTTTGAAGGCTTGCGTGTCAGGAGAGGACTTTTTCATGTCCTAACGCCTGATTAATACTTCAGCTGCATATAGATTATAGGTTGAAAATCATCTTCTGATTTTTAAAAATTGTGGTAAAATAATACGTATGATGTGAAATTTACCACTTTAATAATTTTTAAGTGTACAGTTTAAGGGTATGAAGTACATTCCCACCGTCCCCCACCATCCATCTCTGGATCGTGTTTTCCTTACAAAACTGAAATCCTATACACATGAAATAATTAAAAATTAATTAAAAATTAAAAAAATCAACTCCCTACTCCCCCTCGCAGAGCCCCTGGCAACCACCATTCTGCTTTCCATATCTGTGAATTTTTTTTTAAGATTTTATTTATTTATTTGAGAGAGAGTGAATGGGAGGGGAGACGGTCAGAGGGAGAAGCAGACTCCACATGAAGCTGGGAGCCTGATGCGGGACTCGATCCCAAGACTCTGGGATCATGACCTGAGCCGAAGGCAGTCGCTTAACCAACTGAGCCACCCAGGTACCCCATATCTGTGAATTTTACTACTGTTGGAACCACACGTAAGTGGAATCATGCAGTTATATGATACGTTTTATGACTGGCTTTTTCCACCAATTGTCATGTCCTTCTGTGGCAGCCATCTTGTAGCATCTGTCAGAATCCCCTTCTTTCTTAAGGTGAAATAATATTCCATCGTATGTACATGGCACATTTTGTTTATCCATTCATCCCCAGATGCACACTTGGGTTGCTTTAGCCTTTGAATATGGGTCTATATATATCTCTCTGAAACTCTGTTTTCAGTTTTTCTGAGGATATACCCAAAAGTGGAATTGCTGGATCATGTGCTAATTTTATCTTTGTTTTTTTTTTTTTTAAGAAACTCCACAGTTTTCCATAGTGACTGCGCCGTTTTACATTCCCACCCACAGTGTGCAAGGGTTCCAATTCCTCTCCATATCCTTAACAACACTTACATATTCTGTTTTTCTTTCTTTCTTTCTTTCCTTTTTTTTTTTGATCGGAGTCATCCTAATGGGTTTGAAGTGGTATCTCATTGTGGTTTTGATTTGCATTTCTCTTATGAATAATGATGTTGACCTCAAGTCCTTTGCCCATTTTTAGTTGGGTTATTTTGTTTTTGCATTATGGGAGTTCCTTGTATATTCCAGATATTACTTTCTTAGCAGGTACATGATTTGCAAATATCTTTTCCCATTCCATGTTGTCTTTTTACTCTGTTGTTAGTATCTTTTATTTTTAAAGATTTATTTATTTATTTATTTATTTGAGAGAGTGAGAGAGAGGTGTGGGGCAGAGGGAGAGAGTAAATCTCAAGTGGACTCCCAGCTGAGTGTGGAGCCTGACTCAGGGCTGGATCTCAGGACCCTGAGATCATGACCTAAGCCAAAATCAGAAGTCAGGCACTTAAGCCACTAAGCCACTCAGGCACCCCGAGCACAGCAGTTTTTAATCTTTTTTTTTTTTTTAAGATTTATTTATTTATTTATTTGACACAGAGAGAGAGAGAGAGAACTCACAAGTAGGCAGAGAGGCAGGCAGAGAGAGTAGGGAAGCAGACTCCCCATTGAACAGAGAGCCCAATGCAGGGCTTGATCCCAGGACCCTGAGATCATGACCTGAGCCAAAGGCAGAGGCTTAACCCACTGAGCAACCCAGACGCCCCCAGAAGTTTTGAATCTTAATGTCCAATTTATTTTTTCTTGTCTATGCTTTTGGATTCATATCAAAGAAGTCATTTCCAAATCCATTGTCATGAAGCTTTTGCTCTGTGTTTTCTTCTAAGAGTTTTATAGTTTTAGCTTTTGTGTTTAGGTTTTCTCAGAACTTTTAATATATTTCTTGTCTTTGTGATGGTGTAAAATGGAAGAAATGGTGATTCTGTTTGTAATTGATATTGTGAAGCCTTTTATGAGTTTTAAAATAAAGTTCATTTTATGGGATTTTTTTTTTTAAAGTCAGTTGTGATCAATTTCAGTTTTTATTTTTCCCTTAAGTTTTCCTTTTTCCCCTACATTTGCCTCTTGATTCCTCTTTTGTGTTTGTTTTGATCTCTTTCATTCTTGGAGGCTTTCCCTCAATGTCTGGTTATCTTTGACTGTCTGCTCATATTTAAGAGTGAGGAATGAAAAAGCCAATTAGTGGAATTTCACAGTAGGGTAATGTGACAGGGAACTGACCTTTCCATTTAGAAACCCCATATATCAGTATCTGGAGGTCTTTTCTAGGGGGATGGATCCTGATACAGGCCAGGATCCTCTGAAATCCTACCTGTGGGTACAGCTAGGGATCTGGAGAATAGATCTGGCTGCTGGTGTTTTTGGAGGAAGAGGGTGGGTGAGGGCTAGGAGTCCTACTGCTGCTCTGGAGACTTGTCTAAGCTCTTGCTATCAGCCCTGATCTCCAACATACTGTTTTGTTTGTCTTTATATCTATGTTTCACCCTCAACTTCTGCTGTATCTCTTGCCACCATGTTCCAGTCCTCTTAGGGATTCTCAAAGACGGGGATGGGGAAGCTGGAGTTAACAGGAAAGCCAGGAATCTTTGGTAGCAATTTAGGGGCAAAATAATGAGGTCACGGGCAGAGGTGATGACTAAAGGAATGAAGAGATAAACGTGGAAAAGAAATAATGCAAACCATTGTCCATACTTATAACTTAAAGACCTATCCAGGACTTTGGGGAGATTGGGAAGTTGGTGGTAAGATGCTTTCACTGGGGGTAATTATGATCTTTTTTATTTTATTTAATTAATTAAATTAAAAAAAAGATTTTATTTATTTGACAGAGAGTGGGGGAATTATGATCTTTAGAAAACTTCAGTGTGTGATAGAAGGGCTGAATTTCAAGGTTAAAATGTACTGATGGAGGGTGCCTGGGTGGCTCAGTGGGTTAAGCCGCTGCCTTGGGCTCAGGTCATGATCTCAGGGTCCTGGGATCGAAGTCCCACATTGGGCTCTCTGCTCTCTGCTCTGCAGGGAGCCTGCTTCCCTCTCTCTTTCTCTCTGCCTGCCTCTCTGCCTGCTTGTGATCTCTCTCTCTCTCTCTCTCTCTCTCTCTCTCGCTGTCAAATAAATAAATAAATAAAATCTTAAAAAAAAATGTACTGATGGAAAGGAAAAATAATTACTTCCTGAGTGCAAGCTTTCTAGATCTGTGCTAATTTAACATATCAGCATTCATAGTTTGGGAAATTTTCATCTTTAAGGTTTTTTTTTTTCTTTTTTTTTCCTTTCATTTTAGTATTGTGAAGAGGTTTTAATTTTTCCTGCTGATTAAGAAATGCGCGAATTCTGGGGCACCTGGGTGGCTCAGTTGGTTAAGCCCTTGTCTTCAGCTCTGGTCATGATCCTGGGGTCCTGGGATCGAGCCCCACATCAGGCTCCCTGCTCCACCGGAAGCCTGCTTCTCCCTCTCCCATTTGCCCTACTTGTATTCCTCTCTCGCTGTCTCTGTCTCTGTCAAATAAATAAGTAAATAAAATCTTAAAAAGAAAAAAATGGGTGAATTCTGATGAATTTTGATAATTCTTTTTTTTCCCTTAAGATTTTATTTATTTATTTGACAGAGAGAGACACAGCGAGCAAGGGAACATAAGCAGAGGGAGTGGGAGAGGGAGAAATAGGCTTCCCACTGAGCAGGGAGCCCAATGCGGGGCTGGATCCCAGGACCCCGGGACCATGACCTGGGCCAAAGGCAGATGCTTAATGGCTGAGCCACCCAGGCGCCCCAAATCCTGATAAATTCTTTTCACAGATGATAGTAAATACCATTTATATACTGTCATTCATCTAGCACAGCAAGCACTCAGTAAATGTTAGTTGTTACTGTGGTTTTTAAATTTCATGTGCTTTTTTGTTGGATTTCAGCAGCTGCCCTGTGAGACACACACTATCATTCCCATTCTGTAGCAGTGGACACTGCAGTTCAGAGCATTTGGGACTTGGTCAAGGCCAATACAAGGCTCTTTTAGGGAAGTGGCTACATTCAGCCAGAATGTTATCATCAGGGTTGGAGTGGGTGCGTTAGGGGCCCAGTTGCTACTGGCTGCTGAGGGACACTGCTTTGTTGTGAGCTAACAAGCGCAGCAGTTATATCCACAGAACTGCTACATACTTGTTTTCCAAAAGCAGAGTGAATAGTTAGACTTGATTGTTCCGGCATTTTGTGGTGGTCGTAGGGAAAAATAAAGTGCTTGAAAAGAGATAGCAGCATGGAGATTAAAAATGACCGGGTCTGATTTTTCCAAAGACATCCAGGTGGCCAACAGACACAAGAAAAGATGCTCAATCTCACCCCTCATCAGGGAAATGCAAATCAAAACCACAATGAGATATCATCTCCCACCTGTCAGAATGGCTAGAATTGAAAAGACAAGAAATAACAAGTGTTGGTGAAGATGTGGAAAGAAAGGAGGCGTCATGTACTGTTGGTGGGAATGCAGACTGGTGCAGCCACTGTGGAAAACAGTCTAGACATGCCCCAAAACATTAAAAATAGACTCACCATATGATTCAGTAATTCCACTACTTGGTATTTACCCAAAGAAGGTGAAACCACTAATTCAAAAAATATATGCACCCCTGTTTATTGCAGCATTATTTATAATAGCCAAGATATGGAAGCTGCCCAGGTGTCCATCAATAGATGAATGTATAAAGATGTGGTATAGATATACGATGGAATATTACCTAGCCGTGAAAAATGAGGTCTTGCCATTGAGACAACATGGGTGGAATTAGAAGGCATTATGCTAGGTGAAATGAGTCAGAGAAAGACAAATCTATATGATTTACTTTCATATAGAATCTAAACAAACAAAACGCAGAAACAGAGAACAAACTGATGGTTGCGTGAGGGGAGAGATGTTGGTGGGGGAGGGGGAGATGCACAAAATGGGTAAAGGGCAGCGAGAGATCCAGGCCTCAGGTTATGGAAAGAATAAGTCCCACGGATAAAAGGTACAACAGAGAGGGAATTTTCAACAGTGTTATTACAGGTTGTGTAGTGGCGCCATAGCTACCCTTGTGGTGAGCCCAGTATGATGTATAGACTTGGTGGAATTACTGTCTTGTACAGCCGAAACTAAGGTACCATTGTGTGTCAGTTGTACTTCAGTTAAAAAATGAAATTCCCTGGTCTGGGAATTTGTGCAGTAGCTTCTGGTTCAGTGGTGATGAAAGGATAAGAGATAACAGAATTAGGAAAAGTTGATGGGAAAAAGATAAGGAAATTTACTGCATGTGGGCCACCACTTTTCTTCTATATAAGTTTGTAAGTGGATCAAAGCTGATAACTGTCAGTTGCTAGAAATAGCTCTATAACTCAGCTGACAAAGGGACCTCCTTTGGAATTGCTAGGTGGATCATAAAGAATGTGGTGCTGAAGAGGACTAGAAGAAAGTGATGACCTTTAAATCATCCTGTTAAAGAATTACCTGAGTGTACCCACTTGGTGCCGCCATGGTATACCTTCTGATCAGCCTCCGAAGATGAGGTCGAGATCCTTTTCCTCCTCCTGACAGTTTTCCAGTGCTCAAAGTAGGAGACCTTTTGAGCTATGAAAAATATTTTTAGGAATCTTTTCTAGAAATTCCTGTCAATGCCAAAAAAATTTTCTGATATTTAAGTTGTGTCAAGAGTATTTCCTCATTATGAAGACATAGATCGACAGGTTCCATAGCGAATCAATTGGAGAACTGGCCATGAACTAAATAATACCTTATTCCCCATTTTGTTGTCCTTTTATTAAAATAAAAGTAAGGGCGCCTGGGTGGCTCAGTGGGTTAAGCCTCTGCCTTTGGCTCAGGTCCTGATCTCGGGGGTCCTGGAATGGAGGCCTGCATTGGGCTCTCTGCTCAGCGGGGAGTTTGCTTACCCCTTCTCCCGCCTGCCTCTGTCTACTTGTGATCTCTGTCTGTCAAATAAATAAATAAAATCTTAAAAAAAAAAAAAGTAAAAATGTTTCTCTTATTGCATTAGAAATGGGCACGCACCATTTGAAATTTTATAAATGCAGATAAGCAAAAGGAAGGAAATAAAAATTATCCATAATTCTGTTCATGAGAGATAATCTCTATTCAAATTTTACTTTTGAGTTGAAAAAAATTCTAGTCATAATAATCTGAAGTAAATGCCAACTTTTTTTTAAAGATTTTATTTATTTATTTATTTGAGATAGTGGGGGCACACAAGCAGGGGAAGGGGCAGAGGAAGAGAGCGAAGCAGACTCCCTGCTGGGTGGGAAGCCTGACATGGGCCTTGATCCGAGGGTCTCTGGGATCAAGACCTGAGTGGAAGACAGAAACTTAAGGGACTGAGCCACCCAGGCACTCCCCAACATTTCTTTAAAAAAATGGAAATTCTCAGGGCGCCTGGGTGGCTCAGTGGGTTAAGCCTCTGCCTTCGGCTCAGGTCATGATCTCAGGGTTCAGGGATTGAGCCCTGCATCAGGCTCTCTTCATGGCAGGGAGCCTGCTTTCCCCTCTCTCTCTGCCTACTTATGATCCCTCTCTGTCAAATAAATAATAAATAAAATCTTTAAAAAAAAATGGAAATTCTCTAGTGTTTGAGGTTTTAGAGACACCAGAAGAATATTAAGATATATTGCCTAAGCAAACAGCAGTGTTTTCCAAATAGCTATGCCATTTATAAAAGTGTGCCTATTAATTTATATGAATTTTAAAAACACAATTCCACACCATTCCACTTGATTTTTGAATCTTTAATGCCATTACATTAATTCTTCACCTAGTCTTTGGTTATGTGCCTGAAGATGGTCCATTATTTTCATTCTAATCCCAGGATTTGTCATGGAAATGGGTAACTTTTATTTGAAAAGGAAAAGTCAAGCTCTGAGGAGCTCCTGCGGAGGGCTCTTCTGTGCAAATTCTCCACAGGGAAGAATGCTATCTGCACAGGGAAGTTGGAACACAGATGAGATGGCCTTGGGGAGTTTGGTTGCCGGACCCTCGTGACTCCTGTGAGCCTGTGGGACACACCCTTGTTCCTCTTTCTGTGTTCCTTTTTCACACCCTTTCTAGCTTTTTGATTCACATCCTGAGAAATCTCTTAAAGCTTTTCTTTTCTACTTTGTTCCAGTTTTTCATGGGCCCTATTAGCAAGTAAATTCCTCTCTGGAGATGTCGGCTGTTTCTCACCAAAAACAGTTGTGTTGGAAATATCATAAATTGTCTTCAGTTGGGTCCTTGTGACCTCTGTAGCATGTTTTGAGAAGTAATGGTACGAAGACAGTATTTGGGTTAATAATCTAACACTTCCAACTGATTCAGTCTTTAAAGTTCATTTTTACTTTTTCTTTTTAAAGTTGTTTATTTATCTGTCCAAGAGGTGGGGGCGGGGGATTGGGCACAGCAGAGGGAGAAGCAGGTTCCCTATTGAGCTAGGAGTCAGATGTGGGACTCCATTCCAGGACCCTGGGATGAGCCAAAGGCAGACCCTTAACCACTGAGCCACCCAGGTGTCCTAGTTTAGTTTTACTTTTGATGGACATATTTTAGAAGCTCTTAGAAAATCTTGACTACATAAAAAATTATTATATTTTATTGACTTCTTTGCTAATAAATTGTCCCTGTTAAAAACAGAAACCTCAGGGTGCCTGGGTGGCTTGGTTGGTTAAGCGACTGCCTTCGGCTTGGGTCATGATCCTGGGGTCCTGGGATCGAGCCCCACATCAGGCTCTCTGCTCAGTGGGGAGCCTGCTTTTCCCTCTCCTGTGCTGCTGTGCCTGCTTGTGTCTCTCATTCTCTCTGTCAAATAAATAAATAAAATCTTAAAAAAACAAACAAACAAACAAACAGAAACCTCTCGGGAAAATACAGTTAACCCTTGAACAGCATGGTGGTGAGAGGCGCTAACCCTTCTCCCCCACCACACACACAGTTAAAAATCCATGTAAAACTTTTGACTCTCCCTAGACTTAACTAATAGCCTATTGTGGAGCCTTACTGATAACACAGTCGATTAAAACGTATTTTGTAGGTTATATGTATCATATACAGTATTATAATCAAGTGAGCTAGAGGAAAGGAAATGTGAAGAAAATCATAAAGAAGAGAAAATGTATTTCAGTACTATAAAATATCTTTGTACAAGTGGACCTGCGCAGTTCAAACCCATGTTCGGGGTCAACTGTATTTATTTTAAGGTCTAGATTTTTCGCTCATACGTTCTTTTTCTTCAGCTTTGATGCACAATGTAGCGAATCTCACCTACCAGTCTAGTACGGGAACAGTTGATTCTCGGGTAATCAATTTGTTCTGTCTTGTTCTGTTTTTATTTTAAAGTCTTCCCACTACGCTTAATACCTTATATTTGATTAATAGTAAATGGCAATAAGTGATTCTCAGAGACATTCTTATTAAATTCAAGATATTATTTGAATAATGCTAATGGGATCATTTGGAGTGAGATAATGTTTTATAATAAGTACACTCCTGACAGTCCCGTCTCTCTCCAGCTTGCAGTGTGGGATGTGCCTTCTTTGCTTGCACAGCACCTTCTACATACATTTCTAGAGGATTTCTTCATTCACTATTGTGTTCCTTTGTCATTCTCAGAAAGTTGAATTCCTTGGGCCACCTGGTGGCTTGGTTGGCTGACTGAGACTTGATTTCAGCTCGGGTCATGATCTCAGGGTTGTGGGAATGACCCCTGTATTGGGTTCTGTGCCGAGCCTGGAGTCTGCTTAGGATTCTCTCTCCCTCTGCTCCCCAGCAGTCTCCTTACCCAGGCCTGTTTGCAAGTGCGTTCTCTCTCTAAAAAAAAAAAGAAAACAAAAAGAAAAAGAAAAGAAAAAGATTGAATTCCTTGAGAGCAGGAGCTAACATGTTTAAGCTCTTGTTGAATAAATGAATGAAAAAAAGAGTAAATAAAATATGGCAGTTAGAGCTAGCTCTATGAGGTATTGGTTACGGTATTGGTATTGGTTAAAAGCATAGACTCTGAAGCAAAAACTATCTGGATTCAAATCTTAGTTCCATCATTTATTAGCTGTGTGTCCATAGACAACTGTATGTGACGTTTTGTTTTGATTTTTCAACTCTTACAGTTATTGTAAAGGTTAAATGATGTCGTATACGCAAGGTACTCAAAGCAGTGCTTATGTGTAGTAAGTGTGTAAGTATTTGCTACCGTTGCTATTATTCCCCCCTTTAAAAATATAGTCCTGGCATGGAATAGTAGATGCCCTTAGGACATTCATTCAGGAATTCACTTTTTCTCCTGTCATCATGAAGAAATGTTTTGTCTTCACTTGGATTCAGGAGCCCTTGGGCATGGGAAGGGGTAATAGAGGTCCTCAATACATCAAAAGCTGAGGTTTGTACCTTTATCAGTCATCAGGCTGCATAGGCTCACTTGAACAGCTTTTTCATGTTGGTTAGAAGCATATCAACTCAGTATAGTGATACTGTTAAATCAGGCAGGCTCTGATTCATCTTAATTCCAAGGATAAGACAAATTAATTATTAATTAACAAACTGTTTGGTAGGTAAAATCTTTAACAACAGTGATCCGTGGGAGAGCTAACAAGAGTTTTGGATGATAAACAGAGTGGGGGAGATGGAATTGAAAGGTTTTTTGTTTTTTTTTTTTACAACTTCTAAGATTTTTTTAGCATGACTTTTTTTTTTTTTTAAATTTCAAAAGGTGGGGCGCCTGGGTGGCTCAGTGGATTAAGTCGCTGCCTTCGGCTCAGGTCATGATCTCGGGGTCCTGGGATCGAGCCCTGCATTGGGCTCTCTGCTCCGCAGGGAGCCTGCCCCCTCCTCTCTCTCTGCCTGCCTCTCTGCCTACTTGTGATCTCTCTCTCTGTCAAATAAATAAATAAAATCTTTAAAAAAAAATTAAAAAAAAATTTCAAAAGGTTTTTATTTATTTGACAGAGAGATAGAGAACACAAGTAGGCAGAGTGACAGGCAGGGGGAGAGGGAGAAGCAGGCTCTCTGCTGAGCAGGGAGCCTGACACGGGACCCTTTAACGTGAGTTTTTAAAAACAAGCATCCCCATGTTCCACAACTAAGTGAAACCATATAGTAATTGTCTTTCTCTGATTTATGGTGACTAACATAACATAATAAAAATTTTATAAAACAACAGCAACAACAAACAAGTATCCATAACCATTGTGGGGTGAGGATTAGAGAGGAGTAGAGAGCAGGACAGGGTAGGGGGAAGGAATTCTCCTCTGTTGGTATTAAAGCTCCAGGTTCATCCCATCCTAGATTTTATAGTCCCCCCCCTGCCCCCCTGAGACATATTGTCTTTAAAAATCATGTACCACTTCTTGAAGATGATCTTCCAACTGGTGCCATTTTGGTCTGTGATCAGCTTCTTGGGGTCCTCCATTTTTCCATCAGTGTTGCACAGAATGGGGACCCTCTTCCCTAGCTGGTTGTCTTAAACCTCGATCAGCCTCTCTGGAGCTGGAAATGCCTGTAACCCGCCAACACCACAACCTCTTCACTCAAGGGCCGAAAGATTTTTGAAGTCTGGCACTAACGTTAACTGTTGGATGATTTTTATTCTTTGCGTAGAATGGTCTGTTGGATGTGATTGATTGTATCTAGCTGTTGACCTCAGGTTTATTTATATTTAGTCGCATCTCTCCAAATACCTTACTATAAAGAATTTCTAACATACAGGAAAGGTAAAGGCATTTATAGTGAACACCCATAATATACGGAACACATAGATTCTACCACTAATGTTTTGCTATACTTGTTTGACCGAGTATCTGTACATTTATCCATTCTTCTATTCATTCCCTAATACGTTTTTATATTTTTATATATTTGGTTGGGTTTGTTTTGATAAAAAAGTCATTGTCTGTGTGGGAAAAGTCAAAATTTTCAGCCTTCAGGATACTAACAATGGCACACAAACACATGAAGCGGTAGAGTCGCACAGCAAGAATTAACTCTTACTGGGAAGATTCTTCAAGAGTCAAAGTGGGGGTTGAGAGAGAAGTGTGTGGAAAAGTAAGTGCTTGGGAAAATAATTCAATATAATAATCTCCTCAAGACATTCTTTTTGATACACTTTTTTTTAGTTTCACTTTGCAAGCTATGCAGGCTAGTATTGCTTACAGTGAATGGCAACATTCAGGGAGCAGAAAGGAACTAAGTGAAATAAAAAGTTATAAAGAAAATCCTTGCAGGTTGCAGTGAACAATAAAATACAAAGGCCTA
Organism: Meles meles; assembly: GCF_922984935.1. Taxonomy (NCBI): domain Eukaryota; kingdom Metazoa; phylum Chordata; class Mammalia; order Carnivora; family Mustelidae; genus Meles; species Meles meles. The sequence goes on from NC_060071.1 coordinate 114,769,936, forward strand.
AGACGTCAATTTGTGACAACTTGACTTCCTCTGAGCAAGTTATAGAATCTCATTGGGTGGTTTTCCTTTCCCCCCACCCGTGTAGAATCCACAGTGCCCTCTCGTTGGGAGTCATGCCAGCAACTTGGATAGGTCACAGGGCAAAATCTTGATTCTGATTCAAAAAAGAAGGCGTAGTCACTTTGTTCCTCATGAACTACGGAAACACTCACTAGAAAACTGCTTCTTTCGACGGGCAGTTTTCATTGCTGTTGGTCTCTGGCAGTGTGTGTTTACTAGAAATACAGAGTTGCAGAGTCACTAATGAGCACTTACCCCTTTTACTTTTAGTTCACTTCTTTAACTGAGATGGACATGATATAATCCCCGTGGAGTCAAAGGATGGCATCTAGTCCTGCGCCTCCTACCGAGGATGAACAGGTTTCCTTGGACATCGATGATCGCCATACTTCACTGCAAGGTAATTAAGATTGGGGAGGGGGGTAACACCCGTAGTAGCTGTGGAAACCTTACCCTCATCTTTCCAGCTACTGCTTTCTGACTCTCTTAGGTAGTTTTCCAATTTTAGGCCCTTTCAGTTTTTATACATGTCTTTATTGCTACTTCAGCTCCCTAAGAAAGTAAAAAAATACCTGGAAAGAATTTGGTATCACGGTTTCTTATTCTGAGTGTATGTGTATTTTCTTTGTAGTGAAAACAGTTAACTGTGGTTTCCTTGGAATTGTTTGCACTTACTTTGCATCTTTTTGCATAGCCTCTTTTAAATGTATATCCTTACTTTGTGCAAAAAGAAAAGAATAGTAGTATGCTCCTAAGGGTATGACCTTTCAATCCTGTAAATCATGTGTGCATTTATGCAGACTCAACACTGTCTGTATTAGTTTTTTTTTTTTTTTTAATTGCTTCTTGTGGAGTTTGGCAATATTTGTTGAGTACTTTGAAAATTCACTAGACTTATCACCTTTGTTGATAAAGCAAATCTTGGAACTGAGTAAAGTTAACTGGTATAGAAGAGGTAAGGCTATGGTAAGCTTTTGAAAATATTTTTGAAACTGTATTTTAAAGTAATCTGTAAGATGATGTACAGTTTTTAAAAATTATTATTTATTTATTAGAGAGAGACAAAGGGAGCCAGGGAGGAGCAAAGGAATGAGGACAAGCCGACCTCATGCTGAGTGCAGAGCCTGACATGGGGCTCCATTCCAGGACCCTGAAATCATGACCTGAGCTGAAATCTAGAGTTGGACGCTTAACCAGCTGAGCCACCAGGTGCCCCAAGATTATGTAGTTTTGTACAACATTCTTAGAATGTTACTTGGAAGCCATAGGTTTTGAATCATTTATTTTTATTTTATTTTTCACTTTATTTTTCATTGAGGTGTAATTGACACACATCTTATTAGTTTCAGATATACAACATAATGATTCAGTATTTGTATATACTGTGAAAATCTGATTGTCACAGTAAGTCTGGTTAATATCCATTACCATGTGTGATTATAGATTTTGTTTTCTTATGATGATAACTCTAGATTTGCTCTTTTTAGTTTGATTTTAGGGGTGCCTGGGTGGCTCATTTGGTTAAGCATCTGCCTTTGGCTCAGGTCATGATCTCAGGGTCCTGGGATCAAGCCCTGCATGGGACTCTCTGCTCATTAGGGAGTCTGTTCTTCCTCTGCCTCTGCCTCCCACTCGTTCTCTCTCTTTCAAATAAATAAAATATTTAAAACAAAAAAGGATTTGATTTTAGATTTAGACTTGCTCGTCTTAGATTTTCAAATATACTGTATAGTATTACTAACTACAGTTGCCATCCCATACGTTCCTTATATTTGAAGTCATTCATGACAAAGATCCAAAAATGACTTTTTTTTTTCCAAAATGACTTTCTTTACTGATACTTTTCTTTTTAATTAAAAATGTGTTTGGAATGATTAGATTCTTGACTTTGGGGTCAGGAGCTATTGCAGTGGGCTACACCTTCATGTATCAGGCTTTTAGAAATAAGTATCATGTAATTTGTATAGACTGAGAAACACGTGTTGAGGTAGTCCTTGAGGTAAGAATTTTTAAAAAATTCCGGTAAGTACATTTTATTGTAGTGTCAAATAATGTCCATAAGTAACTGGAATTAAATTTTCACTTAACTGGGTGGGGGGGGAGGGGTAAAATAGGGCTTGGGGGTTAAGGAGGGCACTTGTGGTGAGGAGCACTGGGTGAGAGGTGGAAGTGCTGGGTCCCTGTACTGTACACCTGAAGCTTATATGACGCTGTATGTTAACTCTACTGAAACTTAAAATAAAATTACATTAAAAGACTTTTCATTTAACTGGAAAGAAAGCCCCGATGTTCTTGTTTTTCTCTTAAGTTTTGGTTGCATGTGAGTAATAATAACTCATGTGACCTAAAACATAAGAGGAAACCTAATTTCTGTCACTGGTTCTGGCACTTACTGGTTCTTTGAACTTGGACAAAAGACTTTATCTGTTTTGAGTCTCAGTTTCCTCCTGTTTGAGATATGTATGGTAATGCCAGTGTTGCACCTGTGTTTTCAAGATGAAAAAGAACCCGTAGTGCGTGCCAAGGGCCTAGCTCAGTACCTGGCACAGAGTAGGAGTCGAATAAATGTGTTGTAAGTTCTTTTTACATATTTACAGCCAAAACCTTTGCCCCAAAAGGTTTCTTCTCTAGGAGCACACAGCTAGAGTAGAAGCTGCTTAGTGTATGGGAGAAAACTGTCAACCAGAGTCTGGTTTTTACTGTTTGTTTTGCTTGTTTTGTTTTGACGATTCTATTCAGTGGCTTCCCATCACATGTAGGATAGTCTACACTTCTTGGTGTGGTTCACAGGCTGGTGTTCCTTTTTCTCTGCCCTGTCTCCCACCTCACCCCCATCAGCACCCTTTGTTCTAGCTGTATGGCTGCCCAAGGGCCATGCTCCCCCTGCCTGTGTGCTTTTCTTCAGGCTGTCCTCCCACAGTCTCCACACAGCCTTCTCCTGCTAGAAGACCTCCAGCTTGCCTGTCCCTCATCCATCCCTTATCCATCGCATAGTCAGCCAGACTCAGCCTCCTCCTGAGCCCTGCTCTCTCTTTGTCTGGGATTCATAGTCACGTCTCTTCACCCAAAGTACTTATTTTAGCACCTCTAGTATCATGAGTTTATATCATAGTATCATAATTATATATTTTTTTTATTTTTTAATCTTTATCTACTTATTTATTTAGATTTTTATTTATTTATTTATTTGTCAGAGAATGAGAGCACAAGCAGACAGAGCGGCAGGCAGAGGCAGAGAGAGAAGCAGGCTCCCTGCTCGACAAGGAGCCTGATGTGGGACTCAATCCCAGGATCCTGGGTATCATGACCTGAGCTGAAGGCAGCGGCTTAACCGACTGAGCCACCCAGGCGTCCCTATATGTATATATATTTTAAAGATTTTATTTATTTGTCAGAGAAAGAGAGCACAAGCAGGCAGAGTAGCAGGCAGAGGAAGGAGGAGAAGCATGCTCCCCGCTGATCAACGAGCCAGATGTGGGACTTGATCCCAGGACTCTGGTATCATGACCTGAGCCGAAGGGAGCCACTTAACCGATTGAGCCACCCAGGCGTCCCTATAATTATATTTCCTGTTTTCTTCCCCACTGCAGTGAGTTCTAAGACTCTAAGATTTTACGAAAGCTCTAGCTTATATAGCATTCTTAGGCACATTCAGTCCTCAGAGATTTTTGTCTTTGAGCTTCAGAGAAGGAAGCTGTGGCTCAGGAAGGTGGAATTACTCTCCCAGAGTCACACAGCTAATGAGCAGCAGAGCTGGGGTTTGACCTGGAGGATAGTTTTCTTTCCACTGCACCACACCCCCTCACAGGTCAACACATGTAGACACATTGCAAAGAACAGTTTGAAAAAGGAATTTCCTTAACGTTTTCTTTGGAAAATCTACCTAAGTCTTAACCTTATTCTAGTTAATCCATAGTAAACTTTTACATCCATTATATAGATGGGCATCTTCAAGTAACATTAATCATCTCAGGTTCTGGGGTTGCTCAGAATCGTTAGAAAGTTACTGAGAAATGAGTGGTTTCTTATAGCATGTTTTGACATACTGTAGACTTGTCTATAGACATGTCTGCTAGAAACAGTCTGCTTTATAGTAAGAGATGAGTACGGGCTGTGTGGCGATGGGAATGTGATATACATTCACTACCAATGTGAATGATTTTTCTTTATGACCCATTTAGGGGGATGTGGTGCTGGATACCTTGCTCTGTGGGGGGAGGGGTGGAAAGCCAGTGCTGTGGTGCAGTCAGATTCACACCACGTGAGTACGGCTCCCATTAGCCAGGGACACTCAGGATGTCGACCAAGAAGTTCCCATGACTATAGAATGATGGCTTAACTGTGAAATGAATAGATTTCTCAGGGTAAGTTCTATACTAGCATTAGCAGATTTATAATTCAGCCTGGGTTGAAGAAAGAAGGAAAGAAAGGAAGGAAGAGTGAAAAAGGCAAAGGAAGGAGGGAGGAAGGGCGGGAAGAAGAAACCAATATATATATCTAAAGGTAACTTTGGTTTCATAGCAGGATTTTTAGCTATTTGGACAAAAGATTGTTAGACATTATTATGTCCCTTAGCTACTCCTGAATGACAGGCTGTTGGCAATAGTCTTAAAAGCATCTGGCTTTGTACACTATGTTATCAGACTTGTAGTTCATGAAATTCACATGTGCTTAATGATCCTTGGAGTAATATGAGAAAACAGATTTTATGTAATATGAGCAGCTCAGGGTCACTGTTCCTAATGAAGTTTTTTTCCTTCTAATTTCAGAACATTTTTTTAGAGACAGATAGAGACCTGCTTAACTCATAATGCCTGCTTTACATTAGCCAAGAATATCTGAGATAAGACAATTATGCCATACCCTGACTTGGAATAATATACTCAAGAAAAAAATTAAGATGTCTGCATTGAAATGTAGTGAATCATTGTTGATGTGCTATGAAAACAGATTTCCGTGTGTGCAGGGCCTACAGTGAATCAAGCCCAGGAAATCAGGCAGTGCTTTGCTGAGACTCATAGAGCAGGACAACAAACAAGCAACTTTGTGTTTCTTTTTTTCATCATTTGTGTGATCTTTGAGAAAATGTCCCTATGGAGGGTAGGAAGGGATTTTTGAAGGCCCTTATTGTAGGGAGATATTTATGTTCTCGGTCTCTCAAAGAGCATTGCATTGAAATGTTTGAATTGTTGGGAAGAGAAAGAAATGGCATTGCTGAATTTGAGCAGATTACTGTAAAAATGGAATTTATCTTAGTTGAGTGCATTTTGTACTACTATAGATGGCCCATGTTTTATTATTTTTTTTAAGCTAATGGTGATGTTTATTTTTTCAATTTCTTCATTGATGGATGGTCTACATTTTAAATAAAATAATATATGAAAGTTCAGGCTATGAAAATAATAAACAGCTGTCTTTAAAAATTAGTTGCTTGACCAAAGTGTCCATTACAGAATTTCTTTAAATCTTTCCTTTGGCTTTGTTATCTGGCAAAATAACAGGTGTTTCCTTTCCTTTTAGCCTAAGAAAACAGTAAATACATATTTTGTATGAAACACCTGTGCTGAGCTCTTCAGGTGGGGAGGGGTGTGTTGGAACAATTCCTTAGAGTGTTAGATAGATATGATCGTGGAAGCAGTAAGTGGTAAAGTTGAATGAGTATCACAGAGTTTTCAAGTTGAGAGGGACTTTCTTTGCCATTCTATTTAATTTGAGACCAAAGTTGAAATTTCTGAGATTAAGATCCCTGAGGGAGGGGCACCTGGGTGGCTCAGTGGGTGAAAGCCTCTGCCTTCGGCTCAGGTCATGGTCTCAGGGTCCTGGGATCAAGCCCCGCATCGGGCTCTCTGCTCAGCGGGGAGCCTGCTTCCCTCTCTCTCTGCCTGCCTCTCTGCCTACTTGAGATCTCTGTCTATCAAATAAATAAATAAAATTAAAAAAAAAAAAAAAGATCCCTGAGGGAGCAGAATTTAAACCCAAGAGGTTTGGGGATTTTTGCCTTTAGGCAGTGGGTAGCTACCAGGTCTGGAGAGTGAGAGTATGGTTGGAGGTCAAAGTTGTAGTTTAGGAGGTCAATCTGGCTTGGGGGTGTAGGAAGACTTGAAGCAGGCGGGGAAGTGGAGTTGGAGAAACCAGTCAGGAAGGTTTGCAAACATCTGGGTGTTGGGTAAGACTTGCCTGGATTAGAGGTAGGCCCTGAATCTGAAAGTAGGGACAGATGTGAAAACCATCAGGATGGAAGACTCAGTAGGATTCTGGAACTACTGAATATGGACCCTAATAGAGGGGCTCCAAGGTCAGCTGAGCCGCCTGGGGAGATAGCGGTAGCTGTTGTCCGGTCCACATCATTAATTCTCTTTCTGTTCAGTGTGTTCTCACTAAGTATTTAATAGCATCAAATAAGAAGGCCTCGGGGGGCGCCTGGGTGGCTCAGTGGGTTAAAGCCTCTGCCTTCGGCTCAGGTCATGATCCCAGGGTTCTGGGATCGAGCCCCGCATCAGGCTCTCTGCTCTGCGGACAGCCTGCTTCCTCCTCCCTCTCTCTGCCTGCCTCTCTGCCTACTTGTGATCTCTGTCTGTCAAATAAATAAATAAAATCTTTAAAAAAAAAAAAAAAAAAGAAGGCCTTGGGGTATTATTTTCTATCGATGTGCTTAAAGTAAATTGTCGTAGATAAAATATATGGCTTACAAGGAAACTCTTTTGAGAACTTCGTATCACGGAAAGAGAGAAGGCACCACACAGGTAGAGGACCCATTGAGAAGTCAAATTAGTAAGGAGTGAAATTGCCAGACTAGGCTGACTCACCGCGTGCTGTTGTCCACAGCAGCTCGTTGCTCTTGAACTGTTTTGGACACTTCCTTTATAGATTTCAGATTTCAGTTATTTCTTTAGAATCATTTTTTGGCCAGAAAAGGGTCTGAGAAATTCATGTGACAAGAGCAGATTGCTTTCAACAATGAGCTAGGCCAGTGCTTCAGAAAAATAGCCCTTGAATACAGAACCATTCTCCTTAATTAGACAAAGAACTAAGAAGGAGTGTGTATCGATGACGTTTGCCACTGCACGAGGATTAACTTTCATGCTGTCCTGCCAGAATGCTGGGGAATGGTTAGCCGTCCACGGGAACCTGTATAAAACCACCTTCAGCCCAGTTCCTGTGCCATCTCAAACAATGCTCATATGCTTGATTTAGTGTTATCTTCCAGATGATATATTTCAAAAGATTAAAAAACCCTCTGTGCCTTCTGGATAGACATTACTTGGTAGGGCTTGACAGTGAAATGCAGATCCCTGTGGTTAGGTTATTACTCTTGTCGAAATTTATTCATTATTTACCGAGTATCCATCTAAGGGAGGCTTTCAATCTGTGTGATATTCTTAGACATTATTCATGTTCAGTGGGCTAGATAATAAGCTAGATAATAATGTTTTAATTTTCTTCAGTCGCTCAGTAAACACCGAGCGCCAACCATGTGCACTAGGCTTGTTGTTGAGGGGACAAAGATGTGAATGGATTGAGCACCTTCAGGAAGCATGGCTTAGCTGGGCTTCCGCTTGTCGTTATTGTGTGAAAGTCAGAAAATGAGCTGGGATGCAGAGTCATTCATTTTATGTAACGAAGTCCTTCTTGCTCCTAATTTTGGACCCAACGTAAAATTCAACCAAAATATGACCGAATATGCTATCTGGGGTATCTTTTCACATTTCAGGTGTAGGGAGGTGAAGAATGAACGTGTATTCTAGGTAATATTGTCTGCAAGGTGAATTATCGATCCCTCTGACTGTAAAAATCCAGCATTTTCCTAAGAACTTCCCTGGAGCGAGTTGTCTTCTTCTGAACCTCTTGTGATGGCTTTTTTATGCTTGAGTTTCCTTTCCTCCTTGGACATGGCTTGCTTTAATAAGCTTCCTGAGTTCCTCCAAGTGCGCATTAGGTGCCCCGTGTAGGATGCTCCTGCATCTTTACTGCCAGTGACGTTTCTGACATATTTTAGGCTTTCAGTAGACAACTGTGTAACGAATAAATGAGTGGTCGTTTCCAATATAAAAAAATATATATAAAGCACCCTGAATTAGAAGAATGGTTCAGTGTCCGGGAAAACCAGTGAGAGAGGATGGCAACACGGATCTCTTTAGACACAAGGCAGTGAGGTGTGTTTATAGCGTTTGCAGGTGTATTGGTGGTTTACTGTTGTATTCCTGAGACAAATTCAGTTTATGACGGTGAGTGAATGAAACCGTGTATAGTCTGAGGACGAGGAATGGGATTAATAAAAGGCTTCTGGGTGGAATTTCTACCCTTTTACAGCCAGGTCCCCAATTTGGAATTTTGATGGAACAATGAAGGAAGAATAAGGAGAGGATGTGCACTCTTAGGCAGTATTTCTGCTTCCCTAACCGTTCAGACTGCTTGGTTCAGACAGTTGGAGTGAAAGGAAATCATCTCTGTGGGCTTTTTAAGGGATTAGGTGATTGCTATACCCAGAGAAATTAATCAAATCATGGTTCTTCGGTGGCTATCAGTGCAGTACTGTCCCAACACAAAAGCTTCCAGAAAGTTCCTGATATCATAGTAGCTGATGATGTCTTTTGCTGTGTTTTCTTGGAAGATTACTTGCCTTGATACTGTAAAACTTTATAATCTTAAAAAATGTTCTAATTAAGTGAAAAATAAAATACCTCTGCAAAGCAGCAGTATTTGCACTGTCTGGTCTCTTTAAGAGAGAAAAAAAAATTTTTCTTGGGTTGTATATATACAGTTTTGGCTTCTGGGAACTTTGGATTTGTTTTTGCGAGGAGTGGGGGATAAGCTTACTTTTTTCTGGGTCAGTTACATTTTTAAAACTAGGGCAAGATAAATCCAGGGTCATTTAGAGTCCTGTTAAAGTAGGTTAACAAAGATCTCATTCATTCCTTATAGAAATCAGAATCCTTTTTAATTAGCCCCATGGGAGATACAAGAGTTTTCTGAGCTTTTGTGTATGTGTGTGTTTCAGGAGGGAGTATGATTATTCAGAGCTTGAAGTAGTATATTGGGAAAAATAAAACTCAAAAGAATTTCACCTTGAAAATGGGAAAGTAAGAAGTCGATATAAAAGATTAGTTTATAACCATTTGGTGGGGCTAGTGTGTGATTTTTATACTCTAAAAATTAGAGGTTCTTCTAAATGTGCTTTTTTTTTTTTTTAAGATTTTATTTATTTATTTGACAGAGAGAGAGATCACAAGTAGGCAGAGAGGCAGGCAGAGAGAGAGAGGAGGAAACAGACTCCCTGCGGAGCAGAGAGCCTGATGCGGGGCTCGATCCCAGGACCCTGAGATCATGACCTGAGCCGAAGGCAGCGGCTTAATACACTGAGCCACCCAGGTGCCCCCTAAATGTGCTTTTCAAGAGATTACCTTCCCCATCTGATTTCAGCGTTGGTGATTACAATTTCTGTGATGGCTGTGTTTTTCTAAAACATACAGGGAATTTTTGATAAAAGGTAACTGCATTTATTATTTTCAATATATGTATGAGAACTGAAGGTTACTATGACCAGGTATTTTTAGAATCATTTAATAATAGTACATTAAAGGATAGGAATGATTTATCAGAGAAATGGAATGTTTAAGGTTCTAAATGTGTATTTTTGGAGGAGAGACATGAGATTCCGGGTAAATAATCTCTCCTAGTCATTGACAGCCTGTGCGGTGATGCATGTTGAATGAGCATAGAAAGAAAATGGCGGAAGAATGGCCACGCACGCTTGCTCTCTGCCCCCAGGCTGGAGCAGCCCTCACTGGTCATGCCTTGGTCTTTTCCGTCTTTATTAAACCGAGTCTGCAAATTGCATCAGCAGCTAAATGTTGTAAGATGAAAGGCACCTGGCTCAAATCAGAACACAAACAGCCTTTATCAAATTTGAATAACATTTAAGATTTTTCCAAAACATTGTGATTGTTGGCCCTATATTCAGTTAAGTAGGCTTATTAATAGTGGGAACTAGTTAAGCGGTGTGTCTCTGTCTGCCTCAGTCTGAATGTTTATGTGGCAGGACTTCTAGCATGGTTTGATTTCTTCGCAACAAAAGATTTCAAAAGGATAGGTGGATTCACACTTACCAATTCATCACACAGTCATGGTTTTAATGAGTACAGGTGACTCTTTTCATTGATACGTTCATGCCATGTGTGTTTCCCGAGACCCTACGCTGTATCAGGCACTATTTTGGGTTAAGAGAATACAGAGGTGAACAACTCCAACAAGCTTCATATGACCACGGTGCTTGTATTTCAGTTATTAGAGCGGCAATGAATAAATTAATAAGAAAAATATTAGTACATGGTAAATGCTATGGGGAGGATTAGAAATGGGTTTATTTGATGATTTCCTGCTTTCTTTAGATCACATGGTCAGTGAAGGTCTTTGAGGAGAAGACATTTAAGGAATGATTATAACACAAAGGAGCTGCCAAGCAAAGAACAAGGGAAGAGCGTTTCAGGGTGAAGCAGTTCTAAAGGAAAAGCTCAACGATAGAAACAAACTTGGTGAATTCATGGAGCCTGGGCTGGCTGGAACGTGGTGGGCATGAGATGGTTTGGAGAGTAAGGCAAGACAGAGCTGGATCAGGCAGGGATTCGTCAGCTCTAAGGGAAGGTGTGTGGATGGGAAACCACTGGATGGTTTAGTTAGGGGAGTAACATGATCTGAATTACATTTTCCAAAATATCTGGCTGCTGGGTGGAGAGGGGATTAATCTGAGTGATGGGAGGGGAAGCGTTAAACCAGTTCAGATGCTTTTGTTGTCCAGGTGAATTACCAGAGTAGTTTGGATAGTAGTAGTAGGGTGATAAGGATGGGATAAAGAATCATGGATTTTTTTTTTTTTTTTGAAGGATACTTGTGAATGTTGGGATGTATGGAATGAGTAGTAAGAGAGATCAAGGATAACTTCTAAATTTTTGCTTTGAGCAATTGAGTAATTGATTATGTAATTTATTGCTATGAGGAAGACTGATAGACAAGTTTTGGGGGGATTAAGAGTTTGTTTTTGCTATGATAGATATGAGATGCTCATTTGATACTCAAATGGACATGTCAAGTAGACAGTTAGATGTGAGGATCCAGAGTCCTAGGGAGGGATATAGATTTGGGAGCCATCAGTATGTGGCTGGTATATTTGCAGTTAAAACCATGGTGTGGTCTGACCATTTGGATCTTTCAGTGTTTCGAGTTCAAGCAGAAGAGGAAGAAAAGCAAGGGACACAGAGAAGGAGTAGCTAAGGCCAAAGGAGGAAAACCAGGCCAGTGTGATGGCATGGAAACCTCTAGAAGAAGATATTTCTAAAACCAGGGGGTGGTGCCTACATGGCTCAGTTGTCTGCCTTTGGCTCAGGTCATGATCTCAGGGTCCTGGGATCGAGTCTGCTTTTTCCTCTCCTTCTGCCCATCCCCCTTGCTCTTGCTTGCTGGCTCACTCTCAAATAAATAAACAAGATCTTAAAAACAAAAATAAAACAAAACAAAAAAAGGAGGTAATTCAACCACATTGAAGAGAAACGGCCCGTGGATTGGATTCAGAGAATTAGTTGGTGGCTCTCACAGGGTTAGCCATACTCTAGTGGTGGAGATGGAGGCCTGACTGCCGTGGGTTGGAGAGAGGATGGAGGTGAGGAAGTAGAGACAATGATTTAACCAACACTTTGAAGAAATGTTGCTGTGAAGGGGAGCAGAGATATACCTGTTGAAGAGAAACATAGGACTTTTCAAGGTAAGAGATACTACATTATTTTTTAAGCTTTTTCTAAGTATAGGTTAATCTAGCTTTAGATCCCAATTCATTTATTTGTCCATTCATCATTGACAAGTGTTTTTGAACAACTCCGGTGTACAGGACACTGTACCGAACACACAGGATGACACAGAATGTGCTGTCCTACGATGTTTCTTCTGATTAAAGGGAGACAGCAAGCGCATAGACTATTATGGGATGATATGGGTGTGCTACGGGAGAGAGAAGACATGGTATGCTGGAAGTACAGAGTAGGGGCACCCACCAGTCTTGAGGGTCAGGGACGGCTTCCCAGGGAAAGTGGTTTCTAAGTTTTAGACCGAAAGTATGTTAGCACATGAACAGGGTAGAGATGAGGCAAGTGCCCCAGACAGTGGTAGCAGCATAGTAAAGGCAGAAGGTGGGCTGAACATGGCACATTCAAGGAAATGGATGCTCAGTGAGACCAAGGATTGCATTTTGAAGGAGAAAGTGAACAGAGGAAGTTATAAAAGGTCATGGGAATATATAGGGGTTTGAGTTATTTCCTAAGACCAAGAAGAAGTGATTGAAGGATCGCGAGTGGAGACATATTCAGAACTGGTTTTAGAAATCACGGGCTGCATTGTGGGGTGTGGTCTTATGGGAGGGAATGTGGAGATAGAATGACCAGTGGAAGTCTGTTAGGGTGGGTCAGCTGAGAGATAATGGTGTCCTGATCCAGGAGGTGCCCACCAGGATGGAGAGAGATAGGTATCAAGAGATACCTTGGGCTTTACATTCTTTAAATTCTTAAATTTTATCTTAATTTTAGGTTTATTTGGGTAATCATTAGGTCTTTTTGATTGACTGGGTATGGGAGAGGGAGGTGAGGGAAGTATTAAAGATGATTCAGGTTTATCCTTGGGCAGAAGAGTGGATCATGGAAGCATTTGCTGAAAAAAAAAAAAAAAATCCTGGGCGCCTGGGTGGCTCAGTGGGTTAAGCCTCTGCCTTCGGCTCAGGTCATGGTCTCAGGCTCCTGGGATCAAGCCGCACATCGGGCTCTCGGCTCAGCAGGAAGCCTGCTTCCCTTCCTCTCTCTGCCTGCCTCTCTGCCTACTTGTGATCTCTCCCTCTGTCAAATAAATAAATAAAATCTTAAAAAAAAAAAATCCTGAAGAACACCTTTGGTGAGGGAGGCAGTTAGAGATGACGACTCCCTTCTGGCAACGTTGAGTTTGAAGTGTCTGTGGAATAACTAAGTGGGGATACCCATGAAACTCAAGAGCAGACACCTGGGCTGACAATAAAATTTGAAAGTCATTAGTATGTAAACAGTAATTCGGTCCTATGGAGTAGATGAAAATATCTAGAAAAAGAGAACATTATAGAGATTGAAGAAGCAAAACAAGCTATAACAGAGTTATAGGGCTATCACTAGAAGTAGGAAGAAAACCAGGTGAGTGTGATAATCATGGAAACCAATGAAGGAGAACATTTCAAGAAGGAGAGGGTAGTAAGCAGTATCAGAAGTTTCAAGATACCTAGTATGTTCTGAGAAATACCCAGGAGTTTGAGCAATGAGAATATTACAGGTAGCCTCACCGAGAATCAGATGGAGTAGTTGGGGTTGAAGCTAGTTTTCTCTTAGTGAGTTGAAAAGTAAGTCGTAGGTAAGGATGTGAAGATAGCAGGTATACATAATACTTTGAAGAAGTTTGGGTTTAATGTAGGGGAGAGAGATAGGATGCTAAGCTGGAGGGGCCATGGAACCAACATTTCAGCTGAGTTTTAATTATGATGAAAAAAACATGGATTTTGGTATTAGTCAAATCTGGATATGAATGTTCTACCAGATGTGAGATCTACAGCACAGCATATAGGACATAAGGCACTTTCAATAAGTGTTTATTGAATGAGTGATTAAAAATCCTTCATCTTCTGGGAGCTACCATTTTCTCATTTCTCCCAGAATGCCTGCCTGACCACTTCATTGGAAGTGTTTAATGAAATGATGTCATTGTTCCTTACTCTGAATTCCTCCTTACTGCTGGACACAAGTTGGTTCAGCAAGCCTTCTGAGCTCCTTCAAGTGTGTCTTAGGATACCTATATATGATCACAGATTTGTATTGAGTTACATTATATTATAATATAATATATTATTTCATCCCTATTTTTTAAAAAAGATTTTATTTATTTATTTGACAGAGATCACAGGCAGGCAGAGAGAGAGGAAAAAGCAGGCTCCCCGCAGAGCAGAGAGCCCCATGTGGGGCTTGATCCCAGGACCCTGGGATCATGACCTGAGCTGAAGGCAGAGGCTTTAACCCACTGAGCCACCCAGGCGCCCCTTTCATCCCTATTTTTGCTAAGCCTTTCCTGTTCCCTTGTGTTGTCTCAGGAATAAATCACATGTGTAAATCAGTCCAGTTACAGAGGTGTTTCTCAGAGTGAGCTGTGTGATTTCCTTGAATCAGAGACTCTGGGAGTTGGGACCTAGAACTCTGAACTCAATCATTGACTCTCAGTAATTTGCTGGCATTCAAATTGTAAGAACCCTAGATTTGTGATCATAGCACGGATCACTTCAGTGTGGTCTGGTTCTTTTGTTCTCAGAAATCAGGGCTCAGGCTCACACGTCATGATTTTCAAAAGAAAAGCACTCAGTTTTATATAGTAGATGAAAGGTAGTAAGGAGTAAGAAATACGTGTTGAAAGAAACGGAGTTGTTTCTTTGGTTTATTCATTCCACAAATATCTGTTGAGCAACTCAGATGAGTCAAGAGGGTGAGAAAGAGAAGAGCAAATAGCACCCCAAATTCTAGGCATTTTATCTGTATTCTGGGCTCATTTGCATGTGGTAGAAATACAAGGTTTGCTTATGCAGAGAGAGCCAGGAGCTATGTTCCAGGGAGGCTGGAAACAAAAGCCTCAGTGTGAGAATCTCAGGTGTTTCACGGGGTGTGGTTCGCTCGTGTGGCAACACGAAGAGGCTGGATTCCACATGCTAAGGCCCAAAGTAGAAACCATTTGTTGTATGTCATATTTCCCCAATAAATTCAGTATTTAAAATCTCTACATTGGGGAAAAATAGCCACAAAACCCCACTCCCTTCTCCCCCAGCCATTGAACTATTCATTCAACAAACATTTTCTGAATTCCTATTACATGTGGTAGTGCTTCAGGCAGGAGCAAAAACAGACCTAGGCTCTCATGGAGCCAGTAGGCTAATGAGAAGGTACATCTTAATCAAGTAGGCTCCCAGCTATTACCTCATTTTTTTTGGAAAAGGGGAAGAAGGTTAGATCTATTGGCTGAAGCAGAGAATGGATTGAAGGGAGCAGAGCAGACCTGGTTGGCTGTGGGAGGAGCTGGGAGGAGCAGGCCCTGTCTGATGGCAGTTGGGGAGGGAGGGCTAGGGGAGCCTAGTGGTGCCTAGTGGTGTAGGAAGGAAGCGTACCTGGGAGCAAATTTGGCCCGATTTGTGGTAGACTGTATGTGGGGATGATGAAGAATGGTGGTATTAAATATGTGAGGTGGAAACACTGGGGAGGACCGGCGAGGGGAGAGGGAGGGAAGGCGGGTGTGACTTTAGTCCTGGAATGCGGAGTCTGATGGGTGAGTACTGTTTTTGCGGTAATGCCGACACAGATTCTCCAGGGGAAGGATATTGACATAAGAGAGTGTTGGGGGGGTGCTTGGGTAGCTCAGTGGATTAAGTGTCTGACTCTTGGTTTCAGTTCAGGTCATGATCTCATGGATCATGGTGTTGGGCTCCACGCTCAGCAGGGAGTCTGCTCAAGATTCTGCACCTCCCTCTTCTCTCTCTCTCTCTCTCTTTCAAATTTATTTGACAGAGAGGGAAATCACAAGTAGGCAGAGCAGCAGGCAGGGGTCGGGGTGGGGGGGAAGCAGACTCCCTGCTGAGCAGAGAGCCTCGTGTGGGATTCAGTACCAGGATCCTGAGATTATGACCTGAGCCGAAGGCAGAGGTTTTTTTTTTTAGATTTTATTTATTTATTTGACAGAGAGACAGATCACAAGTAGGCAGAGAGGCAGACAGAGAGAGAGAGGAGGAAGCAGGCTCCCTGCTGAGCAGAGAGCCCGATGTGGGGCTCGATCCCAGGACCCTAAGATCATGACCTGAGCCGAAGGCAGAGGCTTTAACCCACTGAGCCACCCAGGTGCCCCTGAAATAAATAAATCTTAAAAAAAAAAAAACTGTTGAGATTGAGATACGGTTGCATGCTGTGCTTATGAGTTTTGTTAGCCAGGTGTTACCTTCTAAACTCAACTCTTCTCGTTTATCAGCGGAATCTCAGTCTTGGTATGATTTATTTTTCTTGCTGGCTTTTTTGTTTGCTCATGGTTGGTTGCAAGAAAATGTGTAATAAATTGTCCCCCTGCTTTTTCTGTTAGTTAATAGCTTCCCCTTTTGTAGTTCAGTAACACACCTTTTCCTGTTTATTCTTCAAATATTTTAGGCTTTTCTTATTTTGATTGTGCATGCCTATGTGGTTTTATTCCCTTTGTTTCTTCATTTATTTCTGTTTGTTGTCATCTCCATGAGAAACAATTAAAGAGGTGGCCTTATTATTTTAAGTTCCGTTTCTATTGGCCAACAGCTTGATTAAGATTCTTTGAGATGGCTGTTGGGGCAAATGGCTAAAAGGTGTCACATTATTTTTCAGATTTAGTTATCCTTACCATTTCTGTCCCAGTAGGACAGTGAGTTGGCATTGTTGTTTTAAGGAATGACAACAGGGTCTCATTATAGCACCTGCCCTTTTGTTCAAGGCATTTTATTCTTCAAAGAAAGAAATTGTCCAGGGTTTATTAAAGCAATGATCAGGACAAAACATAGGTCTAGTAACTGTTGTCAGTAAATTATTCTTCTCCACAGTAAGATGGTTTGATCTTAATACTCTTAATACTTAATAAGTCTTTCAGTCGGCAAATATTTGAGTACTTTTTTTTTTTTAAGATTTTATTTATTTGACCCAGAGAGAGAGAGAGATCAGAAGTAGGCAGAGAGGCAGACAGAGAGAGAGAGGGAAGCAGGCTCCCCACTGAGCCGAGAGCCCAATGTGGGGCTCCATCCCAGGACCCTGGGATCACGACCTGAGCCGAAGGCAGAGGCTTTAATCCACTGAGCCACCCAGGCGCCCCACTGAGTACTTAAAAAAAAAAAAAAGATTTTATTTTATTTATTTGACAGAGAAAAAGAGACAGCGAGAGAGGGAACACAAGCAAGGGGAGTGGGAGAGAGAGAAGCAGACTTGCTACTGAACAGGGATCCCATGTGGTGCTCAAACCAAAGACCCTGGGACCATGACCTGAGCCCAAGGCAGACACTTAACAATTGAGCCACCCAGGCACCCCTTAATGATTCCTTCTTATGTACAAGGCACTGTGCTAAGGGGAAGCAAAACCACAAAAGCATCAATGTTTAACTTTAAAGTTCATACATTGAGTAGGAGAGGAACCACATGTCCTTATGTGGCTGTAGTATATGAGCAGCAAGTAGTAATTATCATAAGGTAGAATGTAGGCTGTTGGGCCATACACAGAACTGTCCTTTAATAATAAAAATACAGATAGAAGGGCACCTGGCTGGCTCAGTCGGTAGACCATGTGATTCTGTATCTCAGGGTTATAAGTTCAAACCTTCAGTGTAGAAGTTACTTAAAAATCTTAAAAAAAAAAATACAGATAGAATAGGAGTAAACATACTATGTTACAGCTTGCTTTTTTTCAATTAAGAATATATCCATATCAGTACATATGTATCTATTTTGTTCTTTTTATTGGCCAGATATTTTTTTCTTACTTTCTGGTAATTTGGAAAGGTTAGGCTCTCCTTTTAAAATATTTCTTATAGCTTAGCAGATGCTTTTTAATTTAAAGAAGTATACCTAAATCTCTGCTTTTTGAATTATCAACTTAAGAAATGAAGCTATCATGTATATTCATTTAATTTACATATACATACATTCATTCAACAAATATTGACTGAGGTACTCCTACTTTCGAGATACTATTCTAGAAGCTAGTGACCCAGTGACCAACCTAAACAAATCCTTGCCCTTTTAGAATTTATGTTCTTTATATTTAATCTGTCTAGAAGGATGTACAGGAAACTTAATTAATGTTGTCTCTGGGAAAGGAAAATGGGAGGTTTGAGGGAATTAAGATTAACTTTTAATTTTGAGTACTGCTTGGAAAAATGTTTTATGAGTATTATATATCACTTTTTAATAACAATAAGAAAAAATGCAGTAAATTGCTTGGAAGATTAGAACTAGAAGAGATTATATCTATTTCTCTTTAGGAACAGGGGGGGCATTTGAATACAGTATGTCTTATTTTAACAGATGTCGATTGAATGCCCAGCGTGTACTTTGTGCTGGGTGCTGAGTTTTTGTAAGTGGGAGGTGAGGAGGATTGGACGTTCCAGAGGATACATGGCATGGGAATGAAGAAAAGAGTGAAACTTTGAGTGAAACTTAACTGGGGAATTGTGGATTTCCAATTTGCTGGAAAAGTAGGATATGTGTAGAGAAGTCATGGGAGATGAGTCAGGAAAATTAGACTGGAGGAAACTATGAATGACCTAGAATGTTAGGCTAAGAATTTAGAATTTATTCACTAAGGAATGAAGGAATGATCAAAAGATTTTAATGAGGAGAATGACAGATCAAAGGAGTGAATCTGGAGCCAAGTGCAGTAAATCTGTTAGCAATAAACCAATAATAGAAGGAGAAGAAATCCCTGGATAGAAGGAGATTGCAAACCTTCCTCAGGGACTCATGCAGGAGAGGACATTCTTGGATAAGCCACATTGTAATAACACGTTGCTTGGTGTTTAAAGGGATTCTGAGGTGTAACTGCTTTTGAACTTCCTGCTTCCGGGGAGGACTGCTGGAGTCAACATTTCAATTAATTAACTAAGTAATTAATTACTTGGGGGAGAGTCAACATTTTAAATTAACTCTCATGTGACGCTCCCTAGCCTTGTAGTTTTCCTGGGAAGCTTATAGTGAATTTAAAATCCATACTTCTTAACTGAGCTTAACTCAATTTGTTTTCCTTTAAGGTGCCTTCCAGCTAAGGAAGGCTATGTGTTGCCAGCTCACAAAAGGCAGATTGAATAAGAACAAACTCGGGGATTAAATGTATTTTTATGGTAATGACGTCTAGAGAAAACCTTTGCCTACTCTGTCTTGCTTCTCAAATTCAGTCCGATATTTTCCAAGAATGATAGTCATGGATATCAGCATGGGTCTGAATAAAATTTACTACATTTTTCTACATTATCCATATTTCTTTTTTGCCTTAAAAATCAGGATGGAGAATTTCTCACTCTCAATTCCTTGGCGTTTTACAGAGAAATCCATCATTTGACTAGATTTTACTATTCTTTTTAATTCTTTCACTTTTTTAAAATTCCTAACAGCTGCTGATTCTATTCTCTACATGCCATTTTGAGAAGTGTTTTACTACTTTATTAGAAACTTACCCCCGAAATTACAAAATAAAATCTGGCAGTTGGGAAAAAAAAAATCTCACCCACTCAAATTAAGTTGCTTTATAAAGCAGTTGGTTCTCAATTATTTTTTTTCCCAATGGGTCAGCCTTTGAAAGGAACAAATGGTTACTTATCCTGCCATAGGGTGAGCTGTTTGGCTCTGGCTGCTGTTGAATTAATAGTGCTTTTCAGGGATAAGACAGTATGAAAATGTGAGAAAAGTATGTCAAGGGACAAATAAAATGGCATGTACTAAACCATTTAATTCAGCTGTTGCAAAGGTGTTTTAATTGTACTTGGGACATCTTTGTTTGCCATTCAGCAAAGGGTCCTTGTTGCATTTGAAGGGTTCTGATTTCTAGGATGATGAAATTTAGAGTTGTTCTCTAAATGTGCACAATGAGTTTGTTAAAAGCCATGAAGTTTCTTTTCTAAATCCTTTTCTGAAGATTTCACTTGGGCTTTGTTTTCTTTGCTAAACTGGAGAGTACCGGTGGGGATTTGTTTTGGCAGCTTCTCTTTTTGTTTTCCCCCTGGTTTCCATTAGATTTTATCAAATTAGGACAGGAATAACGTAGGGTTTTCTTCGGAAAAGTTTTGTTTTCAGTTTATGTCCCTGTCTGGACTGGATTAGGTGCACCCAGTTTGAACAATCCACTTAGAGTCCTGGTGTCCCTGCCTGTTTCTCAGCCTAGGAAAGTTCATTTCTGTTTTCCCAGTACCAAGACCCTTTCTGTGTAACATCGCATGAAAATGAAATGATCCCTCATATTACCTGGAAATAGTTCAGGTGACTGGGGTTTCCAGGTGGATGTGGAACACTAAAAGTCCCCGGGCACAGGCATGCAAAGGTCTTTTAGTAGTTTTGTGCCAGTGGTTCACCCTTTCCAAGATGATTTTACCCACCTTCCACAGAGGCCCCCCTCTTCTCCCCCATGTAACTCTGCTAAAGTGCACTTTTCTCTCCTGGACCTAGCAGCATTCTGATTTGTTTCTTTTTCACACTTTATCACCTAGAAAGAAAAATCTCTCTTGGTCCCTTAGGGATAAGAAGAGTCATCTTTGGTTTTTGTTTGTTTGTTTGTTTTGGTTTGGATTTGGATTTCTGCTTTATTGTTATAATATTGTAGATAGGTCCCTCCCCGTTTTTATCGGTGGCCTTGATTAATGTACATTGTGTGCTGGTAACTTGATCCTGGGATCATCAAAACTACTCTCTACTTTTTTTCTGTTGAGAAGCAAAATTAACCTTCAATTTTTGTTTAAATGTTTCAATATATGCTTAAAAATATTGTTGAATCGTCTACTAATACTAGGAGAAAAAGCAATGAAGACATATCTCGAAGATTCTAGAAGATGTAACATTTTGAACTATAGGACAAAATTGTGCTTCTTTGTAATTCTTTTGTTTACATAAAACAAATAACTTTCAAAAGCTTAACACTATCCAGTTGGCTTGCCTGAACTCCGTTCAGTTGAGCTAACAATTATTGAGTACCCTGTACTGAGTGAATTACTGGGCTATAACTAATTTAAGCTGGTAATACGGGAAAATGAAGTGGATTTAAAAAGATAAGAAAAAAAAATCCAATGAGGCCAAGTGCATCTTTAATCTTTAATTAGTCAGGATTATAAACACCCGAAAATACATTTACTGATTCTCTTTAGTTCCTCAATCTGAACTCCCATCAGATTAAAAAATTTTTAAGAACTCCAATTAGATGTCATACCAACTATTTCAGTTTGTTAAAACCGTGGTAGCTAGAGATTAATAAAGGAGAGTGGAAGAGGTAAAAGAAAATGTATTAGAATGTAGATCAGACAATTAAAAAAACAATATAAACACATAAAGGTAGATTAGACTGTCTTGGTATAGTAAATAAAACAACATAATAATCAGTGAAATTATCATTTACTAATTTTAATTTAATTATAATTTAGTTTTATTATTTCAATCAATTTAATATTATTAATTAAACTATTATTATTATTATTCTTTTAGCAAATGTTTCTTTAGAGTCTGTTATGGGTCAGGTTCCTCTAGGCACTCAGAATAGATCACAGACAAAACAGCTTTATCTGTGTGTGGGTTATTTTCTTTTGGGAGAAGAGCAAGACATAGAATGATGAACATACAACATCTATAACTTAAGTAGGATGTTAAAAGGCGGTAAGTGCTGTAGGAAAAAATAGAGCAAACAAAGGGAAGCAAGAGTGGAGATATTACAACTTTCAATAGGATGGGAATTAGGCTTGTGGGGATATCTGTAATAAGAGCATTCCTGGGAGAAAGGACAGTTAGGGCAAAGCCCTAAGATGGGAATATTTCTGGGGAGTTTGAGAAAAAGAGGGAGGCCAGAGTGGCTGGAGTGGAATGAGCCAGGGGCATGAAAAAAGGGAGTGGGTGTCAGACTTGTAGCCATCTTAAGGAGTGAGGTGAGGAGCCCTCGCAGGATTGTGAGCAGGGGAGTTTCCTGGTCTGAATTAACGTTTTAGCAACATCACTCTGGCTGCTGCTTGAGAATAGTATGTTGAGGGCAAGGCTTGAAGGAGGGAGACCTGTTAGGGATCGAGGGCAGTAATGCCCGTGGGGTTGGTGAGAAGTGGTCATATCCTGAATACATTCTGGAGGGGGACGGAAGAGATTTCCCAAGGCATTGGCTGTGAAGTATGAGCGAAAGAGAGAAGGCAGCTTGTGATACAGGAGAAAAAGCAAGAGTGTAGGGTCCAGAAAGGTGAAGGCTGAGAATAGAACATTGGTTCTAGTCTAAGATGGGTGGGTGCGGGGGTGCTGGGGCGGTTCATGGTGACCTTGATGAGGGAGCAGCTGGAAAAGGATGGGAGGAAAACTATCAGTGAGGGCGAAGGACAGTGCAAAGCAGGCAGAATCCATGGCTTGGAGTTGCTGATGGACGCCAAAGATTGTTGGAGTGGGGGCACTCAAGGGAAGGAACTGAAAAGCTAGGGGCTGTTGTAGAGATGCACAAAATCGAGACTGTGAGGAGTTGCACTTACCAGTAATGATCAGGTGTGGGGTAGGACTACAACAGCCAGTGATGGAAGCAGAGCAGAAGACAAGTTTATTGGAGAAGGAGAATAAAACGGAGGGACCAGGAGGTTGGGGGCTTCATTACTATGTATGTTGAAATTGCCAAGAATTAGGAGTTGTACTGGGGAGAGGACATTGGAGAAGGAACTAAAATGTTTGAGAAATCATGAGGAATGGACAGAGGCCTGTAGATGACTCTAACAGGGGGTCTGTCTGATGATCTGATGATGACATCGGGACAAAGAGAGTGGAGAATGATCTGGAAGTAGCTGCAAGGAGCAAGGCCCCCAAGGTCCAAGGGGCTTACGTAAGAGAGACAGAGCCAGCACTCGAGGGAGCCAGTTTTCAGGAAGGGCAGAGAGGCAACGCCTGGCGGAGAGGGTTTGGACGCAGGATTTTGTGGATGGTATACCACGGGCTCATCACCAGCAGACGGGGTTCGGGAGTTAAGGACAAGGTGGGAGGTGAGAAAAATGGAGGCATGTGTGGAGTCTTACTTAACTTAGAGTGAGAGAACGAAGGGGAACCTGAGAGCCCGGGGCGTGCGTGTGCTTGTGTGTGCATGCGTGTGCGTGCCTTGCTGTGTGTGCGTGCGCGTGTGTGCTGGGATGAGACCTGCTGACCTCCAGGTAGATGGTGGTGACAAGTCTGCGAGCGCTGGGTGCAGGGAGGGCTGGGTATCTGTCCTTACCTGGGGGGCCAGCCACTTAAGGACATGTGGGGAGATGGAAACTCAGTCCCGGTGTGCAGAGCCGACCTGGCTGCTGAGGGCTGTAGGAGGCCGGTGGGGAGCTTGGTGCTGCGGTGGGGCCTGCCCCTGCCCTGGCGAGGAGGGGGAGACATACCTGGAGTGTTCAGATCTTCCCCTTGACTCCTGTCCTGTTAATGAGAGTAAAGACGGGCACTTCTCAGGTGAATCATTAACGGTCTCTGGAGGCCAGAGCTTATTACCTTATTCTACCAGGAAACTGCTCGGACTCTAATTGGAGCTCATTGACTGTTGAGTCCAGTGACAACATAGCCTCCGGGAGAAATCCTGCAAGTGTCAAGACTAAACTGCCCACACCTTTATGAGCCTTTCCAAATGTCATCGGGTGTTCTGGGGTTTGTCTTTACATCGCTGCGGCTTTTGCTTTTGGGTGCGGAGGTCTTCTCTCTCTTCTCAGTTCCTCAGACCACACTGCCAAGACCACGTGGGGACGTAGTGCCTTTTGTCAGGAAACACTATTAAAAGTCATGGTCTCTTAGCTAGCTTGCAGTGATCAAAAATACCTCGTATCAACACGCTGTTTCCAAAGCACTCCTTGAACAAACACTGGAGGTTTACACCCAGTCCTAGAAAGCTGGAGGGGTTGTGGACTAGGCACACATCCCCAGAGGGGTAGACCTTTGAAGCTCTGATACATTGAAAAGGTTTCTGAGGCTTCTCATTTTTGTAACTGCCATTGTCCTTTTTCAACAGCGCAACAGGAGGACACTCAGAAGAAAACCTTTACCTGCTGGATCAACTCACAGTTGGCAAAGGTGAGGAAAAAAAGAGCAAATAAAGCTACAGATATATTTAAGTTACTCCTCCTTCCCTCCCTTTGGGTCCTCAAAATGGCAAGGCTGAAAGAATGTACTGAAATCACCTTGATCTTGTTTAGATGTGTTCGTTACTCCCTGCCCCTCTCCCCAGCAGAAAAAAAGAGACACCTTTGTTAAGGGTATGGGAGACAGTGCTATAAAAATATTTAAAGCAACAATAGCTTTATAAAACCCAGTATAATAATAACAAAAAAAATGATTCATACGTATGGAGTGTTATATGTTAAAAACACTGTCCTAAATGGTGTCAACTTGCGTCACATTTACGGGACCTTAAAACATCCCCATAAGTGTTATTCCTGTTTAAAAAAAACAAAGGAAACGAAGGCACAAAGAACTTATGTGACTTGCCCAAGGTCACACCACTTGTACGTGATAGCGCTGGGATGCAAACCCAGGCAGGCTGGGTCCAGAGACCTTGATCTTTATCTTTTGTTTGTTTTAAAATATTTTATTTATTTGAGAGAGAAGGAGAGAGAGAGAGAGCAAGCACAAGTGGTGGGTAGTGGCAGAGGGAGAGAGAGAAGCAGACTCCCTGCTGAGCAGAGAGCCAGATGCAGGGCTCCATCCCAGGACCCTGGGGTCATGACCTGAGTGGAAGGCAGGGGCTTAACCCACTGAGCCACCCAGGCGCCCGCAGGTGCCTTCATCTTAATCACTGTGTCATCTTGTCTCTCAGTGACTCCCAAGTGCCTGGAATAATGTGGACAAAATGAGTGAGCCTCTCCTCCCAGGCTACCCACCCCTGACCAATGCCTTTCTAGAAAGGGTAAATTCATAAACAGATTACTCCAGAAATGTAATCTGTTCCCCAAATGGGTCACTACCGGCTGATTTTGAAGGCCTTTCATGCCGCCTCCATGCACAGGTTTTATGCCCGCACTGAAAGCGGCCGGAGTGTTGTGTTCCTGGAAATTTACCACAAGATAAATTAAGTTGGCTATTTCTCTTATCGTGCTTTGACATAGAACGCGGTGTGTTCTCTATCACTCTGTCAATTAAAAATCACTACCGGGGGGCACCTGGGTGGCTCAGTGGGTTAAAGCCTCTGCCTTTGGCTCAGGTCATGATCCCAGGGTCCTGGGATTGAGCCCCACATCGGGCTCTCTGCTCAGCAGGGAGCCTGCTTCCCTTCCTCTCTCTCTGCCTGTCTCTCTGCCTACTTGTGATCTCTGTCTGTCAAGTAAATAAATAAAATCTTAAAAAACAAAATCACTACTGGATTTTAGCTTTTGTGAAAGCCACAAAGTCCATTTATGGGATTCTTGATTATGGGATTATGTTTTCGGACCAACGTTTGAATGAGTATTTTTCCTGTGACCTTTTGTAGCACACTCCCCCCTCGGTGGTGTCAGACCTGTTTGCAGACATTAAAAAGGGGCACGTTCTCCTGGACCTGCTGGAGGTGCTCTCAGGACAACAGTTGGTAAGCTTTTAAAGTGACATTAAAAAACCTTGTGTTGATTTACACGTGTTCCCCCCCCCCCCCATATTTCTAAGTAATATATTTCACTTGAATTTTGTAGCCTCGAGACAAAGGATCTAATACATTCCAGTGTAGAATCAATATAGAGCACGCCCTGACATTCCTAAAAGACCGATCAGTGAGTATGAATCTGATCTGAAGATGCACTGGAGAAATTAATGCTGTGAAATGTGTTCTCCTTTTAACCCGTGTTTCTTCTTTTCCAGATCAAGCTAATAAATATTCATGTTACTGATATTATAGATGGAAACCCATCCATTATTCTTGGCCTAATTTGGATGATTATACTGCACTTTCATGTAAGTAGTTTGATGACATGCAAGTTATTTCTGTTCTAATTACTGCAGTAGGAAATAAGGGTATTGCAGTAAGATTCAGTCCTGAGTTTTTTCCAGAAACAGGACACTCAGGAAATCTTGATGGGTAGACCTTGGCCATTTATGTTCTTTTGCAGTTGAAAATTGAACGCTGAATTATGATATCTTAAATGATCCATGATATCAGCACCGGTCTGAATAGAACCTGCCATGATAAAATTTTGCTTATTTTTGTTTAGTTACTGTGGCAGAAGATAGTAGAAAGCTTCTGGAGTAATTTTTTTTTTTTTTTTAAAGACTTTTATTTATTTATTTGAGAGACAGAGATCACAAGTAGACAGAGAGGCAGGCAGATAGAGAGAGGGAAGCAGGCTCCCCACTGAGCAGAGAGCCTGACGAAGGGCTCGATCCCAGGACTCTGGGATCATGATCTGAGCTAAAGACAGAGGCTTTAACCCACTGAGCCACCCAGGTGCCCTTTCTGGAGTAAATTTTTAAATCCACTAAACTTCGTAGAATCTCCTAGTCTTGAGGACTCTTGTTCAGTCCAATAATCCTACAACACCTAGTCCTGTCCCAAGACTGAGTCATAGATTAATTTCATTCCACAAATACATTTGAACACCTACTATGCGCTAGCTTTTGTGCTAGGACACCAAGAAAACAGCAAAAACAGTTGTAGCCCTGACTTCATGGTACTTGTGACTGATAAATATATTCTTCCATTCCTGGGATTCTGAGTTAGTGCAAGTTTTTTGCAGCTACCTAAAAAAGTTGCATGTTCTATGTCTCCATAATTACTTTGAAAATAAAAAAAATTATGTGAGAAACAAATGCTTATTTTATAAAAATTAGGAAATAACATAACTAATTTGTATAAAATTTAAAACATGTAGGGGCGCCTGGGTGGCTCAGTGGGTTAAAGCCTCTGCCTTCAGCTCAGGTCATGGTCTCGGGGTCCTGGGATCGAGCCCCGCATCGGGCTCTCTGCTCCACGGGCAGCCTGCTTCCCTCTCTCTCTGCCTGCTTCTCTGCCTACTTGTGATCTCTGTCAAATAAATAAATAAAAAATCTTAAGAAAAAAATTTAAAACATGTAAAATAAGACTATATGTGATTTATGGATACTACATTTGAAGTTAAAGTAGAATAATAGTTGTGAGGATGACGAAAACCAGATTTAAAATTGTGGGTTTTTTCCCTCTGGAAAAGGAAGGAAATGGAATTGTAGAGGGAAAGACAGAAGGCTTAAACTGTATCAGTGTTTCATTTATATAAAAAAAAATGAACCAAATGTGGTAAAACGTAAAATTGGACAATACATAGGCATTTGTTATATTTTTTTTCCATACTTTCTGGAATATTTAAAATATAATAAAAATTTCAATATGGATAATAAAAACCAAGTAGAATCATCTGTAATTCTACTGCTCACTGATAACCACTAAATAATTTGGGGTATAGACTTCATGATACATATAGTAGAAATGAATGTATATATTTATCTATATATGTATATCTTAAATGGAATGGTCATGCTATCCAAACTGTTTTCAACCTGTTCTAATGAACATCTTTCTGAATTCATACATAGTTTTTATTTTATTTTATTTTATTTTTTAAAAGATTTTATTTATTTATTTATTTGACAGAGAGAGATCACAAGGTAGGCAGAGAGGCAGGCAGAGAGAGAGGAGGAAGCAGGCTCCCTGCTGAGCAGAGAGCCTGATGCGGGGCTCGATCCCAGGACCCTGAGATCATGACCTGAGCCGAAGGCAGCGGCTTTAACCCACTGAGCCACCCAGGCGCCCCCTTACATGGTTTTTAATGGAGGCATGATGTTCTGTTGCAAAGAATTATATTTCATTAACAAGTAGAATGCTCACAGTTTTATGATTGTAAGCAATTCTAAAAAGACTACCCTTCTGATAAAACCTTTCCATACCATCTTAATTATTTCCATGAGCCAGATTCCTAGAAGTGAAATTGTTGGGCCATAAGTTTTGCTTTTCTTGGCTTCGTTTTACTGATGTAAATAAACTTTTGTGGAAGAAGAACATACATAGAAATGCACAAATCTGAGGTGTAGAGCTTGATGTATTAAAAATTAAATACATCCGGGCACCTGGGTGGCTCAGTGGGTTAAGCCTCTGCCTTCAGCTCAGGTCATGATCTTAGGGTCCTGGGATCGAGCCCCACATCGGGCTCTCTGCTCGGCAGGGAGCCTGCTTCCCACGCTCTCTCTCTGGCTGCCTCTCTGTCTGCTTGTGATCTCCGTCGGTCAAATAAATAAATAAATCTTAAAAAAAAAAAAAATCAAGGGGCACCTGGGTGGCTCAGTGGGTTAAAGCCTCTGCCTTCGGCTCAGGTCATGATCTCAGGGTCCTGGGATTGAGCCCTGCATTGGGCTCTCTGCTCAGCAGGGAGCCTGCTTCCCTTCCTCTCTCTCTGCCTGCCTCTATGCCTGCTTGTGATCTCTGTCTGTCAAATAAATAAAAATTAAAAAAAAAATCAAATACATCCATGTAACCACCACCCAAGATAAAAATAGAGAACATTGCCTAATCCCAGAGTTCTCAGGGATTTTGCCCAGTCTTTGCTCCCTTCCCTACAGAAAACCACCACTTTGGTCTCTGTCATTGTTTAGCTTAGCATCTTAACTTCCATATGAAGGAATTATAACTGAATTGACTTACAGATGAGATATACTCTTGTGTCAGACTTATTTCACTTAACATCTTCCTTGAGTTTCAAGTTGTTGAAACATGCATCCATAGTTTTGTTTTGTTCTTATTGGGTTTTTTTTGTTTTTCTGGGTTTTTTTGAGTATAGTTGACACAATTAATTACATGAGTTTCAGGTGTAAACTTAATGATTTGACGAGTTTATACATTATGTTCTGCTCACCCCAAGTTAGCAGCCATCTGTCCCATTACATTGCTATTACAGTATCATGGACTGTATTTCTTTCTTTCTCTTGTTGTGTATGATTATACCATTGCATAAATATGCCAGAATTTATTGACCACTCTCCTGCTGATGGACATTGCTTTTGTTGCCAGTGTTCAGCTGTTATGATTAAAGCTGTTAGGTGCGTTCTTGTATATGCCTTTTGGTGGTATGAGCCCTCATGTCTCTCGTATATATGTCTAGGAGTGGAATTGCTGGATCATAAGGCATGTGATGTTCAGCTTTGCAGGGTAGTGCCAACTAATTTTTCAAAATGGTGGTTCCGATTTACATTGGGTGACTTCCTCGTTCCCATCCTCGCTCATAGTTGACATTAAAAATTTTTTATTATAGCTATGCTGTTGTATATAAGGATTTATAGAAGTTTAAAAATATATCCTGGGGGGCACCTGGGTGGCTCAGTGGGTTGAAGCCTCTGCCTTTCGCTCGGGTCGTGGTCCCAGGGTCCTGGGATCGAGCCCTGCATCGGGCTCTCTGCTGGGCAGGGAGCCTGCTTCCTCCTCTCTCTCCCTCTCTCTCTGCCTGCCTCTCTCCCTGCTTGTGATCTCTGTCTGTCAAATAAATAAATAAAATCTTTAAAAAAAAATATATATATCCTGGGTCCAAGTGCTTTGTTGAGTACACATAAATTACAAATCTCCGATTCTGTGGCTTGCCTTTTCAGTCTTTTAATGAACAGACATTCATGATTTTATTTATTTATTTTTTTTTGACATTCATGATTTTAATGTAGTTCAAATATATCAACTTCCTTTTTTGGTGGCTCATACTTTTTACGTTCTGTAAAGAAATCTTTCCCTTTGTCAACATCATGGAGATACTCTCTTAACGCTATTTTCTTGAATAGTTCTGTCCGAAGAGGACTTTCTGCAGTGATGGAAATGTTCTGTAGCTGCACTGTACCAGACAGTAGCCACTAGTCACTTATGGCCATTGAACACTTGAAATGTGGCTAGTATGACTGAGGAACTAAATTTAAAATTTTATTTATTTAATTAATTTACATAGCCACAGGGAGGTAGGGACTATTGTATTAGATAGCACAGTTCTTTTTTTTTTATAATTTTTTAAAAAAATATTTTATTTATTTGTTTGTCAGAGAGAGAGAGAGAGCAAGCGGGCACAGGCAGACAGAGTGTCAGGCAGAGGCAGAGGGAGAAGCAGGCTTCCTGCCAAGCGAGGAGCCTGATGTGGGACTCGATCCCAGGACCCTGGGATCATGACCTGAGCTGAAGGCAGCCAGATAGCACAGTTCTAAAAGCTTAACCATTTCCTATTTTACATTTAGATCTACAATCTTTCGAGAATGAATTTTTTTGAGTATGTTAATGTTAAAGCAATCAAGAGTATTTTTTTCCATATGGCTATCTGGCTGACCCAACACCATGTATTGAAAAGGCCATCACTTTCCTGGTATACTGTAGTGTCACTTCATAAAAAATCAAGTAACCATGTATGTGTGGCTCCATCGTCAGATTGTCATTTCTGTTCCATTATTCATTCTTGGCACTAGTACTGTATTGTATCAGTTTCTATAGCTATATAGAAAGTCTTGATATCTGATAGTGTCCAACTTGTTCTTTAGGATTATCTTGTTTATTCTTTGCTATTTGCATTCTCATGTAATTTTTTAAATTGAGATGTAGTTAACATATACCATTGTGTAAGTTTAAACTATACAACATGGTGATTTGCACTTGATCTTAGCCAAAAGGCCGAGAAGCGATTCAACAACATGGTGATTTGATATTCATATAAGTTTTATAGATAACTTGTTAATTTACATGCGCACCATCTGTTGGAATTTTTTTTTTTTTTTAAAGATTTATTTATTTATTTGACAGAGAGAGATCACAAGTAGGCAGAGAGGCAGGCAGAGAGAGTGAGAGGGAAGCAGGCTCCCTGCTGAGCAGAGAGCCCGATACGGGGGACTCAATCCCAGGACCCCGAGATCATGACCTGAGCCAAAGGCAGCGGCTTAAACCACTGAGCCACCCAGGTGCTCCCATCTGTTGGAATTTTAATAACTGTTTTATTGAATGTATAATTTAGAAAAAGTTGATATCTTTAAAACATTGCATTGTATCATCCATGAGTACAGTATTTTTGTTATTGCTGTGTTCAAAATATTTTATTTTCATTATGATTTCTTATTTGCCCTCTGGGTTCTATAACATTCTATTGCTTAATATCCAAATAGTTGGAGATTTTGGTTGTTATATCTCTGTTACTGATTTCTAGCTTAATTTGAGTGTGGTCAGAGACTATCATCTGAATGATTTCAATTCTTCAAAATTGCTGAAGCTTGCATTATGACTCAGTGTTGTCAATTTCAGTAAACATTTCCTATGGATTTTAGGTACAAGGGGGTATGCCCATCAGATGAAGTTTGTTGTGTTGGTCACATCTATTATCTAGTTGTCTGGTGCCTCTGTTAATTATTAAGTGCAGTTCTCTCAATAATACTTGCTACTGTGTTTGTAAATTGATCTTTGAAAGTTTTCCATAGGTATTATGTTACTGCCCTCCAAAAAGTCTGAACCAACTTGTGTGTTTACCAGCACTCTGCAAAAATCCACATTCTGTATTCTTCCTAGGGGATACATCACTTGATGTTAACTATAAATTTTTTTTTGCCTGTGTTATAAATGAAGAAACTGTCTCCTTCCTGTATACATTTAGCTTTCTTAAATGACGAATGAAGATATTTTCCATATACTTAGTGGCAATTTTTTTTTTCTTTCTTGGGACTTAGCTCTCATGTATTTGACTATTTTTTCTGTATGTATTATTTGTTTTTCAGTGGTTTAATGGCTTTAACGGTTTAATGGTTTATAATCAAGGATGCATTTTAATTGACCCAGTCTCTTGGAAGACACTCTAGACTGGGATCTCAAATGAGTTCAGTTCAGTTTAGAGCGACAGGTGTTGAACATCAGCGATTTTAGAGGGATGAACACATACTTGCCCTCGAGGGGGAATGCAGTGCACAAATTGGGGCAAAGAGTGACCCAAGTCCACTGAAAGAGAGCCTAAGTGTAGCCCAAGATGGCAGACGCTATTATTCAAGGACTTGTCTAGTGCTTATTTCACCATGAGTAACGTCTTACTGTTACCGGGTAGGTCTTGTGTTGGCCGAAGGTTTTGCCTCAAAGCTGCTAACTCGTGATTTGTATGCATTGACTATGATTATGTCTTCCTTAGATTGAGGAGCTTGCCCGGACTCTTTCTTGCAATTATGATCCGCCTTCCCTGGACAGCATGAGTGAGGCTGACTCATCTCCTACCTCAAGTCCTCCGGCTAAGAAATGCTCCAGAGCCCAAGAAAGATGGCAGATGTCTGCAAAGAAGGCTCTTCTCTTGTGGGCCCAGGAGCAGTGTGCCCCGTAAGTCATTTCCTGTGACCACAGGAGACCCACAGGGCAGCTTGGCCCTGGACCCACCAACACGGCATTACTGACTCCTGTTCTGAAAATCAGGCCGACGGGGTGTTCACACTTCTCCCTTCTCAAAGACAAAGCACCAACCTCCTTAGGTGGACTTTTACTGTGTAGAGATAAAGTGGTCTTTAAATATCTTTTTCTTTAGGCACAATCCCCTTATGCATCTGGTTGACATCCCAAGCATTTTACCACACTAGGAACTCTTTTAAAAAGTTGGACTATATCTTTATGGACTGTGTGTCCCCAGAACCTAGCCTAATGGGAATTCATGGTAGGTGCTCCATAAGTGTGTACTGAATGAATGAATGAACAAATGAAGGAATAAGTAATCAACACATAAAATGATCTCCTGGAGCTCTATATGGCTACATTAAAAGACCACGGTCCCCATTGTTTAGAAATTTGTAGCTCAATTAGGTAACAGAAGCCAGAAAAGTGAGAGTTTTTTTAAAGAGTGGGGATGATGAGAGGAAGGTAGCGCTTAGAAATTCTGTTTTATAAGACAAAGGGCTTTTTTGCTCTAGGGAAGCATTTACTCTCTCATTTACCCTGCTGGGATGGGATTTAGGGAAAATAAGGAGTCAGGATGCAGGAGAACTCACCAGGAGATGAGCCCTGATGTTAAAAAAGCATTCCTTGTCACATCATAGCATCGTCTGGATAAATAGAGGCGTAAAGATGTCGCTAAGGCCTCTGAGATGGTGGGCTTCTGAGTCCCTTCTTCCCAGTGAGAGGCTAGGATGCTAATTTCTGCCTTCAGCCTTACTTTCTTTAGCTGTCATTCAGTCTTTGCATTTTATGAGGGACAAAAGAGCATACATATCTTAGGAGGTTTATATACATACCTATATCAAATGAACTTTTTCTTGACTCTTTAAGACACAGTTTTGTTTTACTTCAGTTTTCTGAATGTTTTAATCCTGCCAGTCGGCACAGGTTCTGATCCCCACTCTGCATGGCCCTCAGCCCTCCTCCCTTTAGCTAGTTTTGCTTCGCATCTAAGCGCACAACCATGAAGCTGGAATCCTGGGTTTGAGTCCCGGACCCAGCACTTCCTAACTGGTGCCTTCCTAACTTGGTGCTTGAGTTTTCTTAGTCATAAAAATGTGGACAGTGCTAACACTTCATAGGGTTCGTATGTGTATTATAAGAATTATTTTTTTAAGAGTATTTAAAACAGTTTCTGGACACGGTATAGACCATGTAAGTGGTTGTTAAACAAGACAAGATTCCCTGAACACTATCGAGTTTGTCACAGTCATAGTTTAGGCATTTATTCCTAAGGGATTCAGGAAAGTCCATGTCATCTGAAGCTATTTCTCCAGTAGTTTTTTTTTTTTTTTAAAGATTGATTTTATTTATTTGACAGAGAGAGATCACAAGTAGGTAGAGAGGCAGGCAGAGAGAGAGAAGGAAGCAGGCTTCCTGCGGAGCAGAGAGCCCGATGAGGGGCTTGATCCCAGGACCCTGGGAACATGACCTGAGCTGAAGGCAGAGGTTTAACCCGCTGAGCCACCCAGACGCCCACCACCCATTTTCTTTAAATTTAAATTTTTATTTTATTATCATTTTTTAAGATTTTATTTATTTATTTGACAGACAGAGATCACAAGTAGGCAGAGAAGCAGGCAGAGAGAGAGGGGGGAGGCAGGCTTCCCGCTGAGCAGAAAGCCTGACGCAGGGCTCGATCCCAGGACTCTGGGATCACAACCTGAGCTGAAGGCAGAGGCTTTAACCCACCCACTGAGCCACCCAGGCGCCCCTCCCCCACCTTTTAAAAAAGTTTTCATTTATTTATTTGAGAGAGAGAGAGAGAGAGATAGTGGGAGAGAGCACAAGTGGGGAGGAGAGGGAGAAGCAGGGTCCCTGCTCAGCAGGGAGCCAGCCCCATGTGGGGCGTGATCCTAGGATCCTGAGGTCATGACCTGAGCCACAGGCAGCTGCTTAACTGGCTGAGCCATGCAGGTGCCCCTCTCCAGTGGGTTTTTTTTTTTCCCCCCAGTGGTTTTAATCATTTGATTCACACCTCAAATTAGTCTGCTGAATTTCCTTGTGTTTTTTAATGAGATATTAAAGGACGCTATAGTTGTGCTAGAATAGTTCCCACATTTTGTACACAACTATACTCTTATAAGACACTGATCCCTTGTCAAATACAGACTAGTGTTGGATGGAGTGATTTGAAATATTTATATTAAGCACCTTTATATGCTAGACACTGGTTGGGGATGATTCTACCATGATAGACAAGAAAGACAAGGCTGTTGCTCTCCAGAGGCTTGTGCCGGTAGCGGATGGGTGGATACAATAACCACAGTTGGAAATAAGGTCAGGAAGGACTTAGGATGATTGAGAATGTCAAGGGTGGGAGGGTGGCCTTTATCTGAGGCGGTCATGGAGCGCCTTTCTGAGGAGGAGCCCTTTGAGCTGAGGCCTCAAGGAGAAGGCTTCAGGTATATAAAGATCTAGGAAAAAGAGCATCCACACAGAAGGATTACAAGGAGCATGGTATTAAGGAAGAGGAACGAAGCCAGGGTGGTGGCGAGATTCTCAGAGGGGAGACGTAAGAGTGGGAGAGGCAGGGGCCAGATCATGGTAGGCCTTGAGTGAGAAGCGTTATTCTAACAAGCTATGACAGGGGTGGGTTTTTATTTTTTCATTATTTTTTATTGTAGTAAAAGGTCCCTACATAAAATTTACCATTTTAACCTTTTTTAAGTGTACAGTTGGGCGGCATCAAGTGCTTTTATGTTTTTATGTAACCATCACCACCGTGTATCTCCAGAACTTTTTTCATCTGGTAAACCTCAAAACTCCCCCCATTCTCCCCTCCCCCAGCCCCTGGTAGCCAGTGGTCTACTTTCTTTGTCTGTGAATTCACTACTGCAGGTACCTTAAATGAACAGCGTCATATGGGATTTGCCCCTTGGTGACTGACTTTTTTCACTCTGCTTAACATCTTCAGGGTTCATCCATGTTGTAAAATATGTCAGGCTGTCCTTCCTCTTTAGGGCTGAATAATATTCTGTTGTATGTACATATACACCTTGTTTTGTTGATCTATTCATCTGCCATGACTGGTTTTAAGCAGAGGAGTGGCAAGGCCTATCCAGTGAGCTGTTGGCCATTGGTGTGCCACAGACTATCAGTTAATTTGCATTAATTAAATTATTAATTAATTAATTAACTATTAAATAATTAAGACTATTTCCTCTGGAGAAAGGAACGTAACTCCATGCGGGGGTCTAAAGTCAGTCTTGAGCCAACAGACTGTTGAATGGAGAGCGTTAAACTTCAGTGATGGTCCTGTGGAAGGCTTTCAAAGACACAGATGTCGGGGCGCCTGGGTGGCTCAGTGGATTAAGCCGCTGCCTTGGGCTCGGGTCATGATCTCAGGGTCCTGGGATCGAGTCCCGCATTGGGCTCTCTGCTCTGCAGGGAGCCTGCTTCCTCCTCTCTCTCTGCCTGCCTCTCTGCCTACTTGTGATCTCTCTCTCTCTGTCAAATAAATAAATAAAATCTTTAAAAAAAAAAAAAAAAGAGACACAGATGTCTTGGGCACCAGGGTAGCTCAGTCAGTTAAGCATCTGCCTTCGGTTCAGGTCACAATCCCAGGGTCTTGGGATCGAGTCCCGTGTTGGGCTCCCTCCTCAGCGGGGAGTCTGCTTCTCTGCTCCTCCCCTGGCTCGTGTGCATTCTCTCTCTCTCTCTTTCACTCACTCTCTCTACTCTCAAGTAAATAAAATCCTTAAAAAAAAAAAAGACACAGATCTCCAATCTACCTCCAGAGTCTGATGCGGTATGTTTGGGGTTGGGCCTGAGAATTTGTGTTTCTAGCCCTTGCAGCCCAGGTGAAGGCGATACCGCTTGTCCCAGGGTCACACTTTGAGAACCGATGTCCTGTGGTATCAAACTTGGCATGTTACTTTCATCTGACTACCAGATTAAAAGAAAATGTTTTCCTAGAATGATTTATATGATTTATTTGATTCACCGAAATTTGTTTTAATTACTATTGAATGTGGTAGATGTGCTTTGGTAAATTCTTTTTAAATAGTACTTACTGTGTTTTTGTCCTGTGGTCATAGGTGTGAGTCTGTCAGTGTGACAGATTTTAAGTCAAGCTGGAGAAATGGGATGGCTTTTTTGGCTGTCATTCATGCCTTGCGACCAGACCTAATTGACATGAAGAGTGTGAAGCACCGATCCAGCAAAGACAATCTGAAAGAGGCCTTCAGAATTGCAGAACGAGAATTTAAAATCCCCAGATTGCTAGAACCAGAAGGTAAAGAAACTTCTTTCTTTTCAAAACAATGTCCAGTGGGAAGTTTGCTTGAAAACGGTACTGTATATAAATGAACAAAATGGCATTGTATTTTAGTCCTGAAGGGTTAAACTTAAACTCTATTAAATTTCATGAAATTAAGAATTCCTACCAATTTGTTAACCTCCATAATTGCAGGGGTGACATGACAGCTGAAAGGAAAGAGTGCTGTTATTGGAAATAATTTGAGCTTTTGTATTAATTTTCTTTCATTATGCTCTGTACGGTGTTCCCTTGATTCTTTTATTCTATTCTAAAATCTCTCGAGTAAATCCGTTCTTTGAGCGAACCTATTTCCTCTCTCCACTCCCTCCCCTCAGTAAAGCTGAATTTCCATGAGGTTAGAAACTGCCTTTTCTGTTTCTCCCTCTATGGCTGACTTCGCTTTGCCATAATTATGTTCAATACATCGTGTTAGATCGACCGTGAACAACGTGAACAATGACCATAAAAATTCTAAATACTGGTTATATTCAAAGAGATAAATATATTAACTTCATAAAATCAAGATTAAAGTGGTTTACTTCTTTGGAAAAGGACTTTACTTTGGATTGGTTTGTTTCTTAATTTACCAAAGCTTATTAAAAACCCTAGTAAGGTCATAAAAGAGGTATATAGGATTAATGAAGATTAAAATGAGCTAACAGATTAAGAGATACAAATTCTAGTCTCGGCTCTATAACCACAGTAATAGAGGTGTAGGTAATGTGTGACTGGCTCTCCAAAACAATGTGTTTGTGCACGAGTGTGTGTGTATATATATACCCAGGTCTATTACAAATAGTACTAATACTGAGCACATACAGCACATAGTTTCAATAGTAATAAAATATATGTTATACTTTATTATAAATTGCATATAGCCTCAAAATGCTTTTGTTGATTTTTGCCAAACTCCTGCTACCATCTGTAGCCAACTTCTGGTTACAGCTGCTGGACATGTAGAGTTCTGACCTGAATGCTGGTGGATAATTTCCTTATGGTCACGAGTAAGTGTGACAGCAGAGAAGTCTGTCACAACTTCATTTGTTCTTCAACAACATGAATGACTTTTTTGCTGAATCTAGTCCTGGAAGAATATTTCCTTCCTTTTTTTGTGCCATGTGCAACTTAACAGCTCTACACAGGTCAGACTTCTAAGTTTAACCTGCATTATTAACATTTTCTCTATCCCTTTCTTCATAATCAACAAAACAAGAAATCAAGCCCTCATTTGCTGGTGTGTGTGTGTGTGTGTGTGTGTGTGTGTGTGTGTGTGTGTGTGGTTTGAATACTACCACCATGGCTGATCCCAATGAGAAGTCACTGTAGGGAAAAGATACGCAACGTTAACACACCGTTGTGTATTATTTTTTTCTGTCACGCAGGTACAATAGAGATAAATAACCACAAGAGCATAGGTAATAGTAAAATGTAGTAAAATAGTTGGGAAGTGGTGAGTTTTGAGTATCTATTACCTTTATTTTAATATATAGACTTTTTTTTTACATTTTTTAAAAAAGATTTTGTTTATTTATTTGACAGAGAAAGACACAGCGAGAGAGAGAACACAAGCAGAGGGAGTGGGAGAAGGAGAAGCAGGCTCCCCACTGAGCAGGAAGCCCAATGCGGGGCTCGATCTCAGGACCCTGGGATCATTACCTGAGTCGAAGGCAGACACTTAACAACTGAGCCACCCAGGTGCCCCATAGACATATATATTTTTTAAAGATTTTATTTGTTTGAGAGAAAGAGAGATAGTGACAGAGATAGTGAAAGAGAGCATTAGCAAGAGGGGAGGAGAGGGAGAAGCAGGCTCCCCGCTGAGCCCCGACATGGGGCTCCATCCCAGGACCCTGGGATCTTGACCCAAGTTGAAGGCAAACACTTAACCATCTGAACCACACAGGCACCCTTAAAATATTTTTTTGGTTGTGCGTTTATACAATTTAATTTTTTTTTTAAGATTTTATTTATTTATTTGACAGAGAGAGATCACAAGTAGGCAGAGAGGCAGGCAGAGAGAGAGGAGGAAGCAGGCTCCATGCTGAGCAGAGATCCCGATGCGGGACTCGATCCCAGGACCCTGAGATCATGAACGGAGCCAAAGGCAGAGGCTTAACCCACTGAGCCACCCAGGCGCCCTGTACAATTTAATTTTTAATGCTGGCTGTGTTTAACAACCGGCTTATAAAAGTGCTGAAAATCCAATAATCAGCTCTCAAGTTGAGCCTTCTGGCTCCAACATACCACTAAGTGAATGTGGCTTTGTCACTTAACTTTTTTTGGTTTTGTACAGCTTTATTGTGATGTAATTCACATATCATACAATTTACTCATTTAAGTGTACAATTCAATAGTTTTTTAGTATATTGGTGGCATTTTGCAACTATCATCATGATCAGTTTCAGAGCCTTTGCTTCATTCCAAAAATAAACCCCATCCCATTAGCAACCCGTTCCTATTTCTCCTCACCTCTCTCAACCTCTAACTTTTACACACACACACACACACACACACACACACACACAGTTACTCACAGAGCCCTGGCAACCCCTAATTCTTTCTCTTTCTATAGATTTGCCAAGTCTGGACATTTCTCATAAATGTAGTCTTTTGTGACTGGCATCTTACCATAGCATGATCTTTTCAAAGCTTTTCTGTCTGGCAGCATTTATCAGAATATCATTCCTTTTGTTTTTAACAGACCTTATGCTTTAGGTTTACAGAGAAATTGGGAAGCAGATTTAGTAAGTTCCCATGGAGTTTTCCCTATTGTTGACATGAGTGCATTACATTTGTTACTAATGAATCAAAATTAATCTATTTTTATGCTTTATTCACTTTTATTTAGTTTTTCCCTGATGCTCTTTTCCTTTTCAGGATTCCATCCAGTGTTCTACCTTACATTTAGTTTTCATGGCTTTTTTGGCTGTTGTTGACCGTGACAGTTTCTTAGAGCTTTTTTTTTTTTTTTAAAGACTTTATTTATTTATTAGAGAGAGAGAGAGAGTGAGCACAGGCAGACAGAGTTACAGGCAGAGGCAGAAGGCAAAGCAGGCTCCCCGCCAAGCAAGGAGCCCGACGTGGGACTTGATCCCAGGACGCTGGGATCATGACCCGAGCCGAAGGCAGCTGCCCAACCAACTGAGCCACCCAGGCGTCCCGAGCATTTTGTTTTGATGACCTGACAGTTTTGGGGATTACTGGTCATGTCTATCGTAGAGTACCCCTTTCCTGGAATTGTGTTATGTCTTTTCTCAATTTAGACTGGGGTTATGGGTTCTTTGGAGGAAGACCACAGAGGTAAAGTACCATTCTTATCACATTGTATGAGAGGAACATGCCGTCAGCATTGTATCACTGGTGATGTTCACTTTGGTTACCTGGCTGAGGTAGTGTTTGTCAGCTTTCTTCCTTGTGAAGCTAGTTTTTGTTTCCCTCTTCCTGTGTTGTCCGCTTTGGAGGGAAGTCACGCGGCATAGCCCCACATGGAGGAGAGTACCTCAGCCTCCCGGAGGGCAGGTTACCTACATAAATTATTTACAGTTCTGTTGCCTGAACTATGTATGTTCTCTCCCGCATTTATTCATTTATCCAGCCATTGATTTATATCAGTATGGGCTTTTGGACATTTTATTTTATATTTTGGGTTGTAATCCAATATTACTTTGTTTTATTTCTCAAATTAAGAAAGATTTTTTAAGGTTAATGTTTTTTAGGCCCTGGGAGCTCTCTCAGCTAGCTCCTGTGCTCCTCTGACATATCCCCACCCATGTGGTGTTTCTTTGTTGTTTTTGAGTCCATCCTTATTTTCAGGCCTTTAGGATGCATCGGGCTCTTCTACATTTCCTGCCTCAGGCCTGGGATCAGCCCTCTCTCCCAACCCTGGTTGGAGAATGACGTGAGAAGGCTAAGATCTGGGAGCGAACTATGCTTGTTGCTATTGGTTTTTAGCCTTCTCGGACCTCATTGAATTAGGTGATACTTCTAAGTTAATAGTTAGTCTGATGATTCCAAATTTTTGTGTTAGGTTTGTCATTATATTAGTTTCAGCTTGTTATTAATTCTTCTTGTTAACTTTCCTCTCCTTGTTTTTCTTTCTTTCCTTTTCTTCCTTTCATTGTCTTTTCTCTTTCCCTTTTGGCTTTTCATTATCTTTTTTCTTTTCTTTGTTTTTCCTTATGTTTTATTCTATCCTCTTTTCTGATTACTTGGTTCCTTCTTTCCTTTCTACTTTCCTTCCTTCCTTCCCTGTCTTTCCTTTCTTTCTTTCATGCTTTTCTCCTACTGTGATTCTCTATTTTATTAGTATAAAATATTTTCTCTAGTTCAGTATGTGAAAATAACTAGACAAATAATGTAATAGACAATATAAAAAAGGGCAAACTTGTACTTATAAATGATTGCCTATAATTCATTTTAAGTGGCTTAAATAATAGCTTGAAATGTGAAGTACATCATGATTATTTATGCAAACCAAATACTGTTGTCATATTTAAATAAGAGTTATCTTTTGACAGTTTTATTAAGACATTTAATCACAGTACATAGCTTCATATACAATAAAGTTTTGAAGAAGAAACATGTAGTTAAGTCAGTCTAATTATTTCAGGTATCTCTTATATACTTCTGCTTTGTAAAAAAAAAGATTTTATTTATTTGTGAGAGAGAGAGAGAGCGTGCATAAGCAGGGGGAGCAGCAGGCAAAGGGAGAAGCAGCCTTCCTGCTAAGCACGGAGCCGGATGTGGGACTTGATCCCAGTACCCTGGGAGCATGACCTGGGCCCAAGGTAGATGCATAACTGACT
This sequence comes from Meles meles, assembly GCF_922984935.1. Classification (NCBI taxonomy): domain Eukaryota; kingdom Metazoa; phylum Chordata; class Mammalia; order Carnivora; family Mustelidae; genus Meles; species Meles meles. Next base: position 114,811,228 of record NC_060071.1, read on the forward strand.
GATCCACCCAGATGTCCCATACTTTTACTTTTCTACTTACATATTTTTTCAGTTAAAGAGTGACTTAGTTCTTAGAGATGCTTCCTTATTGAAACTCCATCCGCACCGTGTTATTGATACCTTTTGTATGTTTATATTTGTTTGTATGTATGTTTGTATGTTTAAGTATGTCTTAAATTTTATTATTTGGATGTAGATTAGATTCATGTTCTCCCTCAGCCGATTAGAACTGTCATTGAGCCCAGTAAACACATTTGCTAAAGCATCCATAGTGTCTTATATTTGTTTGCTGTTTGTTTTTCTCCTAACAGTAAGCTCTGTGAGGGCAGATAATATCTTAAGGCATCTGGCATTTACTCAAAGTGTCCAGCATCCCCTTGTTGAATGACTACAGTGATGAAACGTATGCCCCCCCCCCAGGGCAAGAACTCAGCGTTACCTATCTTGCTTGTGAGCTCACATTTGTGAGCTCTCTATAAATATTTGATTAATTTATTTTAACTGCTTTAATAAATAAACACTGAAGCTTTCCTTTTCAATATCTTCCTGGTTGTTTGGACAACATACTGAAAGACATCCCCAAATTATGTGCTCATTTTGTCTGCAGTGCATTGATCACTTCCTTGTGATGTTGTGATCTATCTGATTTATTATATATCTGGAGAAGTTCTGTATTTAAGGGATTTATAATATTTTTACTTTGTTTAACTCAGCATTGTCCGAATTTATCTCACCATGGACTTTGTTAATGTACCACAAGGATTGGCCCAGAGAAGGCTCTCAGTAAATGTATTTGTTCCGCAAATGAACAAGTAAAATCTTGTGGTTATCTTGAGTAAGTCTGCCATACAACATATGTTTTTGTTTGTCAGAGACAGTGCACAACCAGGGGAAGTGACAGCGGGAGGGAAAGAGAGGGAGAAGCAGGCTCCCTGCTGAGCAAGGAGTCCGACACAAGACTCCATCCCAGGACCCTGGGATCAAGACCTGAGCCAAAGGCAGACGCTTAACCAACTGAGCCACCCCAGGGGCCCCAACATATGCTTTTCGAAATGCTTTACTGCATACTTGCTGAGACCCGTGTGACGGGAATGGATTCCAGTTGCTGTATGTTCCTACACTTTTCCTCTCCTGGAGGAGTTTCTGTATCGTGTCTCTGGAAGGAGGAAGGCTGTATTTGCTCCTTTCCGCCCTCCCTGACTACTACTGCCCTTATCCAGACAGCATGCAAGGTGGAAATTGAGGCTGTGCACATACCACTGGCAAGATCCAACTCAGCCCTGTTTGACTCTGGATCTAAGCTCTGAGCTGCTGCACAGACTTGGAGCAAGGGCCGCTGACCAGAGATTGCACGGCCGGTTAACTCCTTCGGTTCATTTCAAGGCTGTCTTATGGTCTAGCCTGTTTTGTGTAGTAATTACAGTAAGTCACAGTTATAGCTGATTAACGGTGTGGCATCTCTTGCAGATGTGGATGTACTTAATCCTGACGAAAAGTCCATCATGACCTATGTGGCGCAATTTCTACGGTATTCGAAGGATGCGGCAGAGACTAGAGATAAAGCTCAGGTACGTCCTTCCTTAGAAATCTGACTCAACCGTGTTTTTGTTGTACCCTACTAGTGGCTTAATTTTTAAAATTAATGTATAATTTGCATGTAGAGCTTAAAAGTGCAGTTCTGTGAGTTTTGACAAATGCCTACACCCATGTTAACTATGCAGTAGTCATGATGTAACACATTTCTGCTACCCAGAATGTTCCACTGTGCCGCTTCCTCGTCCGTACCCCCCACCCTGGGCAACCAGTATTCTAATTTCTTTCACTGTGGATTAGTGTTGCCTGTTTTAACATTTTTTAAATTTTTTTTTAAAGATTTTATTCATTTATTTGACAGACAGAGATCACAAGTAGGCAGAGAGGCAGGCAGAGAGAGAGGGGGAAGCAGGCTCCCCGCTGAGCAGAGAGCCCGATGTGGGACTTGATCCCAGGACCCTGGGATCATGACCTGAGCCGAAGGCAGAGGCTTTAACCCACTGGGCCACCCAGGCGTCCCAGTGTTGCCTGTTTTAATAAAAATTTTAATTTAAAAGTGGTAACTAATGAGACTTTGCTGAATTATCTAAAATAACTTTTACATAGGTACTCTAGAAGACAAATTAAGGTTAGCAGGCTTTTGAAATATTCTAGAGCTATCCAATTTTTGTCTGTTTGAGTTTTAACAGCTTTTTTGAGATGTAATTCACATGCCATAAAATCAAACCATTTAAAGTTTACAATTCAGTGGGTTTTGGTGTATTTACATAGTTGTGCAACCATCATGGCAATTTAATTTTAGCACATTTCCATTTTACCTGTTCTTTGACTACATAGAACTGGGATTGTGTAATTTATGGAAAATGGAAGCAGTATGTTCTACTCTTCATTGTTGTCTGTTGAAGTGTGCTTGAATCACTCTCAGATTGCCATTTGATTATTCCGTTTTTTCCTTTGACTTGCAGTCAGGTATGCAAAACGTTGTGGGTGCAAATTTCATAAAAATCAGTGAGATGCCAATAAACATATATTCTGTCGCTGTGGAGGTAAATGACTGCTGTGAATTTAAAGTGGTTTTGAATATTATTTTAATATTTATTTAAACTACTTCCTCAGACATGTTTACATGCAGTTGTATTGTCACATTTTATGTGACAAATTTAGGCCTATGTTTTTCCAACTGTTACATTTGAGGCCCCACTGCCAGATTGTTGCTGACTCTGGAACAGAAACTCAAGCTGGGACGCAGGCATATAATTCAGTTCACTTATTTCTGACCTGCTGGGGAGCTACTCTTTTCTAATTAATTTTCTTATTAAAAAATAAAATGAAAAATTCAGCTGTCCATGAAATCAGATGCAAAAGTATATAAAAAACACTCCTGCTTAATAGAAAGAGAAGAGTAAATGAAGGTTAAAGGAGAATGGAAATAAGATGTAACATCGTTGGCTTTATCCTCTGGCAGTAAATTTTGCTTTCAAATGTAGGCAAGCAAGAATCTAAGAAAAAATAGTTGTTGCTCACATTCACAGGACAGCTGAACCCAAACCGTTAGCAGCGTTATTTTTAGGGTCTCTCAAATGCTCAAGATTTTTTTTTTTTTTTAAGATTGATTTATTTGACAGACAGAGATCACAAGTAGGCAGAGAGGCAGGCAGAGAGAGAGAGGAAGGGAAGCAGGCTACCTGCTGAGCAGAGAGCCCTATGTGGGGCTTGATCCCAGGACTCTGAGATCATGACCTGAGCTGAAGGCAGAGGCTTTAACCCACTGAGCCACCCAGGTGCCCCTCAAAATATTTTTGATGTCCATGTATTTGGGTGTGAATAGTTCTTGAATTAACCTGTATTTAGATGTATTGGGAAACAGTGTTCTGAAAGGCCTATTATAAATGAGTAATTTAGAATAATGTTCTCTAAAATTGAGAATAATAGAAATAAGCCAAAATAAATAAATAAATGAATAAATTCATAGGGGCTTGCTTGCCCTGTCTCTTTAGCACATTATGTTCAGGTGCTAGTTTCCATCCATTTTAAAATTCAAGGTGTTATGTGCACAAGCAAAATTCCTCTTTGGCACCATGAGTCACTGCTGTGTAATGATTTCATTATTTCACTGATGTTTGAAGTTAATTTTATTATAAAAAAAAGTCTCCAAGTCTATTCAGGGTAGTTTTAAAAATGTGTGTGTGTGTGTGTGTGTGTGAATTTTAGGGCAAGATGAAAGATGCTGTCGTCTGGTTAACTCTACAAGAGAAAAAACTACAGAAAGCCCTAAAGGATTCAGAAAATGAGACCTACTCTAAAAAGTATGAAGTAAGTATGACTTTAAACAGCAATTTATTTGTAGCTTACTGTTAGGGAAGAGTAGGTTGTTTTTGGAAAAAAACCTCTTCAGGGTAATTATTTAAATGCTAACCAGACTCCGAGTTTTAGCGTCCAGTTCTGAGACAGTGCTTCTCAAACTCTGACACGCATGTGAATGACCTGCTCAATCTTGTTAAATCAAATGCGGATTCTAACGGAGTAGTTCTGGGGTGGGGCCTGGGACTCTGCCTTTCCAGCAAGGTACTGATGCCTGGTCCTCCGGGTACTTTGAACAGTAAGTTTTTAGAGCAGGGCATGGCAAACTGGTCTGTGGGTCCCATCAACGGGTTTTGCGAATCCAGTGCTCCTGGAAGAGAGCCGCACCTGCTCAGGTACTGCTCGCGGCTGCTTTGCACGTTGCTTAGCCAGAGTCAGGTGTCGCCACAGATGCCATAGGACCCTCAAACCTAGGACATGTACGATCTTTCCTCTTACAGTAAGTCTTCTCGTCCTCGGTCGAATGTAAATGAAAAAGAGATCAGGAAATCAGAAGTGAAGCCAACCCTGAATTATAACAAGATAGGGCCTCAGTCAGGGTGTCCTTTGAGGAAAAATGACACCTGTTAATTGTCCCCGCGTTTGAATAGGCGCTCTGTACCAGGCGCCTTGCCGACCAGCATTTTTTTTTTTTTTAAAGATTTTATTTATTTATTTGACAGAGAGAGATCACAAGTAGATAGAGAGGCAGGCAGAGAGAGAGAGAGAGAGGGAAGCAGGCTCCCCGCTGAGCAGAGAGCCCGATGCAGGACTCTATCCCAGGACCCTGAGATCATGACCTGAGCCGAAGGCAGCGGCTTAACCCACTGAGCCACCCAGGCGCCCACCGACCAGCATTTTACTGAGTGTGGGATTGCTCTTCCAGTTTTAGAGACGAAGACAAGACTTAGAGGCACCAAGTGACGTGTCTGAGGTCACATAGCTACTGAGAGGTAGAGGTGGGATTTGAGTGAAGTCTGGCTTTGAAGCCTGGCTCTCTTTGCAGGATGACCTGGGCTTCTCCAGGTTAGGCGGTTATTCCCCGAACCGTCTTGAAAGAGACTAGTAGGAGCCCAGGTGAGGATTCTTCCGCTCTGTTCCTCAGAACCCCCCCCCCCCCCCCCCCGTCTCTGCAGCTCTGCCCCCTACCAGTCCTCCATCGTGAATCAAGCAGACAGATTCGCATGCATGAGAGCCCCTCCGAGCTCGGCTTCCCTGTCTGAGGGAGTCGGACGAAGCCAGCTGTTCTGACGCTGCCACGCAGCGGGTGGTGCGACTTGCTGGAGACAGCATCCTTGTGGGTTTAGAGGCGTCACAGAAGAAAGGGACAGGACGTTCTCATCTTCCTTTCATCTGAACTGCTTCAGCTTCTGTGCTCCTATCTTTGTTCTGGCCTGATGTGGGTTTTTTGTGTTTTTTTTTGTTTTTTTTTTTTTAAGATTTTATTTATTTATGAGAGACAGAGAGAGAAAGCTAGCACAAGCCTGGGGAGGGGCAGAGGCAGAGGGAGAGGGACAAGCAGACTCCCTGCTGACCATGGAGCCCGACTTGGGGGTCAATCCCAGAGCCTGGGGATCATGACCTAAGCCAAAGGCAAGTGCTTAACCAGCTAAGCCACTCAGGCACCCTTGGCCTGATGTTTTTTACTGACAAGGTGCTAAGCGTCCCCTGGAAGTGCATTGCTCTCACATATTGTCGTTGATTTAGTGGGTACCACAAATGCAGTTTTCTTAAATAAAAGGCTGTATGAAGTTATTCATAATCAGAATTACAATGATTATCCCTTGGTTGGCTTGTAAAACTTAATCTTTTTATTTGTTTGTTTGTTTGTTTTTAAAAGTAAGCTCTACTCCAAACACAGGGTTTGAACTCATGACCCCAAGATCAAGAGTGGCATACTCTCCCAACTGAGCTAACCAAGCACTCCAGTTCATGAAATTTAACTTAAAATGCTGCCAATTATGATGAATAATGTTTGAAATACTATCTGGAATTGATGACTCTTCAACACTAACATTTTGCACAAATCTGAACCCAAGAAAGCTTTATTTATTAAATTTTTGCAGGCAGGGACAGAGTAATTTCCAAGGTTCTTTGACTTGGGCAGCACTGGCTCACGTGCAGTTAATTATAGACATGTTGACAAGTGATCACTGCTGCTGTATAGTTCTCTCTTCCACTTATCCTTATTTTGTCGTGAATCCTTGTTTGGGGAGAACATACCAACTCACATTTTCCATGTGACATCAGGAGTCATCCTGTCGAGCTGGGTGACCTGGCTAACTCCTTCCAGCAGAAATCCAGCAGTACTGACATGAGACACAAGCTGTGACCTGTTGTTATTGTGAGGGCACGCAAGTGATCGGGGTGCATTGATGAAAGACACCAGAGCAGTGAGAAGATCCGTTTGAACGTGACATACAGCTATAGACCTTAAAATAGTGGATTACATTTCAGAAACTGATCTAAAATTTCTGTCTTTAAAATATTCTTCCGATTGTAGAGTCTGCTTTCCTTTTTGGAATCATTCAATGAAGAAAAAAAGCCCTTTTTGGATATCCTGCCAGTAAAAAGGAATCCGGATGACCTGAATGAAGATCAGTTACAGTTGAGAGAAGCCTGGGATGGCCTCACCTACCAGGTTACTGTGTTATACTGATTGGAGGAGCATTTTCGTGAGGCAGCTTTGTTTGTTGGATGATTACGTTAGCCTTCCGTGAGAAAGTCTGTGAAGATGCTACATTAGAACTTTGGGAGAGTGTTCTTTTATTTTCTCCATAGCCTCATTTGAGGAGTGATTAATATTTAATAGAAATTTATAGCGTACTGCTTAGAGAAACCGCTTATCCAAAGTTTTTATATTTGTCATCAGTGATTGGTTTGGCCCAGTAGATTATCTATATTCTGATTGACCTGCAACCTCATCTCTACCAAGGACCAGTGTCATGTGTCACTATTAATAGATGCTTGAAGGGGGTCAGGGGCAAGCCTAGAGAGAACGTGTGAAGATGAACGTGTATGTGTGTCTGAATATATCTGTGTGATTTCAGATGTTTGCAGTTGATTGGGATTTGTGTTACCACCCAGGATGTAGTGCATTTTTGTTTGTTTGTTTTTAAAGATTTTATTTATTTATTTGACAGACAGAAATCACAAGTAGGCAGAGAGGCAGGCAGAGAGAGAGGAGGAAGCAGGCTCCCCACTGAGCAGAGAGCCCAATGCGGGGCTCGATCGCAGGACACTGGGATCATGACCGAAGCCTAAGGCAGAGACTTTAACCCACTGAGCCACCCAGGCGCCCCTCTGGAAGATTTTTATAGCTCTATCAGCTATTAGCACAATAGGTTATTAATAAATGTTTGTAGAATGAATGGATGGATGGATGGATGGATGGATGGATGGATGGATGAACGAACCAGTCAGTCAATTTGGGAGTGAGTTCTGATGGTCCTTAATGGGGAAAAGATCCAGGTGGAAGAGACAGCAAGAGTGAACACCTTGGTAGTGCAGTTTGGGGACTGCTTGGGGAAATAAGTAGTTGGCATTTGTGTGACTCCTCTGTGTGTGAGGAGTGGTGGGAAGGCTGAGGAAGCAAGAACTTTATGTATTTATTTGAGAGAGAGAGGAGAGGGGGGATGTGCGAGTGAGGGAGGGGGAGACGTAGAGGATGAGGGAGAGAATCTCAAGCAGACCCCCCTGCTGAGTGTGGAGCCTGTGGTGGGGCTCGATCTCACCACCCTGAGGCCAGTGTCAAAAACCAAGAGTCAGTTGCTCAACTGACTGAGCCACCCAGGTATCCCCAAAGAAGTAAACTTTAGAAGAACGTCGACTGAAGCACAGATTTTTGTTTTTTCAGATTAATATGTGGGAAACAGAGCTGAATTGTGCCTTGCCCTCATCGTTACATCAAATTGAAGCCTGGCTCCAGAAGGTAGAGGAGCTTATAGATGAAGATTTGCCAGTTTCCCAGGATTACTGTGCAGCCATGGCTCTCACACAAGAGAAAATGACTTTAATCAAGGTTGGAATATAAAAAAGAAACATGGAAAAATCTGTGCTTTGTTAGGGACTGTTCTTGAGGAAGACTGTGTCCTAGGGAGAAGGGAAGGAAATACAATGGGTATTTCAGGATGGTTCAGAACGATTCCCTTGGGGATTTTTGGGAGTCACAGATACCTTCACTTTCTTCATGGGCATTCTGCTACTTCAAGCTGGAAGCAATAAGGTAGAGTCTAGTCAGTTCTAAAGCAATTGAAAAGCCTGACCAAAAAGGAGGGAGGAGACTGGTTTAAAATGTGAGAGATTGAGTTCTCAATAAAATGACCCAAAGGAATTTGATATGTGATGTTTATAGCCTGTGAACCCACAAAGGAATGGAAAAGAAATCCAAAAACAAAAGATTTTGATAATGCTTTTTACCAAAGAAACTACAGTCTGCCTCTCTGTAAAATGTTCTAGTTTAAAGCACTTACAATGAAAATACTCATTCGCAAAGTTTTAGTTAAAAAAAAAAAGTAATGGCTTTATGATTTTTTGGGGGAAAAAGACATGCCCAGAACAAATGAGATGAACAAACCCCCAGTTACACCATGTGGCAAGAAGTCTGGTTCATGTCATGCTGAATTTCTTTCCAGAGTCTGATGGATAAATGTGATTGTCATTCCAATACTCTTCTGGCATTCGAAAATGGAGATGAACAACATTTGCCACCGGTACCACCTAAGAAATTGGAGGAAATGAAAGGACGGTTTGTAACACTCTCCCTTCACCACTGTTGAGACCATTCATATTTGAGGGCTAACACGAGGCCACAGGGACCAGAAAATGACACATTTTTCGATACTTTAAGACAAGTATTCTTGAAATCTTGATGAACAGTACCTTCAGGTTCTGGGCGCGGATGATGGTGATGGGCAAAGATCTGGATGTGGAGTCAGGAACTGATCTCCATATCTGAGTTTTGATGACGTTACTGTCTTTCTGAGGGTATAGCCTCATTTGTAAATACAGGAAGACCATAATCACCCGCTTCATGTCTCACAGGGATACTGGGTGAAATGGGAGGTGGTATTTGAAAGCACTCTGTAAACTCCAAAATAGGATAAACAGAGAGATTATTGAACTGATGGTTGTCCACCTCCGCTCCTCTTTTCTCATCATTCATAAGTAACTTACTAGAATGATAATGAGAGGGCGTTAGCCTTAATAATGAAAGCTGTTTGAATATGTAAATGTTGGAATTATAGTTGCGTTCAGTTATAGAAAAGTTTAAAAATTGAGTAGAATATTTTGGAGATTAACTTTTATTGTAGGATTTTTTTAATAAGGGAATCGTTTGTTCAGGAAAATGTTCTTTTAGATGTTTTCATCTCGGGAGGAGTTGTTTTCTACTTAGCCACAATGTTTGTTTTACTTTGGGTTTTTCTCTTTGTTTGTTTTAAAAAGAAGAGTTGGGGCACCTGACTGCCCTGGTTGGTAGAGCATGTGAATCCTGATCTCAGGGTCCTGAGTTCAAGCTCCATATTGGGCGTGGTAGAGCTTACTTTAAAAAAAAAAAAAAAAAAAAAAAGATTTGAGGATACATCTGAGTTCCATGTGTTTAAAATAAAAAGCCAAAGACCCAATATTTTTAGAAATGCCAAACAGATTATCTCGCATTTGGGGAATAATATTAAGTTAAACTCTAAAACCTGCAATATTTTCCAGAATCAACAACATTTCGGGGAAAAAATTCATTCCACGTCTAGAATTTCATTACTATAAGTGCTCAGTTCTTGGTTTGCTAGATGAAGTGAAATTAAAGTTGGATGTTTGGAACATCAAATATGGGAACAAAGTATCTGTGGAATTGTTGCTGGAAGACTGGCATGTAAGTTTTTTACTTTGTGTCGTAGACGAGTATTCTTCATGTCTGGGAGCTGGGTTTGCATTTTTCCTTGGCACAGTTTCCCTTCACCTTTTCAGGTTTTGAGATGAGTTTTCTTGGTAGCTTTCATTAGTTTAAAATTGCCTGGAGAACAGAAGTACAGGTAGTCAAATAACAGACAGTGCGAGGAGGAAGAAAGAGAAAACAGCATTATTTACCTTACCAGGGGAGGGTCAGTTAGCCAGGCTAATTAACATAATAGTTGGAAAATGTTTCAATGTTATTTCCGTTAACAGTTCCAACTTTCAATTGTTTAATATTTTTTTCCCACTCAGATTCATGGTTTCATTCAAAAATTAATTTTTTTCTTAGAACATTTTGTCTTAGCCTTTCAAATTATAAGAGTGGGAAAGACAGTATATTTTGTCTTGAGGCTTTTCTTGGAGAGGGGGTTTAGCTCTTGCAATTTATAGGGAAAAAATGTTGCGATGATTTAAATATTATATACGTTCATCTGTAAGTTAAAAGCATCCTAGAAATGTCATTTCTGTAGTTAGGACTTACGTTCTTTCTGTTCCCTTCTTTGTGGAATGAGAGCCCAAAAAGAAAAATCCAAGATTGTATGTTGCAGTGCAAAAATTGAAAAACATGTTGAAGAGAGATTTATTTACAGTGAATGATTTAAACACTATACATTCCCGAATAAAGAGGCATCATTCTAAATTAGACTAGGTTTTGAATATCTTTCTTTTGCTTTCTTTGATTTTTCATTTTTCTAGTTAAGTAATCATACCATTGGGACCTAATAAGTGCACAATAAATAGGAGTTTTCAGTTAACTCTGAATTTTTCCATAGCAGAGTTTGCTTGCATAGGACACATAATTTGACTAATGGCAGTGTCTCAAATGTTTTTATGTGATGAGCGGTAGCTATAGCATACTCTAATATGTCTAATAAAAATTATTCACTATTAATAAAATGTACAAAATAAGAGAAACTGATATAAATTATGCAATATTAATAAATACATGAAACAGGAGGTTTTGAACATTCTATACTTCACTTGTCTTTTCCTGCAGGAGGAAAACCACTCTAGAACTGTATCACTACAGTAAGATAAACTTTGTCAGGCCTCATACCTGTGTAGTGTTCATGCTCCTTCTATTTCTTAGGTCTTAACTGTCTTTCCTCATCACCTGCTCTTCTTTTCTACCCAAATATACAGTATTTAGGCCTTAAAAAAATTTTGGTGCCTACATGTTTCATCAATACTTATGTCTCTATCTGGGTATCATGGCACATTTTTAATAGTAAAAAAACTGTCAATGTATTTTTTTTCCTTTCCCTTCCAGAAATTTATTGAAGAAAAAGAATTCCTAGCTCAACTTGAAACTTCCTTTCAGAAATGTGAAGAAATCCATAAGAATTTAGGTAAAGCTGTGCAGTTACTTTTTGATGGAATGATCATCACTTAAAAATAGCATTTTACCTGTTTTGCTTACTTTATACCTTCCTGTTTTAGGGATTGGTTTTACATATATATATATATATTTTTTGGAAAACCCTTGCATTCACTTTTAATATTATCGAGTATTTATTTATTTCAACACTGTCAATTAATATACAAGTATTTTTCTTAAGAGTATGATTTTTATTAATAATAAACTTTTCTGAGATTACTTTCTTGTTTTGTTAACATTATAGCTGGAGAATATCAGGATATTGCTAAAGAATATACCATGGTGGAATATAATGTTTGTACATATAAAAAATATATATATAATGTGAAATCCACTCTACAAAAAGTTCTGACATGTTGGGCTACTTATATGGAAAAACTTCGCTTACTCAAGGCTTGTTTTGAGGAGACAAAGAAGGAACAGATTAAAGAGGTATTTTCAGTCTAATGGTAGCTCCTCAGTTTTACTTTCTTTCTTTCTTTTTTTTTTTTTTTTTCATTTTCTTTGGAGATCCTCATTTTCAATCCAAAAATGAGAGGCCAGGGAAAGTAAACATAACTCTTGGAAAAATTCTTTAAGGTATTGGAAAGAGTTTAGTTTCTTTCTAATATAATTGCCAAAAGGAAGTTTTCTCCTCATTATAGGTATTAAACACACACACACGTGTGTAGTTTTTGAAAGATATATTGCTAAGTTCTTTGGAAAGAAAATAGAAGACTTGGAGTATTTGATAGCTTATAGATACATTTAACTAAAGTTGATATTTTAAAAAGTTTTCTTTTTCCATTTGGCCGCTAAAATCTCTGAGTTTCTAGAGGAAGAAAATGAAAATACCTTAGACTTACGTGGAGAGGCATGGAAGAAATTTCAGTGTCATTCATTATTCTTTTCATTTGCTGGTCATGTAATCTGTTTTATGATTATTCTCTGAGGTAGTTTTTCTTTCTTTCATTTGTTTTTCCCTGTTGTAAATAGATATAGACAGGTTAAACATTTTCCAAATAGAAACTAAAGTTACTCAGCTGAAAATGGACTGTTTATATGAAAGTAAAATTTGTGATACATGTAGGAACGCAGGACGAATATTTGAGGGTTAGTGAGTCATTCTCCCTGTCCCCTGTAGTGATACTACAAATCCAAATCTTTGACTTTCAACACTCACGTGTTTAAAGAATTTTTTAAAAGTTTTTATTTAAATTTTAGTCGGTTAACATACTGTGTAATGTATAATATAGTGATTCAGTACTTGCGCGGCCCCCAGTGCTCATAAGGACAAATTCACTCCTTAATCTTCCTCACCTATTTCTCCCATCCCCCCAATTACATTCCCTCTAGTAGCCATCAGTTTGTTCTCTATAGTTAAGAGTCTGTTTCTTGGTTCCCCCCACCTCTCTCTCTCTCTCTCTCTTTGTCCTTAGCTCATTTGTTTCTTAAATTCCACATATGAGTGTAATCATGTGGTATTTGTCTTTCTCTGACTGACTGACTTTGCTTAGCATTATACTCTCTACCTCCATCCATTAAAGATCTTTTATGAAAATTCACATAACTGAGAAGAATAACACATTAAGCCTTGCAGTTCCCAAACTCTGTGCTGAGGTGTCCTGAGTTGCCAGAGAGGACTTTCAAGGTAAGTTAACTTTTGAAGGAAACGTACAATCAGTCTGTTGGACACCATGCGGCAAATAACTACTAAGTGGTTTGGACCTGCCTACTTGAAAATAAGACTTGTCAGATAAATCTGGCCTAGGGACTCTATGAAAAAATTACTGAGACATTTAGAGCACCATGAACTGATAAATGCCTGAGGACCTTTGCTCCAAGTTCATTAATCACTTAGAAAGATAGAATATCAGGGGTGCCTGGGTATTTCAGTTGGTTTAGCGTCTGCTTTTGGCTCAGGTCATGATCCAAGGATCCCAGGATCGAGTCCCACATCGGGCTCTCTGATCAGCAGGGAGTCTGCTTCTCCCTCTCCCTGTCCCTCTGTGCGCTCGCTCTCTCTCAAATAAATAAATAAATAAATAAATAAAATCTTAAAAAAAGAAAGAAAGAAAAAAGAAAGAACATCAGATGCTTCCTAAAAGTTTAGGACCAGAAGTGATGACAGACAGCTGGTGTCTGCCAATTAGTGATCAGGAATGAAGAGCTAGTCCAACAGGGAAGGGAAGGCTCAGAATCCCTATGGATCTCATACTCATTTTTGCTTAGAATCAACCTTAGTAAAGATCCCTTCTGGATAATGGAAAAACAAGTGTTAATGTCATTAAAATGTATTGCTTCTGTGTTGTGTAGGTGCCCTTTGAGACACTATCCCAGTGGAATGTAGAACATACTACTTTAAACGAAGTGGGAAATTTCCTGATTCAAGTCAGTAATGATGTAGTTGGATCATCTATTTCTAAAGAACTGAGAAGGCTGAATAAAAGATGGAGAAAATTTATTACCAAAACTCAGCTTGTAAGTTTTTTTGGTTTTGTTTTTGGTTTTTTGGTAACAGCTTCATTGAGCTATAACTCCCATGTCATACAGGTCACTCATTTGAAGGGTGTAACTCAGCGGTGTTGAGTATATTCAGAGTTGTGTGGCCATCACCGTCGCAAATTTTTGAACATTCTTGTCACCTCCTAAAGAAGATCTATACCCCGTAGTAGTCACTTCCCACCTTCTCCCAGCCTCCTCAGCAGCCACTAATCCACTTTATGTCTCAGTAGATTTGCCTATTCTGGATATTTCCCTCAGATGGGATCATATAATATCTGGTCTTGTTTTTCTTGCCTTTTTTCACTTAGCATAATGCTTTCAAGGTTTGTCTGTGTTGTAGCATGTATCAGTACTTCCATTTCTTTTTATGGGATATAATAATCTATTGTATGGATATCCAACATTTTACTTACTCTTTGATCAGTTCATGCACACTGGCTTCTTTCCACCTTTTTGACTATTACTAATAATGTTGCTGTGAATATTTATGTACGGGTTTATGTGTGGACAGGTAATATATCACTTTCTAGTTGAAACTCATTTACTATTAATAGAATAACATAAGCATTTTTGCCTACCGATTTCAAGCTTCTTGAGAACATACGCCAAGCTTTATATAGCTTTATAGTTAGCATAGTGCCTTATAAAAGCAGACCTTTAATAAATCATTTTTAAACTTAAATGATTAAATTATTGGGGTGCCTGGGTGGCTCCGTGGATTAAAGCCTCTGCCTTTGGCTCAGGTCATGATCCCAGGGTCCTGGGATCGAGCCCCACATCAGGCTCTCTGCTCAGCAGGGAGCCTGCTTCCTCCTCTCTCTCTCTCTGTCTGCCTCTCTGCCTAC